>NC_138657.1:37609043-37976969 GCF_964273445.1 Streptopelia decaocto
CACTTCAAATCCTAATTAAAGCACAAACAAGGAACAAGGGAAGCATGGTTTGCTCTTTCATTTTTCAGTCAAAGCAGGCGGCCTGTGTCTGATCAACTATAGTTCAGCCTGGAGCGATCTGAAAAAGTCAGTCTTGCACAAAACACAGAACACAGCTTCAAGTGTTATTTCATACAATGGTAAAATTCAACTTCTAGGCCTTTCTTGGTTTTGTTTATTTTTATAGCATTCCACTGTTTCAGAAATACTCGTAAACTGTCATACCCCAAAACCATGCCTGTGGCTAATTCCAACCACAGAACATAAAATCCCACTTCTTCATGTGCTAGTACAGCAAAAATGCAGATGGGATTTCTCAGGAATGCTGCTGCTTTTCATGCACTCGTACTGTTCAACAGTGGCTAGAGGAAAACAAAAAAATGACAAATCAGAACTCAGAAGGACCCAAGTCTGGAAAAGCTAAATCTCTCCTTCTTTGAAGCAAAAAATTATTCGCTTCCATGATGTTGCCTTATGTTGATTGCAACAGCCATCCAGAACATCCCTAAGTATTTTTAAACAAATTATACTTGGTAATGATGAAACTGCTGTAAAAAAGTAGTGATATAATAAACAGAAATAAATTAAATTCTGGCATTTACCCCCTTGGGATACAGTGCTAATTATTCTTGGCTGTGTGGATATAGTAAAAAATATGTTTAATGTTAACAATACACTTTGGATAAAGGACATTGCTTATTACAAAAAGGCAGATCTAGCAGGAAGGATACAGCTATAGAATATATACAGTGGTACAGGCCACATGAGTGTCTTGGCTGGTATAAGAACATCATCTGTTATAGGAGTTACAGCTTGTATGTTTAGCCAAGATATTTGTGCCAGCTGTTCTGTTGCTTTATAATTAACAAAGTAAGAACAACATTGAGGGTTTAGCTCAGGGTTATTATCTTTCATATGTTAACAATTTCAGGGATTCTTTTCCTTTTCTCTTCTTTTCTTTGGGGGATGGAAAAGGAATGGGTGCTAGAGCATATAGCAGAAGGCACTGTTTTCTAGCCCAGCTTCAGCCTCTGGAATCCATCCCAGCAATCTGAGTTTGAATCGGGAGATAACTCTTCCAAAATCACAGCCTTGATTGAATTAAGCAAGAACAAAATGCATTCAGTGGGTAATTTAATCTCTGTCAGGGATGTCTCTGCAAGATCTTGCCATCTATCTTTGATGTCTAGGCTTTGTCATTATGTTTGTAGTAAAATGCCAAATAATGCCAAGATGTTTTTAGTCACTAAGATTGCCTTACACCTTTTGAGAATATAATGGAGAACAGAACAGCTTTACATCCTCACAGTCACTTAAGTAACTCCACATTAGTTTATTTGTTTTCTTCAGTATTTTTGTTTTGTGAACATGAAAAAAGTACCTGTCAGTCCCTTAGGGGCCTGCAAAGTGTTTGGACACATGCTTGTCTTTAAGCACAAGTTGCTTAACTCATTTTAAAATGACACTTGATGAGAATGATTTCCTGGGGAGGAGTCTATATTTTCTGAGAGTAAATTCCAGATCTCTAGTCAAGGCAACATTTTCATTAAGTTTGTTAGGATAGGTGATTTATGAAAAACAAATCTCTGCATCAAGTAACAGAAAAAATTACTGTCTATCTTGTCTTAAATGCAACATCCATAAAACCACATAACCAACAGAATATAAGAATATAATTAATAATAAGCTACAATGCAGGTTACTATCACCCTAACAAACAAACCATGCAAGTCTTCCCAAAAAGAACAAAGAAATGTTAGAATCAGATTGTGGACAGTTAACACACACACACATACACTCTTTTATACGTACAATGAGCGATGATTTTTTCACTAGCGTAAGTTTTCTGTTCTACAAACAATGAGATTATTAGAAGTACTACTTCTCCTTTTATCTCCATATAGTAGAATAGTCTCAAACAAACCATGCAAGTCTTCCCAATAAGAACAAAGAAATGTTAGAATCAGATTGTGGACAGTTAACACACACCTACACTCTTTTATACGTACAATGAGCGATGATTTTTTCACTAGCGGAAGTTTTCTGTTCTACAAACAATGAGATTATTAGAAGTACTACTTCTCCTTTTATCTCCATATAGTAGAATAGTCTCAAAATTAAAATCTTGTGTACCTCCCCATCCTCTGCTGTCTTGCACATTCATGGGTTTGTTGCCACAAAATTACCTGCATACCAAAATCAAGATTATCATAGTTTCCAGTGCAAGGTGGAAATCTTAATGAGGGTTTCATGGACAAAATTGTGTGAACTCATGAGCAAACAGAGATGTGGAGCTGCAGCTGAATAAGGCCTGCTTCCCTGGGCTGTCTAAGCCATACAATAGAAATGTTAAGGAATAGTATTCTATATAAAATGGACAGGTCATTCTTTGCTGCACATTGCATATGCTTTAGAAGTACTCATAATTAGTGCTGGAAAAACAAACAAACAAACACAAACAAAACAAACAACAAACCACAAATTAGGTAAAAAATGAAGGCAGTAGGTGGAACTTAGCTTTTGAATAAATAGCTTGCTAGTTAAATCTTTCACTTTCTTGATATTGAGCATGGAAAGTTTGCTATTGTCTTAACTTCCTGCCATGTCCTGAGAGTGATTTGCTTCTTTAGGTCCCTATAGTAAAAGTGAACAAAATTTTTATTATTAGTTTTTCAGGTTTCACTCCTCTGATGTCACCAGTTGTTGGGGTATTTTTTGGGAGGGGGCTATGATTAGTGTGTTTTCTCAAATTAACAGCAACCTCGTTAAAACTTTTTTTAGAAAACGGCTTACACCTGAGGAAACAAATGTTTATTTGCATGTCTGGCTTGAAAAAGACTCTGTTTTTCCTTACTAGAAGACTGAAACCTCTGTCCAGCCCTCAAAATGCTGTCTTTCTGCAATGTGCTGAAAGTTTCATGTTTCAGAAAGCTGGTAGTTTGACACCCTTTAGCAGCCTTCTCTGTGCACTTGTGCTGCTTCTTATCTTCTTTTATAACAGCAAGACACTTAATATGCTTGCTTTTTAAACCAGTACAATCTGGATCAAATTGCTAGCATTTATATAGTTCAATGTTACTTTTCCTTTCTTTTTCCTGCCTAAGTGAACGCACAATAGTGTTCAGACCAGCACATCAGGACCGGGCAGTGCCTTTTTATCTTTACTTCACTAGCAGACCACTATAGCCTTTTAAAGATATCTGGGAGTGCAACCTGTCAAATATAGAACCCTTTTCAGAAAATCTAGGTAATTAAGAAATATGTATGTATTTAGGTGAAATCCAATCAATTTCAGTGAAAAGGCCATACAGTTAGGGTGCTGGAAGATGTCAGAAGACCAGCAGAAGTAAAATGGAGAGACTAGATGACAGCTTCATACGAATTAGAAGCATTAGGAAAAATATGCGCTGAACTAAGGTACATCCCAAACAATGGGTTGGACCTATGGATCAAGGATCCTATGCATCACTTGTATGCTTTCACTTGGGAGTAGGACAGTTTAAAACTGAGATCATTTTGTTTAGGTGCAGCTATGCCATAACTCAGAAGCAAGTGTAAAAAAGGGGTTTTTTGTAACCCACCTAAGTCTTGGCGGGCTACCGATGAAGTAATATTTGATTTGGTTCAGCTTTGCCTTTCAAGCATATCAAGACTATGCTTCCTCATATTTTCAAATTTGAAAAGCAACACAAAAAGTCCTGAAATATATTGGGAAGTATTTAAAGTATTTAAGTAATGATAGTATTTAACGAATGCTGCCTCAACTTTCATATCTGGTTTTACACAGTAAGAAAAAAATAACAAAGAGAACATTCAGTTTTGGTTTTTTTTTTTTCTTGTGACCAGCAGCTGCATTTATTCCTCTGGTCCTTTCTGCCCTTCTATCTGCTGAAAAAGTGCACTACCATGCTCGCAGTTGGCAATGTTCTCATCGTATTCGGGTAGCTACAGAAACACAGACAGAAGTGCTATATAATGTTATACTCTCTGCTAATAAGGTTAATAACACAGGACATGTTATAGATCCCACACTGTCTTAGCAATATTAACATGAGTTGTTCATTGCCTATGCAAAGCCAGAGAGAAATGGGGTTAAATTGCGTGTTGGAAAGAAAACATAAAGAAATATAGCCATGGTATTCTGCTCTGAAAGAGCCACATGTCTGTTCTTCAGTGGTTCTTTTGTTATACCTTTCAATGTACACATTTTCTGAATTAAAGAGCATGGGTACTAGCGTAACCACAAACTCTACATGAACTATTCTGAGTTTCCACAAAGACCTTTAATTTAATACTACATTTAAGGAAAACTGGTAAACTTACACTTCTTCCATGCTGGAAACAAGTCCACTAAAACTACTGTCTAGAAAACAGTTTCTTGTTAAACACTGCAGCTTTCTCATTGGCTTGTTCAAATATGTATATACATAGATATACATATGTGCAATTTTTTTCCCTAATGTAGTTATTCATGGTAAGAAGTAAAAAAAGGCTGTGTTATTTTCTGCCTACTGTGCATAATCTTCTGTGGTGCTGAAAACACAGGATTTGTGGTATTTTTTGCACATGACTGTGGTTACATCCCTCCCCACTATTAAAGGCTTTTTGAACAGTCACAAGTTTTATTTCAAGGGCTTCAATTATTCTCTGTAAATATTTTTATCGACCAAATAGTTTCTAAAAATCAGTTATATTAAACGACAATAAAAGAGGAGATAGATAAATCAAAACTATGAGAGGTAAAAAGTGACCGAAGTGTACGAGTTTTACAAAATACAATTTAGACTCCTGCTTTCACTATATGCTAACATTATATCAGATTTACTCCTCTAATTTGCTCCACAAACTTTGCCTTCAGCTATGCCATATGATTAGTGTTGGGTAATATAAGAAAAAAGAGGAAATCAGGTGATTTTGAAAAAGTCAGTGCACAGAGCACACAGAACTTTCGGTACGATGGATGAAAGCCATACATTTTCAGATATCGTTTTTGTCTCTTGTATTCAAAAGCACATTATAGTTCTGTGTTCCTAGTTTTGCTATATAGATTTTTGACAGATTGTAGTTATGACAACTGTCCTGATCTATGCTAATGACCTTATTTGGAAGTAAACTTGTTTGTATCAGTGATTGTTCCAATAATAATTTGAATTATTGCAGGCAGATAAAGATATTCCTGAAGATATCTTCTTTCCAGCTGGATCTGTGAGGAGGAACTCAGAGGTCTCAACAATTGTGTGAGAAGAAAGAAAATAATTCACATATGTCTCACACTGATTAACAGCCTGACTTTTGGATTTTAAAGGAATTTGGCCTGCTTTATTATCTTGCATAATAAAACAGTTAAAGTTGTACAACAGCAAGGTTGACAAAAATGCCTGTATTTACACTCCTTTTTTTTTTTTTTTTTCTTACTATTAAAAAAACTGGGGACAAATTACAGCTGCCCATGAAAATAAAACCATTCTCTAAGCTAAAGTGGAAGATGCATCTACTTAACTATGGAGCCAGGAATGATCCCTTCATAATTCAAGTTTTGGGAGGGGTAAGCATAGCAATATTGTTAAAAATAGACAGTACAGTTGTGGTAGAGAAACAGGTGTCTTGAAAACAGGTCCACATGGGAAGTTCAGAATTATCCTGTAACATGTCACATACAGTATTTCATCATCAGTTCCAAAACCGTGTCACCAATCCATCGCTAGTAGATACAAACTTCTTTTGACAGTGCAGAGTTACACTGAATGTGAAGGATGGCTTTATGTCCAGTTGATGGTATGACATGTAAGATGTCCTTGTGGGAAGAGGCCTGCATGAGAAAGGCAAACCTCCGTCAGAGAACTGGAGTCTGATCCTCAGAAGCATGAGAAAGACTTCATTTATTATTTCACTTTTTCTAGCATCAGAGGGGCTGGAAGGCAGGTGCTTCATACAAACAAAAGGCAGAGGATTTGGGGAGTCTGACAGTACTTTAAATGGAATGTCTGTCTACCTGTGTACTCTGTCACAGTTGTCAGCTATGGTTCTTTGGCAGTAGCCCCTCAGCACAGACAGGGACTATTTACATGTAGAATTAAGTAGGAATGGTGTAGGCACAAATTGTAAACTTAAAATTCCTGCAGAACACTGGGTGGGTTGAGTTGCAGTCAAGATTACAGAAGGTTTACTTCGTTTGCCTCCCCTGACAAATTTAAGATAGTTTTTCCCAGGAAAGCATAGTCAGCTTAGTGGTCCTGTAAGCCTACTGAAATTGGTAACAGTCAGGAAGATAAAAGATATCTGTCATTCCTGTTGAGTTACTTCCAGAAATGGCCTGAGCTGTTGCGGGGGGTAACAGTGAAGATAAGGTGGCGAAAACCTTCCTTTTATACAAAACTAGTGCTTGAGACAGGCCAGCAGTGCTGCTTCTCTGGGTTCCAAAGGAACAATACTTTGCTTTAAATCAGTTCAATTTCTCAATTAAACAATCATGTCTTTTCCAAAGAGTGATGTGAGACATTTCTTATACTCTGTTTTTTAAACCCCACACCTCTGAATTACGTGTGTATGTATATATATCTAATGTGTGTATATATATATGTGTACATATGTGTATATATATATACATATAAATTGTTATTGTAACACTTTAAATGCAGACATATTATCAGATTTCACTTGACAGTTGTATACCCTGACTCCCTATGCTGCTTTCATTCTGAGCTGAAAAAGAGGTTTGTGGTTAAGATAGTTAAAAGCAGAAACATGAAAACCCAGTTTATTTCCTAGCATCACCACGTATTGGCTTGGCAGGTCCTTGAGTCTCTCTGAACTCACTTATCCAATGCTGTAGATAGGGGATTCTTTTTTCTTCACCTGACAAAGGAGGACTATTTTTTGTTCCCAAGCTCACTGTCTTTGTTCCCCAAACGCACTGGAGTTTCCTTTCTTTTTCACGTGATTATACTAGCCTGAGAATAGTATATTAACATGTGCCCTTGCACGTCAACAAGTGTTTTAGTGGTTCATCCTTTACCCGACCTACAGAAAGTAAGAGTCTGGGACTCACAAGCAATAGCCCTTCCAGTTATTGATTCTGATGTCCCCAGTCCAGTCCTTAGTGTAGGCTGGGAAAGACAGCTGTTTCACATTTATATACTAGGTATTTTATCTGTGCACATCTTTTTACTCCTGCCAGCTCTTCATTCCTGGGGATATTTTAGGTTTCTCACCTTGAGAACAACCACAACAATTTTTACAGTTTCAAAATATGTTGGGTTTTGTTTGTTTGGTTTGGTTTGGTTGTTTTGTTGTTGCCGTTTTTTGTGGTCTGTTTGTTTGGTTGTTCGTTAATTTATTTCTTAAACCATTGGTAAAGCCGGGTCAGGTTACTATCTTGGACTTGTTATTTCAGATATATAGAATCTCTGGCCATACAAGAGAACTAAAATCTTTCTGGTAGCTGGAAAATGGGAACTTTCTGAGTGGCTCTTTTATGCCATTCAACTAACGGCACTGCTAGGTCTAGAAAATAATATCCATTTCTCTTTCCAAGCAACCTGTTCTTACATAAAAGCCTTCTTATTTATTTTTGTTTGGTTGGTTTGTTTTGTTTTGTTTTTTTTTTTCCTCTGGTTGGTCCCAAAGGAAAACTATAACATCTAGGCTAGGACCTTTTTGTACTGCTTGAACAATGTAGCAGAGATTTTAAGACTAATATGACCATGAAGTATCTACCAGAAGATATTTCAGGTTCATAATAAACAACTTATTAATGAAATAAAATTGCTTTTCTTTTGAGATGATATTGAAAAAAATTATTTTAGCATTAAGAAAAAAGGGAGCGGTGAAACCTTTTGCTGCATATATGACAATTTTTATAGGAGTTATTTAATGTCTTCCTTCCCTCGTCCCTTCAAAGGTAAGATAAACAACTGTGAAAAAGAATGACCTCATCATTTGACATTTGAAGCTGAGCACTGTTTCACAACAAGAGCAGACATACCCTGTGCCAGACTGTGAGCTCATTCCCTGTTACATGACACAAGAGCTCAGGGACCGGACTGAATCAGGAGAGCTGTTCTGGACTGACTGGGCTGCAAGTGCTGCAGTGCCATATGCTTCCTTTCTGAAGCTCTGGGCACCTGTGCTCTAGTAGGTTGCATTTGTCTTGCTCACCCTGACGATTCAGCCACACTTCTCTTTTTCTCACCTATCTTCCCCTCTCCGAAAATACAGACCATGCCATTTGGTTATAATTTCCTTTAAACACTGGCTTTACTTAACGTGACACTGCATGTTCGTTGAATTAAAGGAACTCAGAATCAATCCTACCTTCCTAATCCCCGAAATTCCTGAACAGGGAAAAAGCGTTGGTGTTTTGGTTTTGTCCTCTTTTGTTTTTCTTCTGTGTTTAAGCTGGTGACTTGGATCAGTGAGAGCCAATATTGCAACTACTATGGACAAACATGCTTACAGTAAAAGAAAGAGAAAGAAAGAAACATGGTTCACGGGTTGCTTCCCAGGCGTGGACGGTGGAGGGGAGGGGAAAGAAAGCAAATATGTACGCTATGGTGTTCATGAAAAAGAAATAAATGTCATAAGAGATTCCTCCATTCTGTGCAGGCAGGGTGAGGCCAGAATCAATATTGGAATTAGGTAACCCAACCAGATGTTTCTCATGAAGTTATGTTAGTTGAGGATTGGTAATGTCAAAATGTATACAAAGTCATGGACACACCAGTATGCTGGAACCTGATTTAATGTCACACACTCCTTCATACCTGGAGATAAGGTGTCTCCAACAGCAAGAAAAGGAGCTCTGTTACATTTCCCCTCTCTGGTATTCAGAGTCTTCTGTTCATTCTGTTTTATTCTGCCATAAGAACAGCCTAGAAGACCCATTTATCTTCTGTTATTTGATGACAATAAATCTGTATGAAAAGTAAATAGCACCATCAGACTTCAGCAGGTGTTGGGAAGGAAATTAGAACCAGATACATTGCAGAGCTATTTGAACACGTCAGTGTTACTGAAATGACATGGTCTCATTTACTATCACATTGCTATTACATTAACATCAGTCTAGAACCACAGCCTGCCCACATGTACTTCTGCTCCCAAGCACCCCTTACATGTGCAGGGCCAGGTGAGCTGTATTTATGCAACTTGTAATCCAGCTGACTGACATTTAGAAGAGAACAGGAAATCTGATTTATGAAGTATTTAGCCCTTCACATAAAGAGAAGAAGGTAGACTATTTTTGTAAGAGACGGTGCAAAGCTCACAGTAGTAATTCTTACTCTCTCTTACAGCAGTTTAAGCCTGGGTAACTGCATAAAGTTTATTTTAATTTACTCTCCTTTTTATGCCTTAGAGTAGGTTTTCTTTCACACAATGGAAGACTTAGCTGGGTGATGCAACTCTTCCAGACCCTTTCCAGTAGGATTAAGTGTTCTTCGCATGCAAAACTCAAACTGAGGCCAAAAAAAACCCCGAACTAATAATGTGAGGAATGCCACTCCTATGAGTTGCTCATGATGTAGCATTTATTGTGCTCTCAGAAATCCCTTCCTTTTAGGTATAGTAGTTTCCTCAATAGTGATCTTCCTCCAGTAGATGGATGCAACACTCCTTAGAATTTTCCATTTTCTTGTTCTTCAAAACTTCTCTATTAGTCTGACTTAAAGCTCAGTAAAACCCACAGAAGTCTTCCTTCAGGAGACACCAGATCACACTTCGGGTCCAAGCAGGTTTCTGCCCAGGACAGTGTAATCTGTAGGATCATTCTATTCTATGCAGTGGGTTTAAAAATGAGATAAGCCAAAGGGCAGTTCTCCAGCAGCCTTTTCCTATGCAGTATATCCGATCCCAGTTTTGGGGAAAAGTAGCTATAATACTGTGATACTCACCCACACATCATACTATGACGGCCTGCTGAACTGCACTTCATCCTTTTTCAGCTGTGTATGTTGTAATTGTGTCTCTCACTTGTCCTTTCAAGTAATAAGCAATAGGTAACTTCAGGTCTAACAGCCTTTCCAAAACTGTTCCAATGAGTGATGAAAAATTAATTAAAACTAGTCAGACCATCTTCCTCCCACATATATGTGTATATACACGCATTGATGTGCCTTTGTGCAAAATAGATTTCTGTTGCTATTTGAATTAATTGATCTTTTTGGTTTTATTTTACTTTCAGGTGGAATGACAGTTTATCTTCAGTCTGATTTAATTCAACACGATTGAAATGTGAATTTAAAGGCAGAACAGTTCTTGCTAGCAATAGAAAACCATGTTTGGTTTCCCTTCTCTATAAAAATGGAGTAATAGTTCCAAGTAACGCGCCATGGATGTCAAGTTTTGAAGGGAAAAACTTCTCCATCGAAGTATTTAATTTTTGTAACAAAAATGTATTAAGGAAAAAGACAGTAATTTGAACAAAACCTTGTTCTCTTTCAAGAAGACATATGAAAATAGCTTCTTTTCAACAACACGAAAACCTCCTTTGCTTCTGTTGGGTTTTAATTTTACAAGTATATAGTTATCTTGATTTTTAGAGTGTAACATTTTGAACAGAATGCAGAAATAAAATAAATGAATCCATGAAGCAAACTAAAATGATTTGGTAGGATTTTAGAAAAAAATAAGGGGAACAAATTTCCTCAAACTTTTATTTAAAAAAAAAATCATGCTGACATTCCTGAAAAGGCTTGGACAGATTTCTGACCAGTTTCCCCTTGATTTCAGATTTCATAAAAGGGATAGTATTCTAAAGAAGACTAAAATAACAAGGAAAAACCCTAACAAAATGAAATCAATGTAATGAAAAACCCATATGACCATTGAAAATAGAGGAACACAAAGAAAACCCTCCCAACTTTGTTAGCCTTCTGTTTCCCCAGATCACAACTGTTGGTGCTGTGTAATCCAGTGGGTGAAGATTTGATGTTTTACTGTCTTAGTGTCTGGGCTTTGCTGGAGTATTTGACCTACGTTAGAGGCCAAAGCTAATACATTTGTCTTATCAGGAAGCCTCAGCTGGGATTTCTCTTTTCCAGGATGTGTGCGGGCTCTTTCTAGTACCTCTGTGCGCTTGGTTATCATCATATCTTCACAAAGCGTTTGGAAGTCTCCCCACAAGGAACTACAGCAAAGGTCTGATTTCTGTTTTAATCTACACAATGTTGAGACCTCATCATGTCACTGTGTTTGATAAGACGAATGGCAGGGATCTTCCATCCTGGGAAATTAGTTCCCTGGAAGCTGGCTTGCAAGCACAAAGTTGATCCTGCCCAGGATGTGCACGCACCATGGTATTGGATGCCTCTTTTGGCTCCCTCGGTGGTCAGTTGAGCCCACTGCTCTCCAGAGCTAACTGTAGAAATACCTAGACCTAGCATGAATATCCATCAATAGATTATGTTCTTCCACGCTTTGCCCACATCCACTTCCTTCTGTGTCACAAAGGAGAACACCTCAGGGCTTTGAAGTACTACTACTACTTTGAGTAGTCATCCCAAATTTGAAACCCAAAACCAAACTGAAGGTCAGCAAAATAAATAATTGAAAAAAAGCTAAAATAAAATATCAACCAGATGCAGTTGCTCTGGTTCTTCATTTGAAGAAATATGCTGTGCTTTAAAAACACACAGCCAGCTCAGGGTCAAGTCTGGAGAGCTTCCAATGAACCTGGATGATATTTTTAAATCAGTTTCTTCCCTCTACACCTGAATGCTGCATCACAGGGCATTTACACATTGGTCTCAGATCTGTGAATATTTGTTGAGAAATCACAAAACCACACCCCTAGAGAAAAGCTGTTTCCTGGATCTCCATTATTGTATTCAAGTGAGACACTGAACAGTTTTAAGACTCAGCACTTTATCTTGTTCCTCCCCAGCAACACAGCAAACGAATCGTTACAATATGGGGTTGCAAAACAGATTTGGTTTGTTCCTGCTTGAACTCTGAATAATTCTACCAATCAAGGGAGTCATAGTCTTCTGAATGGACTTGTATTGTTTTGAGGGATTATGGTAGAAATGTCCCAAAAGTTCAAACAAATATACATGTCAAGCTTCACGGCAATAGGAAAATGGGTTTTATATTATATAGTCTACCAAATACTTAAGCAGTAAGGCAATACCCTATTTTCTCAAATGTACACTGCAGCATTGGTGCTCTCTTTGTAGAAATGTAAACAGAAACTCTGTTTCTTACTGTACTTTATCACGATATCATTATTCACAGCAGCAACTATTTAGAGCAGCTGCTAAAATTACATGGGGTAATCACCTATGACCCAGATGCATGAGGTTTGATTTTCTACCTCCAGCAGAAGTATTGACATGCTGAATACTGTTTTGATGAAAATCCAATAAGAGTGACCCAGGTCTGAAGTCAGAGAGATTGTCTGGTAGGTAATTCAGTGAAACCTCACAGAATTTCCTTCAGTCTCCTCTGCTCTGAACCTGAATTAATTTCAGTGCAGAAAAGGCAATTGTTTCCTGGGTTTCAAAACCTTAGGAACACAAAAGCTGCTACAGAGAGGCTCCACTTTAATCAGACACCAAAGCCTGAAAGGAAGACTCAGCAGCTCTTTTCAAGAAGAACAAGGTAATTTGGAGGGAGGAAGGGCTACTGAAGCTGTAGTGGGTTGTGTTCCAGGGTCAGCTTCTACTGCTGCTGAATATGCTACTCATCTCCGCAGCACCCTTCACATACATTCTTAGGCACCTCCTCACCAAAAGTATACCAAAAATGAAACATTTTTACAAAGCTCAAAGGATGAAGGAGAGTGAGGACACATGACTTTTTTTTTTTTTCTGAGGTGTTAAGTGTTCAGTGGGATTTAACTAGTTACTTCTCTTCTAAAGCATGACAAAGTTAAAGAAACACCCTTCATTGAGCATTGCTTATGATAGTTTTTTCGTGTGAAAATGTGCTCCTATTTCCATGTGTCGGGATTCCCTGGTTGCACCAGACCACCTACACCCTTCCATGAGAAACAGAAAACACATCTGTCACCCAGACAGCTGCTGCATAACACAAAGATTTCTTGTGCCTAGTTACAGAGCAGTCAGCTCCAATCTTGAACATTGTGATTGATTTATCACTGCTGCAGAGGGGTCTTCATGTGCTTAGTTTAGCAGCATGACCAGTTAGAGAGCAGTGACTTTTTTACTTGTGTATGTTAATAAATAGAATTAAGTTTATTAACAATGGAAACCCTGGAATTTAGGGACCACTGCTTTTATTTTATAAACATTCAGATCTCCTATCCTTTATTTATTTATTTTTCTAAATAAGAGTATAAACATTAAGCTACTGTTATATCCTGGTAAGGAAAAAAAATAATAAAGGAAACATACTGTAACTTTAAACCATTCTTGATAGTTAGCCAAATACAACCCTATCAAAATGAGTCATTCCATCTCTGCAGAGAAAACACTAAAGCAGTGGAAAAATGGAGTTGTTCACCGGGGCTGGTGTCTGTAACAGGCTGATGGTCATCTGTGTCAACTCTAAATCCCAGCAGGTGGATACACACAGTTGCGGCACCTTCCAGTAGACAGTTGGCACCTCACTTAAATATTTTGTGGCAATATGTGAATGCAGAGATGACCACAAGAATGCACTACACATGCTGTGTTGAGATCTGATTTAACTGTCTGAAGCCAAGAGAAGTTCCGCAGCGACTGCTGAGGACATGCGCTGCATAAAGCGGCTTTTGACTGCTCCATGACTCAGAGGAAAACCCAGGACTCTCATTATAAACTGTGGTAAGTGGTAAAGTCACTTCTAAAAATGGATTTCCACATCCCTCTTTCACTTTTATTTCTTGGTCAGCTCTGTGCAAGCTCTTCTTTTAAGCTTAGTGAAGATGTTCCTTCCACCCTGGGCCCCACACAATGCTGTCACCCTTTTGCCTTCTCAGCCTCATTGGCAGGAATGTCCCCCAATCAGCTTCCCTCAGTAAATCAGGGTTCTGAGAGGAAGGTGCTGCACTAACAGCAATCACACAGTGACCTGTGGTGCCTGGGGCTCATTAGCAGCTCGGCTGTGGTTTCCATGCTAAGGCCATCTCCATGGCAGGGCTGGGCTACGGCAGAAGCTCCTTGGTAATCTGAACTGCAGCTGTGAGGGAGAGTGCCAAATGTATATAAACCAGGACCCAGCAGCATGCCCATGCCTATCCAATTCTCTGTTCACTTATTTTACACAGGATGTGCAGGGTCCTTGGGAAACACACTAAAGTATACATTTTGGAACTGCTGTTCTTGCACTGTGAAAGTTTAGGTACAGCTCACATCATTAAGAAGCTGGCTACACTTTTGCCTAATCCTGTGCTACCTTCTTCCAGGTTGTGTAACCGAAAGGAAGAAGCAAAAAGATCCAGCCTAACCATATTACTCTTCCTTCTTCAGTTTTTCACTCTTCTCACTAAATCTACAGGTTATAGGAGGCACCACAAGAAGCTCTGCATGATTTTCAGGGATGCTATCTTGCACAGTCAAGCTCAAGCCATCCAGGGTAATTTGTGTTATAGCAATTATGTGCCAAGGAATTTCCTCTGGGAGAAACTGAGACAGTCAACAGCCAACAAGGCATTCTAGAAAGGAGGGAATATAACCTGAACTAAAAAAATTGCTTTCTACAGAGCCCTTTTCTCATGCTTACACTGTAACAGAAGCTACAGCTGTGCCTCAGCCACTCTAAGTGTAGTTGCTCCATGCTTTCTTCTCTCTCTGAAGTAAGCACAGGCTTTTGCTACAGAGCTGCACAGCTCTCTTCATGGTACCTGAATAAGGGCTGCAGGGTGAATACAGAAAAAGCAATAGGGGCATTGCCAATAGACTGAAACATGCACTCAAGCCTGGGTGCTGACCTCCTAATCAACTCCTTAGTGCAACACAATTGAAGTGGCTTCAGACCTGTTTCTTTCTTTCCTGCTTGAGCCCTCTTTTATCCCCAGATCTGAGCTGTTGTTGGCTCTGCTGTTGTTCAATTCTATATTCAGACTACTGAATGTCCAGCAGAAGACGGAGTGAAGGAAGACACTGAGATGACCCTCCATATCTAGACAGGCTTGTGCTGTGCATGTGACAGAAGAAAGTGAAGTTGCAACAATCAGGGAATATAAACCACCTTGCTCCCTGTATACAGACCTTGAATAAAACATTCACAGGTGTCTCCCATCATTAAAGGTACTGTCCCTGAATGAACTGACTTACTATTTAAGGCTGAGGAGTAGAACATCCTGATTGCATGGAACTTTGTTCATGGGGAACTTTGTTCATTCTTCTTGGGGAAGTAAACTTTCTGCAGGTTAACTATTTGTAATTTTAAGGATTCCCCTCTGTCTAGTAACATTGATACACACAGTAAAAGCAGTCTGATCACAGTACATGAATAGCTTTTTTTTTTTACATCTCAGACATGGTTTGCTTTTTCCAAAAAAAAGTTGTCAGACCACAGCAACAATATATTTTAGAAGGCTGTTTTGCTTAACATACTCACAGAATGCCTCAAGCTTCATTTTTAGCCTAAGAAAGGGAGGAAACTGCTACATTCCAGTGACATGTGGACTGTTCTTTTCCTCAGCATCACCAGCATAATTTTCAGACCACAACCACCTTGAAAGTCTAGCACAACATTTTAAACAGACACTCCGAAAACATAAAAGATGGTAGAAGGCCAGATAGAGAATTCCATGAAGTTTCACCAGCTGAAGAAGCTATCTAAATTCAATATGTATTGCAGTCTGTTTACCTATCTAGGACAGGTTACAGCTTGACATAACCTTGCTAAGACTGTCAAGTGGTGGAATCTAATATTTTTACTACAATGACTAGACTACTACTAAGATATCCTCACTTTCTAATAGTTTCTTATATTTCATTTTATTAAATATATACTGCAGGGAATAATCCTGTATTGGCAATGGAACTGACACAAAGAGCTATTACTTTAAGATCATCTTCATCTCATATTTCCATGATTCCAAGTGGATAGAGTTTTAATCTATTGGAGGGTGCATACTGTAAATGATAGTAGTAAACCTTGTGTTATTTACTGCTGGGGCCAAAAAACAATTGACTAAAATTCTTTCCACATTGATTTTGTAACTTAGTTACAAATCTTTGGGGGAAATGAAAAATTAAAAAAAAAAAAAAAAAGAAAAAGAAAGAAAAATGTTTATGAAGTAAACACTAACAGCCTCCATCTAGGAGCAATGACAAATAGACATTGTTTTACCTAATCAATCAAACTTGTTAAACGCAACAGAAATGTTTGTTGTATGAAATGGAGGAAAACCAGCGGTTGCTTAGGTCATCACTGGAAACTTTCTTACTGTCCAATAAATACTGTACTTTGCCCTTCCAAATTTCTAGATGTGTACCAATGCATGCACCACGAAGAGAAATGAACCATGCATTCTGTGCCTATTTTACCTGGTAAACACAGATTTGGAAAAATCAATCTGTTAGAAGCACAGTCTTTCCAGTAGAGCTAAACATTTATACGCTGCTACATTTAGGATTTGGAAGCAAGACTTCAGTTTCATGGCTTGATTCAACTGTTTCAAATCAGATATCCATTTTGACCCAGGGAACATGGAACATTCTAGGTACAACCTCATTTGAGTCAGCTAAGTATCTACTGTCAAATGAACCTTTTTTGCCATGAATGAACATTCCTCCACAGCTAACATTCATCTCAAGTTGTGGATTTACTTCCTATGGGCAACCCTTTCCAAGTCAGAATAGTAATTATAGTTGCAGAATTTGAAACGCTTCTCTAAGTGGAGGAAGAATTTGGTCAAAGCTTGCAAGTACTGGCTAACTATTATTTCAGGTTTTATTTCTTAAATTTTGCCACTACACAGAATATCTACCTGTCTTTGACAGAATAACAGTTATTTTCAAAAGACTGTGACCTTATTTCAAATGTGTGCTGATAAGCGTCTATCCCTGCTGACCTCTACTTATTACCACTGATTACTTAACATTATTGGGAAAATTGTCTGTTTATTTGGGTATTTTATTGATTTAGAGGCCAAAATTTATATCTTACTTAGCCAACAATCTTGCAACCACTGAACTATAGTAATATTTCCACCAATTCCCCTTTGGAGGCACAGAAGAAAAAGAAGTTGTTTTTGTAAAGCAGCTTTTTAGGGATTTTTTGGAGGGTGTGTGTGGGGTTGTATTGTTGTTTTGTTTTACATACGTACAAATAAGACTAGTGCACCTGTGTCTGTTGGAAGAAACCAAGATCAATCCTGTTGGTGCACTGCCGAAGAATTCAAGAGGTCTGCAGTGAGAGCACGGCATTGTGCATCAGATAACTACACCTTCAGAAGGGAACAAGCATGTATTTCTTCCTACAAGTTGTCTCTGCCAAAGGCAGTTTTTCCAGAGAAAGACTAGGCACTGCCTGTGGCCTCCATGCAATGTACAGCCGCTTCTTGGAGCTGTATGTGATAGCATCATCTCTCCTTGTGGCACCTGGATCACTGCAGAGCTCTGAGGCAACTGTATTAGTGGTGTACACATGGTGTAATTTGAAGAAGTATTCAATAAGTTGAGTTACATAGAAGAATCGTGCTCTACCTTAAGTTGCAAATCTCATACAAGCCTGCCCTTCTTTTTCATGAAACATGCAGTCTGCAAATAACCTCTGTCTCCCAAGAAGCACTTTGAAGAAAGTTCTGTTTATACCTTCTTTCCCACCTGACCAATTTGCCTATATGTAAAATGAATTGTTGTTGTGTGTTTCTGTGCTGAAAGAACAAACATTACCAAACTGGTCTGGAAAGACTTGCTTTGGAGAAAGGCAGAAGACGAACAAAGAACAGAAGGAAAATTCCTGTTGGAGAGCACAGAGGATACAGATTTGTGTGCACAATGATCTCTCATCAAAGGTGCAGCTCCCACCCTGAGACATTATGCACTCTGAGCGGACATGGACAAAACCCCAGAACTGCAGTAAAAACTTAGCTGCAGACACCATGGCTACAGGTCCCACAGGAAGCCCTTTGCATGCTTTTGAACAAGACGGAGCAGAAATAGAAGTGAAGTAGTACTTGCTTGTAGAGACATGTTTTTTTTTTGTAATGAGCAAACAGTTCACGAATAATTAGAAAAGATAAGTGGCTTAGCATGTTAACTGTCTCCCCAACAGAGTGCCTCAGTGTCTCCTTTAGGTTTCTAAGAGCACTAGTCTCCAATTAGTTGCTGTTGTAAACTCAGTTGCTGCTGCGTACACTTGAAGTACCCTCAGCTCACATCTACTGGCTTTCACAACTATAAATTGCATCTTGGAACAAGCTCCATCTGCATGTCAGACAATGTAAACTGACACAAAAATGAAACTGTTCAAAACTGGTTTTTTTTCTCAAGAATGTAGCAAACAGAGCTTTTTTTAAAGCACATTAAATCCTGAACATTGCACATGTAAGCTCCCCAAGATATTCCTGAGTGACAAAGAAAAGCAAAGGCACGTACATGCTTTGTAATAGTGCTCTACAATGGCCAATGCTTGTTCATTCTTCAGGCCACAGGTTCAAAGGCCCAGAGCTAGATATGTGAGTTGTAAAGTATGCAGAAATGTTGCCTTTAAACAGGCCAGCCAGAGAGCTGCTCTGCCATATCATGGTGGAAAATGTCTGCTCAGTAATGAGGGCTCAGAAGACCCAGAGAAGACAAGAAAACTTGGAGCAGCTCTGAAGTAACAGGCAGTATACCTGCAGCACTACTGACTTCAGCAAATGGAGAAAAAGTTTTCAGATCTCTCTCTTCTACATCCAGTCCCTTCCAGTAAAAACCTACAATAAGGCTTTCTCTATTCTTTGCCTGCTTTGCTCCTTTTCTTTCCCTCCCTCTTTCTCCACTTGTTCGTTCCACTCCCAGATCTGTATTCCCTTCAAGTCCTCCTTCCACAACTGACCCTGTCTTTTATCTGCTGTATTTCTCCCCATTTATACTTTTATTTACTGATACAACCCACTCCAGTCAAATACTCCCTTCTTTCTTCAACTCCCCTCCATAGTTTACATGGTATTTGTGACCCACATCTTGTTCCCTTGCTCCCTGCCTCTCTGTTGTGTCTATCCTGGTAATGGATTGTTAGATAGTAAAGGAGTTCATGTCATCCAGACCTCAGATTCACAATAACATGATAAAAATGGTTAGAAGTAAGTACTCATGTCTAAACATTCTACAGATCTGTCTATTATTTTAGTAGCAAAAAAATGCATCTTAGTGATATGCTAAAGATGCTCCTTTTGCCCACAGCAGCTTTCATCTTCAACTTTCAAAATG
This sequence comes from Streptopelia decaocto, assembly GCF_964273445.1. Classification (NCBI taxonomy): domain Eukaryota; kingdom Metazoa; phylum Chordata; class Aves; order Columbiformes; family Columbidae; genus Streptopelia; species Streptopelia decaocto. Next base: position 37,628,390 of record NC_138657.1, read on the forward strand.
ACAGGGTTTGGGGTTTTTTTTTTGGGTGGGTGGTCCCCAGCAAGTCAGCTCCTTCAGCAAGGTGTGTGAGACACCTGTTTCATTCCCTCACTGCCCTTTTCAAGTGCAGAGAAGTCCTAAGTGTAGTGAAGCATCACATACTACCTTTCTAGAGGGCTTGCTACTCTTATGGGCAACAAACTGTTCTTGCCACCTGCTTTGAGCATGGGCAAGACAGGCATCCCTCTAGCTTGCTGTGTATATGTGCTAAGGGCATAACAAACTCCATGGAAGGACTTTTTTTTTCTGTGACCTTCAGGCAGGTGCTTACACAGGATGCTAATCTTGTGGGCCACCCCCAAGCCCACAAAGGTGCATTTGGAGATGGGCAGTGCTGAAGGGCAGCTGCACTCCCAGGAGTCACCCCAGTGCCCCCAGCTTGCCTCTGGCACTGCAGAGCTCCAGTGTCCAATGCCCATGTGCAGGAGCTGTAGAATAACGGAGAGGGAGGAAGGGACAAACCCAGGGACCTGCAGCCAGCACATTGCCTGTACAGTTCAGCAGCACGACTGCGTGACGAGGATTAACAAGGCTTCTGATTTCCAGATAGTGATTTAATTCCAGAGCATATCAGTGTGTTACCCAACCTCTCTCTGTCTTGCTGCATATACATGAGATCTCCACATAGTCTTTTGTTCTCTATTTGCAGGATTAGAGCATGTGTTTGGATAATGTTCCTAGGAATAAGCAGAGGAAATTTGCCAGCTCAGTTCCCACAGAGATATGAGCCAGATTTGGAACATAACACTTGCTCTACCTGCTCCTCTATTTTCCATGTACTGAACAACAACTTATTTCCTCAACATCACTTGAAATCCCTTCAACATTCTTGTACATTGCACTAGGGAAAAATGAAGGTGGAATTCAACACTTACAGTTTGAAGCGGACAGCTGAACGAAGGAGGGGAGCAAACTAGTACAGAAAAAGCAAGTCATAACTTTTAAAAACAAACACACATTCTTGTGTTTTAGTAACAGAATGATATTGCTAGTTGGCATAGGTATACGTTGGTTATTTTGATGCCTGTCTGGTAGAAGTAGCACAGACTTTTTTTTATCCCATTAACTCCTTTAGAGTCTGGTAGAAGTAGCACGGACTTTTTTTTATCCCATTAACTCCTTTAGAGGTCATGAACTCTAAATATGCCATCAGCAGACACCATATATTGGCATTTCCTGAAGGAAGGATGAATACACAGTATTTTCTCAAAGCTGCAATATATTTCACTTAGAACACAGTTTACTGTAAATGAGAATCACCCTCAAGCCTTGAGAAATCTTTTGGTCCTCAGAGGAACTGCTGTTTGTTTGTTTGTTTTTACTTATTCATAGTGTACTTCTTTATCACTGAATGATTTTCATTCTGTGTCAGGAGAGTGGAAATACATACTTCCAATAGGCATTGAAATACACCTGCAAGTTACCAAGTAATGGGGATGATTTGAGATTCTAGACTAACAGATAAAATAATGGGAAAAAGTTAAGGAATGGATCTTGACTACTGAGCATGTTGGTCCACAGACATGAGGATAACCTTGATTCATATTTTCATGTAAGAAATTCCTGAAAGTTTTCCATCATTTGACTCCATGCGCTTTAATTATTTTTTCTGGCCAATTTTGCCCCCAAAAGACCAATCCAACCATATTTCCACTGGAAAAAAAAAAATAGTTGACCTGAAGAAAAAACACAGATTTGAAGTTCTATGTATTATAAGATTTGTAAACTAAAAATGTTGAAATTGTCATCTTTCATAAACTGGAATGAGGAAAAAAACCTGAACCTGTCCTTCCATATCTATCACTGCATTCAAAACATGCTCTTAATAACTTTTTATTGTTTTAAACTAGTTGTTTTGCTAGTGGTTAAGTAGGTGTGGCCCAGAACAAAGTGAAGCACAGAAAGTTGTTGGCCTCAGCAAGCAGCCATTTTGTGTTAACAATTACAAGATTAACAGCAAGAGAATCAGAGGTGGAGAATTTTGAAAGCTTGTCAGATTTTTGTTTCACATAAGCAAAGCAATGTGTAGGTGCTAAAAACCAACCCTTGCTATAAGCAAACTTGAGAAATTCATGTCTAGAGTTAGAACTCACCTACACTTTTTTTTTGTGTGTCATATCTGTATTATTGTCATTGACTAAACAAGAACCTGATGTTGATAATCTGTTTGTGGGTGAAGAATCTACTAGCGGCTTTAATCAACAAGGAGGAAATCCCCAGATCTTATGAACTGGCTTACAACAACTGTCTGAAAGAACATCAGCTCTTCTACAGCTGTACTGCCCAAGTTTTGTCATAAGATTAGGAAGGTCATGAGATCACTGATGTTCCTGGCATCACTAGTGCTTGTTTAATCAAGCAGAAGAAATACTATCATTAGACTGTAGTTTGTTTTAATTAATTGCTGTAATTCACAAAGGGAATGCTGGAAGTGTTTATTAATGTTTTGTTCCCTCAACAGACATACTGATAGTCTTCTGATTGTTTCCCAGACTGTTAATAGATAGGGACCCATGGGATTGACATAACTAATCATAAGCATAAACAGATCTCTCTCATGTCAAAAGTTTATAATTCATTTGAAAGTGGAGGTAAGGATCTGTGGAGATTTTTATTTCTTCCAAAATTAATGATCCGATATTAGTTCACTTTAGCCAAGCTCTCGTTGCATTTCTCCACAGCTTTGTTAGAGGTTTTTAAAGAATTTAGCTTTGATATCTTTAGTTCAGCCATAAATCCTACTAGTTCCTGAAAGCACTTTCGAGTTCCTGAACTTCAGTAATTCCCTGGTATTCAATAGCAATGCTAATGTGTCTGAATCTTGGCAAGATTTATTCCTGAGTCACCTTAATAAGCCAAATGATTTTATAAAGAGCTAAGCATTTGGTGGTTATGACACACTTTGGCAAGATGGTGTTAAAAAGACAGGCGTTGTATTAAAAACTCTTACCCCCCAGTAAAAAAGGAATAAATTTACCTTCTCCCCCTTCCCCAAACCAAACTAATTGTAGTGTGGCAGCTGCTCCATTCAGAGCTAGGACCAAAGACTTTATCTCTGACCTCACTACTCTTCACCCAATACCTGAATAGTTATTTAAATGGGGACACATCTACTAGTGTACACACAGAAGCAGGTTAGGGTAAGTGTATGAGTGCAGATGGACAATGCAACTGAGACAATCTAGCAGATAGCTGACTCCAAAATGGCTACATATGCTTCTTGTGCCGCCTTGGCCCATGGGCCTGATGTGAGCATGTTGTCTCACCCAGCTGCAATGTGCCTTGAAGCACTAGGCTGATAGAAGCTGAGGCCTACAGAAACAATGGGTTCACCTGCTTCTGGTGGCCCTCCTGGTGCTAGAACAGCAGTGATTGTCAAGACACGGTAGGAACATTTCGGTGGGGACAGGCATGGTACAGGAGCACTCCTTTCAGCAATATCAGTCCTTCAGGTAGCTTTAGTACAATCTTTAAACCAGACAAATATCCACAGAGACATTTTTATCTCCTCTGCTCATGAGGAGTTAGAAACCAATCTTATCCTCTACTGTGGGCTCATGTTCTCTCTTTCAATCTGGTGTCTCTGTTTCCTACAGTGCAGCACATGTGCTAGGAATAAGTGTGATCTCCTGGCTCCAGTTCCTAAGGAGCAGAACTAGCTTATTTACATCAGAGCCTCCAATGCCCATTCACAGCCCTGCATACAACAGACCTGAACTACCTTACACATAGTGTTTCCAGGTAGGATTTACCTTGGCTGTTCTGTGTTCAATACAGCAAAATGCTAATCCACACATGTAATTAATAAGCATCTATATGTAGGGCCTGAAGCCTTAATTAACATTCCTCTCTGATTAAATTATCACTGATGATTCCAAGTCTCAGGTGAAACTGAGTGTCGGAAGTTTTTAGTGCTTGATCTTCCACCCCCCTGTCTCCCAGGACTTCAAAGGGAACATGAGGTCCGTTTCTCAAATCCAATGGAGCTCTGCCATGCCCCTTTTCTTCCCTGGCTGTATCTCCTGCAGTGAAAATCCTGCACTGTTTTGCCTGTTTCACACTCCCCTGGTGTCATTAGGCCTCTGTGAGGTAGTTTTACATAAGGCTTAAGATACTAGCCCATTATTTTCCAATGTTAAAAAGTCACTGGTTTTGTATTTTGGGTGTTTCTCAAAGACAATAAAAAACAACCTCTATAGCAACATGTGCAGATAATTCTGGAAACTTGAGAGAACAATTATAACTTCTTGCTATCCTAACCCTCAAAGTCAATTCCCACTCTTAAAAAAACCCTTTGATGGTGTCATTGTCATAGTTTGTATCTCCTGATATATTTTTGTAATCGACCTCCCAAGTGGTTCAACCTTTGAAAAAGTAACTAGGTGCAAATCGAACTTAATCTGTATTTATAACTAACAGGCTGTCTCCTCAAAATCAGCATGGTTTTATGTAGCCAAAAATCAAAAGGATTCTAAATTGTTACAGAAACTCACATGTTAGCGTATTCCACTTTGCTAAAGGCTGGACATTTCAAAAATGAGGGTAGACATAATCTTGCCCAGCCACCTCATGTGATGAACAAGTGTGTCCAAGTATTGGAAGAAGTGCTTGGAAAACTACCAAGCTGAGATGATTAATAGTGAGGAAAGAGGTATTTACTCCTAGGTTCTCAGCCAAACTTCTTGCTGCCTAGAAGAGCATGATGGCTTGATATCTGGCCTCAAGCTCTAAAAATCATGTGATTAATTTATTTTACTAACTGTGTTATCGCCTCCTTCAAGGGGACTAGTTTAGGGTAAAACTAATCATAATGAGTCCCTAATGTTAAATTTTCAGAGATGTTGAAGTAATGGGAACATCCAGAGGTTTCTCACTTTAATAAGGCCGTATACAATTAAAAAAAAAAATAATCATTTCAGCTACACAAGCTGAAAAGGTTTCCAATACTGAAGTTTTCTATTCTATAAAATAAAGACAACAGCATATCTTTATCTCTTAGATTAAATCCATGTGGAGAAATGTGCTTGGGTAGTCACAGAGAATTTGTTACAGATATTTTTGTAGAAAATGTATGTTGATTTAAATAATTATTTTAGTAACCTGTCTGTTATATAAAAAACCTGTTTTGGTCTAGATAACTGCTGCTAATTTGTAACTTGCAAAAGTTTTTGAGATTTTGCTTGTAGTCTTTGAAACTGTGAAAATAAAGGTTTCGAAATCTTATATATTTGCATAAGGTGGAGAGACAAATTTCCTTCTCATATTCTCTGCTTATCTCTATCTCCATGAGAAGTGCAGTTCACCTTTAGCTCATCTTTGTTCTATATGTATTTCTTTTTCATCTTTTCATAGTTCTTTACAGCTACCCAAGCTTAATAAATTTCATTGTAGTTTGCTCCTGCAACTCTGTATCAAAAGGAAAACAAGTGTATAGGGTTAGTAATTAATAGCTTGCATCAGAGTGAAGGAAAGTAACAAGTTATTACAAAACCTGGCTGGAAAACAAGACCATATCTCCCACTTGATATGGTATCAGTGTAGGTTGCAACTGGAAAAAAATTTCATAAGTGATTTATTTTCTCTCTTTTTTTTTTTTTTTCTTTTTCCTGGGAAAAGAAGCTAAAAACAAACAAGCAACAACTGATAGGATTTGCTACATTGAAAACATATGAGTTTCTAGGAAAGGTGAAAGATGAAATATGTTATATCCACCAGCTTAAACCTTCCTGAGATATAAAGCCAGCCTTCAAGCAAGCATTGCCCTACACCTTTGGGTAGACCACTTGTAGCACTTTTCAATGCTTGCCTCTTATTAGGCTCTGAGGACAAGAAATATTTACTGGCAAGCAGGTGTGGCTGTGGGGAGGATATCTAAAGTGGGCTCCCAAGGTAGGAGGAAAAATGTATGAAACAGATGGTCAGTTTCCTTATAGCCAGGAAATGCTGACACTATTTCATTTTCTGAGTTTGGCAAAGGACTCTTGTGTGAGGGGCAGATGGAGGTACATTCACTCTTTTTCACCTGTGGCCTACCACACAATCAGAAGATACTGCTGCCTGTAGTACCTCAGCAAAGAAAGACAAGCCTGGATGCTGCTGGCTCCTTAATGTAGACTAATGATGATTGATACCTGATATGCAAAAAAGTGCTGGGCTAAAGAGAGTCAAAGGGGCCTTCCCAAGTTGTTTGGGGCTGATTGTTGCTGTTAACCTGTTGCTTACAAGGGCTCTGTAGCTTTGTCTGCCCACCTTGAATAAGACCCATCTTTTAAGTACTTATTTCTGACTTTTTGGCAGTGCAGTTTAAACTGTTTGTAATGATTATTCAGCAACTTCTAGAACAGAATGTAGCAAATCACCTTTTGCAGTATATATTTCTTTAAGAGGCTTAGGGTGTAAAGTGAGACCTGCTTGACATGTTCTGGTTAAACCTCTGTGATGTTAAAGTTGATTGATGAGTTCTCAAAAAAGGGCACAGATCCCTGCCCCTCCTTTACAAGTGCTTCCTGCATGGTTGATAGTTGAGTCAGTGTTATGTTAAAGAGTCACTGTAGCTACAGAACTTAGCTTAGAGCACTCATCAGTCACTGGCCAGCAGCATTATGTTGTCTTACTATGAATGTTAAATACTCTTGCTTCATGCCTCACAGAAGATCCCTTGTCAATTCTGAGTGCATCCAAATCAGACAGTAACTCTTATTGTTAGAAATTGATTTATACTTGCTTAACAGTGAGCCATGTCTGGGTTAGGAAAGTGTTGGACAAGTTCCTAACGAGAAAGAACCTCAAAAGCAGTGTCAAGAATACATACACAGGAGCAGTGGTTACGGTGGGTGACTGAAGCCACCAACAGTTTTCTCCAGCCACTGACTGCTGAGAAAGAACTTGAAAGAAAGCAAAGCAAACAGACAAAAATTTAAAGATCATAAAGATAAGCCAACATGTCTTTCACCTTCCTGTCTTGTTCTGATGGCTGATCCCTCAGTTCACAGCTAGTGAACATAAGGTAGTCTTATGCTGAGCCAAAGACATCATGGGCCAGGTTGGTCCCTCAATGATAAGTAAACACAAAATTGGCAAAATCTTATGCTCTGTTTCATACATGTTCTGCTGAGGTTGAGGGTTAAAGGCAACATATTTGCTATGAAATGACCACTGGTATATGGGCTTTTTTGCAGGACAGATAAAGAGCATTTGGTCTGAATCACTTGACTGCTCACTGGCAAACATTTTGGTTTGAGAGCAGCAGGCCCTGATGAGATGCTGAAAGACCTCCACAAATGCCTCCTTTGCTGAGTAAATATTTTTGTTGGATATTGTGATGTAGCAGTCTGACGGGTCCATCTGTGATACTAGTCTTGCCTGTACATGGGTAAGTACAAGTTTAATCCAGGTAATCCAAACCTTTGACATGGACTCAATCATTTCAAATTCACGCAATGTGTGAAAACAAGAAAATCTACATATGTCAGACCAACCTACAAAGAGCTTTCTGGAACTCCCCAGGTTCCAACCCTGAAAAGTTAATTTCCTTCTGCCCCTTAAATCGTTTTTGCCTGTTGGGACATGACCTGCATTCGTATTCCCTCTGTTTTATCCTTTTATTTCTCTGTTCCCTTGCCACATATCTCAGATATTCCCTAATTTATTACCAGGAAACTAACGGGTGCTTGACAGATGGCAATTTGCCTGCTATTAATTGCTGGGAAAGTACTCACTTGGAGATCTTATCCCTGCATTTTCTAGTCCTTATACTAATTGGCATTCCTGATTGGTGATAAGGAAGAAGAATAATTAGATATAGATGGGGCATTTTGACTGATGCAATCTACACAGCAAATACCTGTACTGCAACAATCGCAACTGCACAGGAGCTGGCAGGAAGCTTTGCGCAGAGGTTGGTGCATGATATTCAGAGAGCTGGTTAGTTACCATATGTCTTTCCAGAGTTGCCTGGGATATCCATAAAAGCCAGAAGGTATAACTTCAGAAGGTATTAATTAGCCTGGCCAAAGTCCATTCTCCAGCATCCGTCACCTTTGGGAGAGGGAAACCTTTGAAAGCAAATTAAGCAGGCCCTCCAGTTGGAGGCCTGTATCTAGTGGAGTGCCTCAAGGGTCAGTACTGGGGCTGGTATTATTCAATGTATTCATCAATGATTTGGATGCGGGACTAGAGTGTACTATCAGCAAGTTTGCTGATGACATGAAGCTGGGAGGAGTGGCTGACACGCCAGAAGGCTGTGCTGCCATCCAGCGAGACCTGGACAGGCTGGAGAGTTGGGCGGGGAAAAATTTAATGAAATATAACAAGGGCAAGTGTAGAGTCTTGCATCTGGGTAGAAAAAAACCCAGGTTCCAGTATAAGTTGGGGAATGACCTATTAGAGAGCAGTGTAGGGGAAAGGGACCTGGGGGTCCTGGTGGACAACAGGATGACCATGAGCCAGCACTGTGCCCTTGTGGCCAGGAAGGCCAATGGCATCCTGGGGTGTATTAGAATGGGGGTGGTTAGTAGGTCGAGAGAGGTTCTCCTTCCCCTCTACTCTGCCCTGGTGAGACCACATCTGGAATATTGTGTCCAGTTCTGGGCCCCTCAGTTCAAGAAGGACAGGGAACTGCTGGGGAGAGTCCAGCGCAGGGCAACAAAGATGATTAAGGGAGTGAAGCATCTCCATTATGAGGAAAGGCTGAGGGAGCTGGGGCTCTTTAGCTTGGAGGAGACTGAGGGGTGAGCTTATTAATGTTTACAAATACACAAAGGGTGAGTGTCACGAGGATGGAGCCAGGCTCTTCTCAGTGACAACCAACGGTAGGACAAGGGGTAATGGGTACAAACTGGAACACAAGAGGTTCCGCTTAAATTTGAGAAGAAACTTCTTCTCAGTGAGGGTGACAGAACACTGGAACAGGCTGCCCAGGGGGGTTGTGGAGTCTCCTACTCTGGAGAAATTCAGAACCTGCCTGGACACATTCCTGTGTAACCTCATCTAGGTGTTCCTGCTTCAGCAGGGGGATTGGACTAGATGATCTTTTGAGGTCTCTTCCAATCCCTAACATTCTGTGATTCTGTGATTATTGGAGGCAAGTAACGAGCTGTAAGCTGCAGTCAATCACTCCTCAGTGGAGCGGCACACGTGCACACCTCCTGACACACTTCTCCAAGAGGGGTAATTCCTGACACCTCTGCCCATGCTGGTTTTGCACTGACTCTGCAGGTCCTGCCCGTGAAACCCACAAGCTCTGAGCTGTGCTTACAGTCCCTGCCTGTCAAGCCGGGGCTCTGCGGACTGGGTGGTGTTTCAACTTGCAGCAACTAGTTTCACAAGTCCTGGTGCACATCTGCTCTGTGCACAAGTCAGGGGAGATCTGACCAGACAGTACAACAGAAATGAACAACAGATGGGGCTGTTCAGGAAAAATAATATTTCTCAGAAAGAGCCTTCAGAAATATTTATTATATGAGCAAATATTAATGTCCTTTATTATGGAAAAAAATGAAATATTATTGCATTGGGTAACTGTTTCAGACTTGTCTGCTGTGATAAATGTATAATGAATAAAAATATCAAATTAGGCTTGGCCAGACAAGAAAAGTTTCCTGAATGCTGACCACTGGGATTTTAATGAAAATTGGAGTAGCATGTATTTTCCAGGGATTTCCATGTTTTCAAAGGGAATACAACACAATTTTATAGTAACAAAAATGCAAAAGTGAAACTCCCTCCTGGTCTGCAGGTTGAGAGATCTGTTGAAAATATGCCTTGGGTTTGTTGATATTCATTCACACTTTCAAATGAGTGTCCCTTTTGTATGTTCACAGTTTTTTTGTTTTGGTTTTCTGTGACTGTCTCACTGAGCAGCATTGCTGACAGGACCATTGACCCCAGTGGCAAATTCAAAGACAGCTGTGTGGAGTTTCAGCAAAACAGTGGGTTTCAGTCCATGTCCAGGAATAATCTCTTGAGAAAGCTGATTCTGGGACCCTGTCTCAGCTCATTTTGAAAGAGAAATACATCGTGTGATTGTATGTATTACCATCAAAGCATATGACGTGGTACAGGCTAGATATTAAATATCAGGACGTGTTTACAAGTAAATTAGAAACAAAAAAAGAGGTGTTTGAATGAAATACAAGAGCAACTGAAAGCAAATGAAAGGATAGAGTTATTCTAGCTGTTGCTCTCCAGAAAAAAAATTTCCTGAGGATCATAAGAACCCATCACCTTCTTTCTTTAATTCTTTTTCTTTCTTCTCCCTTTGCAGCCTTGTATCTAATGTCAGGAGCCTGCCCCACTGCAGCTTCTCAATGGACAAGAGAATAGCTGCACTTTGAAGTCTGTAGTCACACTCTTTGGCACAACAAGCAAGCATTATGTTCACAAGCTTTTACAATGAGCTACAGCAAGCAACTAATTTTTCTTGCAGCAATTGGACCTAGCAGATGATGTAGATTTGGCCTTCTTTGTATCTCACTTTTTTTTTTTTTTTTGGTAATTGAACTCAGATTGTTCTTTCTTTCTGCAAAATTGATGTAAGAATGATAGTTCTATAAAAAACACCTCTACTTCTTGAGACCACATGCTTCAGAAATCCCTGCTTGGGTCTGTGAACTGTGCAGAAATCTTATGAGATGAGAACTTTTCTACTTGGTAAAGCCTAACTTTGGGTTGTATTTCACGGGGTAGTCTCTGGAGGACTCATTCCCTCTCAAAGGTGATGACAGAATTCACATGGTTAGTACTGCAAAACAAAAAAAAAACCCAAAACAATTTCAAGAAAATAAGGTAGTCCATCAGCTAATGAAGTCCTGTGGTTGTGTGTGACCCTGTGCTATGAAACAGCTGAAAGTCTAGTCTTCGTTATCTTTATGGATCTACCACTAAAAACAGGTGGAAGAGAAAATTGCAGTGAATCAGAAAGATGTGAATATAAGCAGTCCCTTTCAGGTGAAATAAATGTATTCGTTTAATTTCTTGGAACATCTCTGTTTCCTCACAGAATTTTCTGCTGCCTCCTCACAGATACTTAGCATTCATCTTTGCTTCTCCTGCAGACATATGTTTACATTGGAGAGGAATTATTCCCAGAGATCTTGAGAGATTCATGCCCTCTGAGGCTGGAAGTCCTGCTGCATTTGAAGCTTCCCATCTAAGTGCTCTTCCATCCCTTCTCTTGAGCTCCTTATCCCCAGCCTTCCCCCCATCCCCCCAGTCTTGGTCTGTGCACTCTCCAAAGCTACAGGCAGCACAAAGGTATCCTCCAGCCAACTGCTTGTGCTTGGCCTTTCCAAATTCCCTCTTTTCTGCATGAAAAAGAAGGCCACAGAAAGTAAAATGCTTTTAGGTCACTGTCCAGAAGATTTCTTTTGTGCAGGACTTGCCCATGGTGCCAGGATGCATGTTATGTGGCTTGCTCTTCCAACAGCATAATGGGTCCTTGAGAAAAGTCAGTTTGTTCCCCTCCTGTTCATTCTTTACTGAATTCACTCGTTCTTCAGACAAGAAACACCTGTCAATCTCTCCATGCTCTGTGGACTTGATTTTATTCCAGACCTCAAGCCTTGGCAAAATCTAAACTCTAACAGTGCCCAAAACCTTACAGAGTGAAAATTTATAGGTACTCCTATATTTACTATTTCAGATACCCAGTGTTTCAGGATTGGTTTCTTCTCTGACCAGGTTCAGTCCTTAACTAAAACTGAGTTTTCAAAGCATCTGGCTCCTGGTCTAATCCTAGTCCAAGGGAAATGAGATGATTGCAATGGTAATAATTTGTACATTGGGCTCTAAGTCAGATGTGGTTGTTCTATTCTAAGTTTATTTGTTCATATGGACTTTCAAAAGAAGAGAAAGCAGTGTGGTAACAATTCGGTTGAAAAAGCCACTGGTTTTGTATTCAGAAAGTTCAAGGAGTCTGTTCAATTTTCATTCAACTGTAAAAAAAAAAAAAAAGAAAATTACCATTCAGTGTAAGGTTAATCATCTCTGACTGGATGTTGCACTGCTGGGGTATCCAGGCCCATGCTTGATTTGCCAGGTTCAGTTTTCTTTCAGTTTGCTTCGATTGTATCAGTCTGAACCAGTTCACATTCTGGCTGTAGCATGCTTTTTAGGGAGGTCCTCCTCTCTGCAAGACTCAAGGATTATGAATTGGAAATACCTTTGACAGATGAGCAGTCAGTTCCCTGTCCCTCACTCAGCCCTCTCTCGTCCTGTCCTGGTGCAGGTGCCAGGGAGGACTGGCCGTGCTGTGGATGGGGCTTGGACACCCCATGGCCAGTGGTGCAGTGAACTGCAGATTTGTTCCACCTTCACAACTTCTGCAAGGGCAGGAGGGTTCAGCTGCATTTAAAGGAGAAGAAGGATTTTGGTCCTGTGAGATCATGATCTGTCAAATCCAGTTCCTTATAGACACACCATGTGATTAAAATGCAGTGTAGTTTACTCGTGTTGACTTTTCCAGGCATCTTAGTTGCTGCATTTGAATCCCTGAAAAAACCTTGGAAAAGAAACCAAGAATAACACTGATGGCCAAAATGTGACTAAGACACTGTATTTTACTCCTTTACACCAGGTTGTGTATGTGTGTACTCTGTTTATTTATTTGAGTGTTCATTTATTTATTTATTTATACTTTACAACCATGAAGATACATAAAATTGTCAGAAATTACCAAAACTTCTCTTAATTTTCCTGATCAAGAAATTTAATAAGACAATATTTCTTATTTATTTTCTTCCAAACAAATTTACTTTGGCATTGTACTTATGCCAAGGGATGTGCACTTTCCATATATTTTTATGCAGATCAGCTTTACAGTTGCAAGCAGACATGGAACTTTTTATAAGGTCACACCAAAGGCTGCATGAAGTTTATTTATACTTAAAAAAAGGTTCTGGTGACATACTGGTTTCCACCTCAACTAATGTCTTTTTCATGTTGGTTTCTAGAAATACTTCACTGTCAGGCTTAGAATGGTGTATCTAGAGGGATTATTGTGACCATTCAAATTTGCTATTTTTTTGAAATTGAGATCTTCCTAAAAATAAACCTCAGGAAGCCATTTTTTAAAGTATGTTTGATATCCTGTTGTTTTTTCTCACAGCCATGGATCTTCTATGGAATAGAAACTGCTGCTTCACAAAGATCTCTGCTAACTGCTATCATGACTGCTAAAACATTGCTGACATAAAAATACAAAGTACATTCAGGCTGTATGAAAATGATTAGTAATAATTTTGCCCCATATTGTGGTTTCATTGATACCTGCACAAATTGCTGGTAACATCTGAATCTTACAATTTGAGATGTGCTTTCCTCAACCAGGCTAATTAGATTTGCACTTTACGGAGACAGACAATGCCATCAGCCATTACTGGTTGATAAGAATGGAGGAAAAAACTTGCATTTTATCCTCTAAATTAATCCTGCTGGGAAAAAAAATAAAAAATAAAAGAGGAGTATGGGAAACTTTTTCTGAGTGTTTACAACAAGCAATGTGTAAGTAGAAGAACTATGTTCTCCTCTGGGATTTTGCAAAGGTGAAGGAAAAGTTCAATTTCCCCTTGTGCATTTATCGCCTCACTTCTGCTGGAGATGTTTCGCGAGCCTCAAATGTCTGTAGCTGCAAACAGAAGCAGGGGTCTGAGCCAGCAGAGACTGGTCCTGCCAGCTGGCTGGTGGGATCCAGCACTGTCAGAGAAGCTGCACTAAGGTCCTCTTAGTGAGAGTTTCTTTTCCTCAGTTCAGTGAGGGAGGTGGTGCAAGACCAAAGCTCAGCCCTCTGAAGGAAGATATGAAATTACTTTGGGAAACCCTCCCCTTATCTTCAGGACTATGGCTCTGACTTAACATTCACCAAGAGTCAGAAAAGCTTGTTTGGGCAGGCAAATAATTCAAAAGCTTTTTTTGCTTTGATGCATACAGCAAAATCACATCCATGATTTTAGAGTACTAGAAGAAGTAGTAGCTTTATTTTTGCTTTTCAGTGGGTGACATTGTTTTCTGATTTACTCAGTGAAGAACTTATGTATTGAATGAAAATGCATAGAATATAAAGGAGACTGGGTCAAACCCACTCTGAGTGTGAAGTTTACTATTTATATATACAGACAAATATATATGTTTTTTACGCATACTTTGTAAATATGTCCTTCCTGCTCTGTTCTGGCAAAGCTTTTTTATCTTTGTCTCCAAGTCTGTTAAATTTTGTCTAGATAACAGCAAGCATGAGATTAAACAGACATTACATCCCAAAGAACCTTGGAAATAAAATATGTGGGATTATTCTTTAGAAAAAAATAATCATTAGGAAGTTCAATTCATGTTCAAATCACTGATCCATTGCAAGATAAACTCATTTTAACTAATCTACCTGTTTTCTGTGTTGTGTTGCCTTTTCACCTTTTTTAGTGAAAAAAAAAATAAAAATGGAAGAATAGATTTTCTTCTATATATCAACTGAGAAAGATTATTACATCTCTTTCCATGCACCACAGATATCTCCTGTTTCAGATTGAATCCTGTAGTTTAAGGAAATTCAGTACTAGTCCCTTGAACAGTCTGTCTTCCAAAATCTTGTAGTCTATTGTGATAGTTACTAAACCTGACCGAATGATATGACTAGATATGTTACTGGTGATAACTTACTAGTAGTAAAGACACTGAATTGAAGCCCAGTAACAAAAAGTCTTTTCCAGCCCTACCCTTCCACATTCTCTATCAAAGTCCTATCAAGAGAGCAGCTGCCAATCTCTTTAATACTACCCCAGATTCAGTGTAGTATTTGGATTAATACTTTCAACCTAGGAGTAAATTTTGGACCTTGTACCTTATTTATTTCGTATTTGTCACCGATCACATAAATATTATTCAAATGGATCACTAGCCATTTTCCTTCCCTCTGCAAAGTTAAATAGAAGTTATAAAAGGTATTAACATAGGAGGAGCCCTGGGGACTCTTTTAAGGTTGTGAAAAACAGTTGCACCTTTGCCCTAGCAGTGGGAAACGGAGGACAAGACAAGGCTGTATGTATCAGCAAAACAAGCACTGCCACTTTTTATGAAAATGTGCAAGTGCTTTAAGTTTGTTTGTTTCCCCTTTTTCATCACTAGTCAGTACTGCCCCACTCATGAAAATCTCAGCTCATTTTGGAGTTGAAGAGGAACTGCTTTTGACTGGTAACTAAACTCAGATCCTCTCCTTTAAACAGAGTAGACCACGAGTATTCCTCACTCAGGAGACACCTTTGACTCAAAGTGTTGCTTTGATCCCAAAACACAGGAAACAAGAGTGGGAGGAAGTGTTTTGTTCGTGTAAATTGTATTTCCTTACGTGATCAGGACTGGGGAGTATGAAAATTGGTGTAACTATAAAGGGTGCTTTAACAGGTCTGCAAAAGTTACTAGTTTAGGAGCTTTTCCCTCCCTCCATCTCTTGATTCTTTTTGCCACTTGGCAAGCTATTCTCTCTCTCCGAGGGTCCATTAGGATTTGCAATACCTGAAATGTATCAAACTTGGCCAGCTTGTGGAATTATCTGATGATATAAATTCTATGTGCTGAAATATGTGGAGAAGAGGCTTCCAGTTTGAGGCTAAGCAATACAAGATTATGAAAAAAGAAAACACATTCATTGGCAAGGATTAACTGGTTGTGACATAGGAAAGGAATGAAGCGTTGTAGCTGTCCAGTTTTGTACTGTTTACCATAATGATAGTCTCTGGATAGACACATAGCATTATTGAAAGCTCTGGCATGATTTATCAAGTGACCACAATCTGAACAATGTCTTTTCTTATTGCTGTAATGACATTGAAAATTCATAGCTAATGTCTGTGATTTGTTTTCATATGGGTGGATCTGGAAGTTTCTAAGGCTTCTGCTATCTACAATTAATTTTTCTCATCTCGACAATCTAAATCCTCCCAAATGCAAACAGTTTTGCACATAATTAATTTCAAGCTCATAAGTTTACAGACATGCTGTTGTGCATAAAGCGAAGCACAAATGTGACTGCAGGGCTGGATATGAGCCACCGATTCTTTGCCTAGAAAATCTCTGACTCGCTGCAGAGAAGCCCGGAACATGACCGTGTTGTCCAATGCACAAATATTTTGGCTAGGAATGTGGCTGTGATGCCTCCTGAGAGATGTCCCCAGGCTCCTCCTACTCCTCACTCCCCTCTGTGCTGTGGACTGCGGTGAGGAATTCCACGGTACCATCTGCTTGGCACAGGGGGAGGCAGCAATGGTGGTGGTGTCACTCCACAGCACATCTGGAAAACAAAGCCCAGATGGGGAGCCCAGCCCTGCAGGAAAGTGGCAGTGGGAAAGCCAGCAACCAGTAAGGCATGGCAGCAGGACCAAGGGCAAAACCAGCTGTTTTTTAATAACTAATTTTATTTCTTTAATCAAGCTCTTAATTTTGGCAAAGAATCTCCAAAACAAACACAATAAAAAAAGCACCTCAATCCTGGAAATAAAATTTCCTTGTCTAGGGGAATGATTTTGATGTTGTTTCTTGAAAGAGGAGAAACAACAAAGAAAAGAAAAACAAAAACAAACCCCAAAACTTGTTGAAACAGAGCATTGAATCTGAAAACTAAAATGAAAACTTATTTCTTTTCTAGGCCTGCTAGTTACTACTGTTTGCACTTCAGTTATTTACCTTGTGTTACAAATCAGATAATCACAATATTTCATAAGAACAAGAAACAAGTCTAAGGCCCCACCTAATCCAGACAGGTGATGTCACTGGATGTGGTAATCTTAAACCGTCATCTACCATCCATCTCATAATTCAATTACCATGGCTATTACTTTGTCAACTATGCTTATGCAACATGTATCAAAACCTACTTGGAAAACAGATTCTGTATATGATTCACAGCTGGAGTGTAGAAAATGGGGTAGGGGGAGCAGGGATGAGGGACGCAGAGGGTAAATGGAAGCAAGCAGGGCAGGATAGTTGGCTCTTGTGTTTGGATAACAGAAAAGCTTTAGAGGTTTCTCTGTGTCAGGTATTATAAGTCGGGCAAAAGTTTCTGTCAAGGGTGAGCAAGCTGGCTGCTCCGATACTGAAAGGCAAATAGTCACACTGTTGTCTCACATTTCACAACAATAAGAATCTCACTAGAAGAAACTGAAATTAATCCAGACTTCTTTCTGCTCTGCCATTTCTTAAAAGAGAGGTTCTCTACATGTTCAGGAAAATCCACATTGCACCTGTTTAAATTTAGTTTATGACTCTCCCTACACACTCCCTTCCCTTTTTTTAACTAAGGAAAGCAGGCAGATATTTTTATACACTAACTTTTATAAGGAAATCTACATGATAGAGAACAACATTGTGGCCAATATTGAATCCTTCTGTTGTGCAGTTATAAGACACCGGAAGTCCTAGCCAGAGAGCTAGACTGCAAGTAAGAAATCAGTATGAACACTTCAACTGGGATTTGGAGTGAAGTAGAGGGAATAGCAAGAGAAATCATGAGAATCAGACTGACGAACATATTAGTTATTTATAAGTACAAAATTATTTGAACAATAAGAAATAATAATAATTTGCATGAATGGAGTGATTTATATTACCATAGCACTGGACAGAATGAATAGCACTCACAATGTATCTGGATGGCTTATGTCTCAAATTGATTTGCTTTGGATTGCTGTGCAGGAGACTGGAAAATGAGAAACACTGACTCCTAAATATTCAGTTTTGGGGAAGTCCTGCTTCTCACAAAGTTAATGGAATCTAGGCACCAGTTGAGTCTCTTGCTCACAGGGACCAGACCTATAGTCTTCCTGCACTGCACATGTCTGAGAAATTTGCACAAAGGTACTAAGTGACTTCCCAGAAAGCAGTGACTTCCTAATGTGCTCAGTACTACAGTCTAGGAGTTTCATATTCCTGGTCCAGTACCAAAAATTTAGGTCCATTGTTTCTTACGGAAATTCTCAAATAAAGAAAACCTAAACCACAACCCAGCAATAAATCCTGTTAGTTTCATACATTTTAGAAGATTAGTATCCAGAATAATTTCAGTCCAGCCAAAATTGTGAAGATTTCTGTTTTAGACTCAGCAATAAAGCTGACTTGAATCTTACAGCAAAGAAATATATTATCTCTGTCCTTACACTGTACTGTACAGGAAATAATATTAAAAAAAAACCCCATAAAATAAACAAGAGCCTTAATTTCCAGTAAAGATAAAAAGGCTGAATTTTTTCAGGCAATGGAATAATCAACTGTAACCAAATGATTGCTCCCACTGAAGACCACCAGTGCCATGGCAAGAATGAGATTACTTATATCTTCTTCCCATTTTGTACCATTTCTGTGGGGAATCCATCTATTGGCTCACACTCCTGCATGTGGGTGTGACCTGGACCTTTCTGAAATCCAAGGCTGCCTTGGCACCAATACATCTGAGTGAGACAGCTTATCCTGAAATATTTTTAAACCTGTAGTATGCTGTACTCCCTGGAAAGCCTGACTTTTTAGCATATGAAATCTAATGGAGACCTGTTTATGTTGAAATTGTTTCATTGTTCAGAAACGGGCTTCAGTGCCTGACAAAACACTTCCTTGCAGTGCACAGGTGTTGTCTTACCCAAAAAATATGTGTAGGTTAATCTGAGACAACAATCCATCTTTTCAGATGCTTATTCACAGGTTTCAAACGCTTCAAAGCTAGGTTTTCTGCCAGTTTTCTACAGCTGAAAAATTTTAAAACTTGGTAGAAATATAAAATGGAAAAAAGAAGTGTGGTGACAGAATAAGCCTTTTATTTACTCAGACGTAACCTCATGATGATTGATGTTATTTCTTCACCTTTGATAAGCTTTTACTGTTCTGAATAGGCAAAATTTACAAAAGAACCTAGATCCATGTCCAGATTATTAATACACATTGTAAACTGGTATTTACTGCTTTTATTATATTAAATAGGTGGAAATGGAATACAGTCTGAAAAAAATGCAATGGTATATTGACATTTGACTTTTTTTCCCTAACCTGACAAATATTGTGTGTATTTTTTTGATATTTCTATATAACCTGCCTTTAGACAAAAAAGAGGGGAAAACTACAGAACACTACTTTTAAACAGTGTGCTGCTAAAATAATAATGGTAATGCATTCCACAGATATGATTATTGTGCCTGTGCTGTTAAGTCTTGACATTTTCAGAGAGAAGGAATGCAAACAAAATATCTGGTGGGGCAGTGGATAATTCTGGCACTGAAAGCATCTGGAATAACCTGAAATCTAAAGATGAGTAGTTTAAAAACAGAAAAAGCCTAAATATTACGGCTCATTTTCACAGATGTTGATTTTGCATCCTGGGCCCTCAGAAACAGGTTTAAAACTGAGTTGGTAACAACACTATTTCTGGGTTGTTTTTTTTTTCAGAGAAGGGTGCATAGCATTCATAACTTCTTAAAATATGATGCTAGGATCCTGCATATTTCAGAGAACCAACACACAGAAGGGACTAGAAGGGATGTAGCCCATCCTCGCTGGCCAAGCAGGGTCCGCACAGCAGGCTGCTCGGGGTTATGTTCAGCTGAGTTTTGAGTATCTCCATGGATGGAGTCTCCACAACCTCTCTGAACCATCTGTGCCAGTGTATGACTGCATAGTCAGTTTTTTTTATACCTAAGCTGAATTTTCTGTACTTTGGTTTGTTCCGTTTTTCTCTTGTTCTTCACTGGGTACTGCTGAGAAGGATCTGCCTCTATCTTCTTTACACCCTCCCACCAGGTACTTACGCACATTATTACATGCATTAATTTACATATACTTCCCATCAAGACACAAAATCCCTCATTGCTTTTCCTTCACTAAACCTTCATCAAAGACGTAATATTCAAATCTTTGGTAAGTATGTTCAGTGAAGTAACACTTGCAGAAACAGATGTTTTTTGTCATTGTATTTCTGGCAAAGTCTTTCACACTGGGGATTTTATCTCATGCACTATGAACAGTGTC
Organism: Streptopelia decaocto; assembly: GCF_964273445.1. Classification (NCBI taxonomy): domain Eukaryota; kingdom Metazoa; phylum Chordata; class Aves; order Columbiformes; family Columbidae; genus Streptopelia; species Streptopelia decaocto. The sequence goes on from NC_138657.1 coordinate 37,648,421, forward strand.
ATGCACATGTTAGAATACCCCTGCGGATTGGTTTATGTGGGTATAGCCAGCTGCCAATTCAAACAGCGTGTGACAGAAACGGAGAAGTCTTTTTCATAGGAATGATGAGGAAAGACCTGTGGCGGTCCATCTGATTTCACTCCACCTAGATGTTTCCAGTCTCCAAGTTAACTGAAAATTAAAGTGTCATGTAATTATATTGGGAAAACAAAGATGGTCCAGCACAGTTCTGGCAAAGAATTTGTTTTTAATAAAGAGATTTGGTTTTGTTCAATACTCTTCCCCCCTCCTTTTTTTTCTTTTTCCTTTTAAATTCACCTTGTTATTTTTCCTTCCCCACAAAACCAAAAAAAAAAAAAGTGAAGGGAAAAGTTTTTCCTTTCTTTCTCTGTCATGTGTGTGTGTGTGTGCGTGCGTGTGTGTGTGGTTCATGTGTGTGTGTGTTTTGTATTGTTTTGTTTTGGTTTTTCCTTAAGAGGTCTTCCACAGAGAAAGTCTGCTTCAGACCTAACAAAAATGGAATATATAGAGAACAACAGTGAACAGTTGAGCTCTGTCATCATAGATGACCTTGTTACTTACCTTGCCCAGAAGTATGATCACCTATAGCTAAGCACAGGGTTGTTTTCTTATCCCCATCTTCAGGGTGTCTGATAACGGAGAAACCCTAGTTTATCCTTCTATTTAACTAGGAAGTTTTTTGGTAGCAGTAAGGCTGATACCTGGTCATTGTGCCCATAATCACACATAATCTTCTTTTCTATGGCATTGTGTAGTAAGACACCATGATAAAACACTTTGGGCTAGGTCCATAAATTACTGTTTCGAATGCTTAATGTTATCAACCCCAGCTATCTCTGGAAAAGTCTGTGCCTAAGTCCCACAGCTTTTCTCTGCTCCCATTCTGGTCTACAATTATAAGTGGATCACATGTGCTGCCCCTAAAGATTCTGATATACCTATTTAATTTTTACTCTTTCAAACTCACAGTATGAGTTTGTAGAATTACAACTGGAAAATATCTGCCCTGAGGCTGAGGTTAATAATTTGTACCACCTCCCAAACCCATATTTCTCCCCTAAATTTTACTGTCATGAATTGCATCTGCCTTCACCGTCTTCACTTCTTTGTATTACTTTTGCCCATTGGAAGCCAAATTTAGCAACATGAACAATTTGTTTTCTTCTCCAGCCTGGATGCCAAAGCCTTAATCTTTGGCATCACAAAGATGTGTTGACTCCATTATGAATAAATAGTCAAAAGATATGGATTTAAACCAGCAGTCCTCAAGCTTTCAGCACCACAAACCACTGTCACCCAGCAGGATTCTCCCTGAACAACCCTCATACTTCCAGTCAAATATTAATTAAAAGCACTAACAAGCCAATATGGTCATGTTGACTTCATCCATGGATATCAATGGTAGTCTGCAGACCAGAAATATATAAAATAAAATGGAAAAGAATCTCAAGCTTAATTGCCACTTCTGTGTTTCATCTGATTTTATATCCACATTATGCAAAACACACCCAACACATGGCATTTGCAGACCCCAGTCAAAGTGGGCTGAGTTGAAAACAAGCATAAGTTTGCTCAGAACTGACCTGATTTTGACATCCTCCCACAACAGGTTTTGTTGGGGTTTTTTGTTATTATTTTGCTTGTTTGCTTAGTTGGTTATCATCATGAAAATTGTTCATTTCTTTAACGAATCTGAAAAGAGTATTCACAGGATTTGTATTACTTTCAGTAAGGCATCTGCAGCTATACAGAACAGATTACTATTTATTGGAGTAACCGCTGGTAAACAGATAGGATCTTCCCTTTATAAATCAACTAAATGACCTAATAAACTAATTTTATTCTGATGGGTTTATTATTAGTCATTATTATACTGTAGACAGTGGTGTATGTTGTTCCTCATTCAGGCTTGGGAACATATATGTTCTGAAAAGAATAAACACATCTGTTGCTTTAACATTTACTATTTTGCTTGCTCTTCTCCAGTGATGTAGAATGTATGCCTTATTAAAGAAAACAGTATATGAGACTTTTCAGAAGCATTCACTTCTGACTTTATTCTAAGATCAGTTAACACATTCCAGAGGAGCATTGGTTGGAGTAGAATTAGACAATATCTGATTGCTTTTGAAAATCTGTCTCAGAAGGAGACACTGCCTCTGCAGCTCCCCTGACGCATCATAAAATCGATACTTCCCAATATTGTCTGTATTTTGGAAATGGTCCATTAGTGAGAAATATTGCAGTTTCCCAGGGACTGCTCAACTGATTGTTTTAAAGCAAAACAATTCCACTTTGCAGTTTCCTTCCTCTGATGCCACTGTGCCTGCCTTGTTCTATGGGAGCTTTCTAGGTGCTAGGATTTGGGTCAGAGTATTCTGAGGGGAGTAGCAGAGAGGCGGAAAAATCTCAGTTTCGCGTGTATACATTCAGACATCACAAAGAGCCATGTTTTATGATGGGCAAGAACTTACTGTTTCCAAGTAAAGCAGCTTCCTTTGAAGCACAACAAACACTCAGCTATTAAGTGTGCAGGGTTAGAAGTGACCATTACAGCATGGATATGCTCATGTGGATGCACACAAAATCAAAGTCTGCAACGGAGACAGCTCTGGCTTCTTGCCTAACACTTTGTTTTCAAGCCCCAACTTACAGATTCGGCTTCATCTTGTCACATCACACAATAGGAGCAATGTTCTTTGTGTTTCAAGCTTCAGAAAGAATACTTAAACTTCATCAACACACTGACTGAAACATGTGGCAACTTGTTAAGGGCTTACACGCAGACACTAAAACATTCGAGCAAACACTCAAAGTTCAGTAGGACTTCAGTTCTCAAGCAAAAGCTTTTATTGCCAGAAACAGCAGACTGAATGACATTGAAACAGTTAATGGTGATATCTGGACACTGTGTATAAAATAGCATCTGAATGCATCTAAAATTGAGCATTTGGCTTCCTTCTGTTTTTAAACTTGAGCTTTTTTCCTTCGTAGCTGACACAAATACATATAATTAATAGTAAAAAAAAAAAAAATCAGTTTGGATTACAATTAAAATCTAGGTGTGAGTCAAAGATTTTTTTTAAATAAATGCCAAGTGATGTCTTTCATAATTGAGAGAGAACAAACTTAGAGCAGTGCAAATCCAGTTATTTGAGACACTCAAAGTTTTAATAAAACAGGAAAAACAATATTACTTAGCTTTAAGAAAGCAAGTATTTTACCCCAATATAGTCAACCTTGTTACTGTTCATGTAGCACCGTTTCCTTTTCACAATGCCTTTACAACACTATGGATTGGTCCACAGAGATTATCCAGTCCTGTAATCATGATTATCATTGCAAGAACTGAAATTGGCTCTGAAATGAGAGCAGCCAGAAAGAAAGGAAAAACAAATGAAACACCTGCAGTCTTTAGCATTCATCAAGTGTTATTGTTTTCCACATATCTTTCAAATTAGTTGAAATTACTTTTTGACCGTCTGTCTTTCCTTCCTGTCTATCACCGTATAGTGCCCTCCTCTCCCGACATAATCCTCCTTTATTTTACCTAAGCAAAAGCACTTTAATCTTGAGGAAATAAAACCATTTTGTGTTTCTCAGCTGGAAAGGACCTAATACAATCAGCATCTGAAGTGCTATGGGCTGATTAGGTAGCACATACCGCAACTATCTTTGACAGAAGAGTAAATCCCTGTTTTTTCTCTGCCAGGTGGTTAACGTGTCCATTAAAAAGTAAAGAGATTTTTCATCCAGATTTTTGGCTGTGTCTCTGCAGAGGGCAGAAAAAATGGACATAAGACTTAGTAGAACACTGCTTTTCCCCTTAGAAACCAAGCCTTTCCAAGATTTCTTATTAGATTGTTTTACTGTTTTCATAGAAAAATTGAAGCGGGTAAAAAAAAGTAACTTCTCTGTAATGTTTCATTTTTCTTACACTACTTTAAAATTTAGTTGATGAGGAGCTATTGAAACTTACCCAGCCCCTTGGCTTGTCACTCAGATGCATAACATTTAATTTCTAGTTCTGTGCCTACCACTGAGGTTTCTTCGCAGCAAGGCACACTTTAGGTTTAATATCTTCATAAACAAGATGCATGTCAAACTAGTCTCATCATATTTTACAGTTGTAGGAGAAACGGAAGGGGGACAACTTTAATTTCAATTTGATGTAATGTTTTGAGTCAACACAAAATATTTTTTTTGTTGTTTTGCCAAAAAAAAAAAAAAATAAAAAAATCATATTCAGCTGTGAGTCAAGGCAAGCCACAATTTTCCAACTATTTTATTCTGGCTGTTACACTGAAAAAAATTCATTAATCATTCAGAGGTATGCTGTTCTACACCACAGGATGAGTGGCCATTTGTTTTTGCAATTCTTTGGGTGCAGAGAAAGACAGTGAGTTTTTCCTCCACATTAATAATTTTTTTAAATTATTATTTCTTATTATTGTGAGCATATTGTTATGGATACGTGCTGAAACCAGCACCATGCGTTAGCAGAATCACGTGCCGCTGGCAGAAGAGTTATTGTACATCCTGCCCTTTGGTTCCCTATTCAACCTAAATCAACAATGGAAATGTTGTTCAAGGTATTTGCAGTTGCGGTTTGGGGTTCCTGCTTCTCTGTGCTTGCCATCTGTATGCTTATGTCTTTGGAAAAAGCACAAGCTTATAATTGCCAAGATTGTGCTGGGCATCTGGCATGCACTGCTGAGCAGTATTGCTCAAACTACTTAAATATAAAAAGTGTTTTAGAAGCCTGAGTTTCAGGGTATTATATTTAACTCTAGTTCTCAGCCATTTCTGTACTTCGTACTGTGTTAAAAAAAATCATATTTTAAAATCTCAAAAGCTATTTCAAAATTACTTTTCCAATGTCAGTGTAATCTTTGTCATTTCAATTAGTCTGCAGTGATTTTAACTCTGTCGACTTAGGAATTTATGCCTGTTTTGCACAGGCGTAACTCATGATAATGAGCATGCAGTAGTGGAAAATCATATCCAATGAAATCTTCATCATGTCCACAATAGCTGAAGGACAGAAAACTAAGTAATGAATCCCATCTTTTGAATTAGCAAACATGAAAGAGCTGAGTCACATTTTGATCTGTGTGGCCAGTGTGAAGCAAAAGAAACTATAGAGCCTTAAAAACAATGCCATGACATATGTAGTAGATCAAATTCAACAATTCTTTATGGTGAAGTTGATAGTAGCATTCAGGGTTAAATTCAGATTTAATTCACCATCTCCCCAGAACTTCAGACACTGACGGAAACAGATTGTATACTCCATCACAAACAGAAATGCTATAACCAGAATGAATATAACCAGAAATGCTATAACCAGAAATGAATAACCATCTAATTTAATAAATTACTATGAAATAAGGTTGTTTAACATTCAATGCACTCATTTTCTTTCAAATTTTTTCATGCTTTTTCTGATCTAACTTCATTTTGTGGAATGTGATGCAGGAATAAGACATCTCAGAGGAAAATAACCAAACAATAACCAAACAAAACCTGAGGAAGAAGTAGCCTTTTTCATTTGTTAGTTGCAACTGAGAGTTGTTATGCTGTTATCTTCCCAGTGAGGACAGCCTTGTGCAGTCAGTTGAGGGACAAACTTCAATGATTTTGTGATTTTCATGGGTTGCTTTATTTTTTGACCAATCTAAAAGATGTAGTTTCCCTACAATCTTAAAATTAAAGAGTGAAATTCAAAGGATTAAGAGCCTGACAGGGCGCAATATGCTCTATGCTTATTGAGGCAAAAAAATCTTTTTAAGAACTATACATTTAAATTAGGTAAAAACATGCAACCCAGTATACCTCCACAATTTCTTTGGATGATCATAAATTGAGCTGTGTCTTTTGTTTATTTGTTTGGTTTGTTTTGTTTTCAACCTGTCTTTCCAGAAAAGAGCTCTACATGTCTGTTTGTTTCCCAGTGGATTCAATGGTTTTTCTGGACAACTATTCCCTTAGACTTGTCTTGATTCTTATGTTTGCATTTACTGTTCCCTCCTATTTTCCACACTTCGATATTCCACAAAACTTTTGCTTTGCAGCCTGGTGAAACAGTGCTGGAGCCTCATGGTGGCACTGCCACTGAAGAGAAAACTGGGCGGGTCAGTTGGGATGCAGAGATGGCATTTCAGTGGGATGGATCTCAGTGCTTCACACTTCAGAGGCTTGGAAACACCAATTATGTTCCCTGCAGTGAGCAAAAAACCTCAAGAGTCAGAGCTTGAGCCTTTTAGATGACAGCCATTGTCTCCTGTCTCTTTTTAGCTTCTCACAGTCCTACCTTCTAACACTACTACATTCCTGTGCATTGAAGAGAGCCTGGTATGTGCACATACTGCAGTGAGTTTTGCTTACTCTAACAACAGATATAATACATTGGTTTTGACAGACAGATAATGCAAGAACTCTTGTAATCCTCAAATGTTACTCACGCTTTTCTATTTCATGGGAAAAGGGTCCCATTCTTATGTGATCCTAATGCTTGTATGGCAGTGCCCACCTCCACCTCACGTGCCCAGCTTCCCATCAGTCGTGTGCACCTAGTTTTTGCCCCCTTCTCCCTAAGTTTTGTGAGAATAGAATACATCTGTGACTGGAACCCTTTCAGGATAACTCTTGCAGCAAAGGAAAATGCTGTGTCCTAATGCTTTCCTCATCTCTTTTTTCATGTGGCATTAGATTAATGGTGAGAAAGGCGGAGAGATATGAAAGCCTCATTCTCCAACTCCAGCATCAGAACATGAAAGAAAGGCTAGGCAACTAATTACAAAGTATTGTTCCTAGGTGAGAATGAAATCCTTGAGACCTTAGCTTTGCATGTCACTACTACATGGTTTTCAGCTGCAGGCAAATTAGTCCCTTGGAGTCCCTGAGAGGTGACAATGCCATTTCTGCAGTTTCTCCACTGTTTGCCAGTGGAGGCAGACTGATCTACACCAGCTACAAGTCTGGCTCAGCTGGTGAAAGGAGGTCTAGTTCAATCTTCTTGATTTTGCCATTTTGTAGCTCCCACTAAATTCTTCAGATGTAGTTTCTGTATCTAAACTCATGTCACAGTGCCCACGCATCAGAAAGACACAAAGATATGAGGTCCTCCAGTCATCACCAGTCTCTAGATCCCAAAAGGGGCTCAGGAAGTGAAGGTTTTATCATCATACTCTAGCAGTTCCATAAATAGTAGGCTTCACTCAATGCTGTTTTCAACCTGTCCTTTCCAAAGCAATAATTTTTGAGCAAAACAAAACCAAACCCAAAAGAGAGCCCATAAAAAAGAAGAAACATTATCTCACTTGGTTTTGACTCAGCCTCTCCAGAGTCCTCAGGGAGCAGAAGAGCAAACAAGACTATGTTCAGAATGTTCCCGTTCCTAAGCTGGGCTAAAACAAATACAGTGGAGCAAGTAAAAACACATTCAAAACAGATCCAAAAGCAAACCTGCCTCCTGAAAACCAGTACGCTGACTGGGGCTATGAGGCAGCCAGCAAAATCAGGGAAGTATATTCTTTTAAACCTACGGGCTGTACCTCTCAGCACAGATAACAGAAATGGATGTTTACATGTGCTGGTCTGATTTTGACAGGTACTCTATTAATAAAAGTACCTAGTTAACTGCTGACAGCGGCTCCCAGTGTGATTTTGGGTGTAGCAGCTGCCTTTAGGGATCTAACCAGCTCAGCACAGAAAGGCCACGGAACGCAGAGAGCTTGTGAGCTGCAGGCTGCATCATACATGAAGGTTTACCAGAATTATCTCCTCAGATTCAAGGGCATTCAAGCAAAGACCATGTGTGTGATGAGCATGTGTGAGTTGGTATTGTAACTGGGTACTAGACATTCAGCTGACAGTCAGGGAGTATGTAAGATCCATTACACAGCTACAATTATGTGGGACTGTGGTGGAGGATACACATGCTATGAGATGAACACCAGGTACAGAAAAACTTTGCTCTTCATCACTGAACTAATGTGGTCAGTTGCAAGAAGACAGCCTAAGTGACTCCCTTGTTAATTCTCTGTCTACTTCCAAAAATATTGTTCTTTATGCAAGGAAAGCTGGCCAAGCACATTCACTGCCTGTGTATTTCAGTAATTTCAGTATTTCACATAGTGGGCTTGCATTTGGCTTTTCAGCTCTCACCCATCCATTCTTAGTTCATAATCTGAGCTTTGAAGAGACTACTGGGTCATATTGGTAGTTGGTATAAAATGTCAGTGGAGGCTTCAGTGAAGCTGGAAGAGCTATTTTTTATTTGCATTAGCTAAGGATATTTCCTGGGTGTCAAAAGACATGATGGACGGAGGTGTAGGATTTAGTGGTCACAATTTTGCCTCCATGGTCATAGCAGTTGCAGTAAATCTTTAAGTAGCTTCCCTCCCATTAGTTAATCTGTTTTCATTTAGTTTTATGAAATACCAGTAAGCTTTGCTTTCCTCAGAATCATGGCATGCATGCAAATACAGAAAATGGACTGCAACAGACCTCCTGACCCACCTCCTGAATACAACATTGTTTGTTATGGAAAAACAATTAACAACAAGCGATGAAATTTGATTTCTTTAATCTGTGCAGTGATGAAAGCTCCCTTGATGTATGCTTGTCTTTCTGGAAGCACTCAGTACTGCCACTAATCCTTTGCATTCTTTAGAGAATGCTCATTGATTTAACTACCATTGAATGTAATTATGTTGTCCACAGGTATGTTTGTCATGCACTACACTGACATACCTTCGAGGCCATTGAGTAATTTCTCCAGAACATAGGGTAAGAAGTGATCACTTAAAGACGTATTTCTGTAGCTTTCTTGATGCCTTTGATATTACTTTCTGCTTCTTTTGCACCGGTATTGTACCTGTATGAAGGTAGGTTGAAACAAAGCACTTTTCAGGGACCCTGCAGTCCCCCACATCTAAATATAGAAAGAAAACCTCTCAGTGGTACTAAAAGGCTGAAGGTTTGAAATTTGAATCTTAATTCTGCTGCTTAAATCAAAACTGGCCATTGATAATGTGTATTTGCCATCTACTTTCCACATGGAAGTAAACAGCTTCTATCTTCTGCTTTCATCTACAGCAGTCTGTGTGTAATATACCTTAGTTTATATCTCCTGGCACTAGTAAAGCAAACCTCTCCCACATCATGTGTACACACACACACATGTGGAAACTAATATTTATACTTTATGCAACCAAGTAAGTTCTAAATCTTGAGAGAGACTTTAATGCAAGATATACACAGTTAATACACAGTTCATAATTTCTCTCTCGAAGTGAAAAAGATGCTTAGGTTTTCAGAGGAGGCTAGGAGACAATTATAATCCTAATACTATTTATTTGGAAAGGAGGCTAGGAAATATGTGAAACCTGCACTTGGCATGCTGAAAAACCCTTCTTCAACAGCTAGTCTTGCTGGCCGTCATGGAGACAGAGCTCACAATAGGCTCCCCACCTGTGGTGGTGCAACTACTTCACCATCAGCAAATCAGGAACAGTTTGTATTGAATTCCAGTCCCTCAATAAGGGAGACTAGTCCCACTGACATCGGGGGAACACCTAGTTTATGCAGCTGCAATGAAATCAGAACTTGTCTCTGAAGAACCTCTCACCTTAGGCAAAATTTGCTACTATTGCTCATGTTACCCTACGTACAGTGCTATGAGGTATCTTTGGGACTATTTTTCACCTACAAAGGACAGTTCTGCCTGTCTGGGTGACTTGCAGGCAATAAACCCTCCACTCCAATGTTATGCACAGTGAAAAATTGTAATGCTGAAACCAAACCCAGAGATTCAGGGTGCCCTGCAATGAAAATCCAAGGAGGGTTTTTAGAATCTAATTGCATTTTTAGATGTCACAAGAGACTCCACACAAGCACTGCCTCACTGAAGTTGTGTTTTCCTATTGTTTCCTAAAGACAGAGAGGAATCTGCCTGTAAGAAGAGAGCCCTCCCTAAGAAAACCTGCGGTTGTTTTTTGAAATTGAAGTCAATTTAAATCTGAGTCTTCCTGACTCCTCCAAATGCTCCCCAGAAGGTCATGATGTGCATTTTCAGGTCAACTGAAGCATGTTTACTTGTTTGTGGCACGATATACCTGTTGTGCAGGTAAAGAAATTATTTTAATAACTGAACTATCTGCTTTCATGAACATTAAAGAAAAGAAAAAGTTATTTCTCTAATGAAGTCCATAGTCATATAAAGATAACTGTGAATCTACATGTGGACATGACAGTCTGGTTTTTAACATATACCCATCCTACACTGTTTATTCTGCCATAAACACATCCTTCCCACACTGAAATGTCATTTCAGCTTCACGGTAGGGTCACAGGAAAATAGACCGATCTGTTAAACCCAGGCATCTTGAAACCCTGCTAACCCGTCTGCTAACCTGTCTTCCCTATCAGCATTATAGAAAATAATGAAAAGATCATACAAATTATTTTGATTAGTCCTTCCAACAGCACCTTCTGACCTTAAAACCATCACCTTGTCCAGCTGTACCATTGACATAAATTATCTAAGTATTATATTTCAAACAGCCATATAGACTTGACGTGGATCCCTCCCCCACCTACTCAATTGCAAAATGCTTTAAAGTCGTATATTGCAAAAATGGGAACCATATGAGTTTCTCTGTGCAGTCAGTAAAAATTGCAAGGATGGTGTATGTGGTAAATGAAAAAGGAAGTGAGAGAAAGGAGGAATGCATGTGCATGAAAACAAAGAAGTTACATTAAAGACAACTGATAAGGACTATGCTGACATTACAGTTTGGCCTTTGCCAAGAAGAACCAGGGGGACATAGGCACAATTTAAGCAGCAGTGGGACATGCAACTTAGGAAAGCCCTCTTTAATTCCTACCCTTGTAGATTTCTGGTACCTTCACAATTATGTTGCAGAACACAGACTACTGGGACATACGCAAGTTACACGACCTTTGAGCAACTCACAATTTGCAGCATTATAGTAGTAATGCAACTGTATGATTGAAAACCTTTATAGACCCATTGGTAAGAACTTATTCATTGCTGAAGTGAGACATTTTCATTTACGTTTGGATTAGGAAAAAAGTGTGGATAACTGCTCCATGAAGAGAAGAAATGAAACAGTTGCCACAATGCAGCTTCCTTGCTAATTTACTGCCTAAAGCCTTCAGTTCAGCAAATAAACAAATAATTTATTTGTTCTTTACCATTAAGCTTAGGCTTCTGTGAAAAGTAATTAACTGCCCCCACAGAACACAGAAAGTTACAGTATGTAACAAGTTGTTGGATAGGCATGCAGTTGTAAACTGACCTAGCTTCACTGACTCTATGTGAAAGGTGCCAGTCTATACCTGGTAAAGATCTAAGCTTTACATAGAAGGAAAGAAAACCAAGACAAATTGTTCCTGTTTCCAGAGGTACAGCTCAACCAGGTAGTCTGGTCCTACTGCAGTTTCTGTGAGGTACCCGAGTAATATTTCCAACTCTGAAGACTTCAGCGAAAATTTTACTGAATTGAATTTTCACAAAGAAAAACAAAAATTAAAGTAATCCAGAATAAACCCAGTATAGCAGCAACATTATTTTTAGCTTGTTCAGGGCCCCACAACATTCAAAAAACCCACATTCGTAAGATCTGATCTATACCTTATTCAGATACCATGTTGCCTGAGGATGCAATGAGAATTATGAACCTTTATTTTTCATTAAAAGATTAGCTGCAGCATCAACTTGTTGCACAGAGGGTAAACGAAAATTGAGATTCCAGGATGCTAAGATAAGAGCACAATACTCTTGAGTTCCATGAGCAGTTATGCTCAATGGCAACTTTCATCAAGAGGGTGAGTTATTGCAGTGCAGAGCATGCAAAACGCAGTGCCGGATCAATACCTGATGTTAGCGTCCTTTTGGGACATGCCAGTGGTGCCATGAGGGTTTAGAGTAGTGTGAGCTGGCAGCTGGCCTGCTGGCCCACCGTGCTGGTGGGCACAGACCTCTCCCTACCCTGGCACAAGATGAGACTCCAAAGCAAGCAGAGTGATGGCAAGATGTGCTGCATACTGAGAAATAAGCACTGTACAAGTTGTCCTGCAGGAGTCCTTCCAACTGGCACAAGATAAAGTAGCCCTGTAGCTATTCTAATTTGCATTGAGGGGTGGCTCTGAGCCAGGCGCTGGATCTGAAAAGTTGAGTATAGTTGAGTATAGAGCCTATAATGCTAAAGAGTAATATTCAGGCAAAGAACATTCAAAGCAAAGAAAAAGTGGTTGTCCAAGTTTAACTCAGAATATTAGGCCATGAAATGAGCTCTGTATAACACAAAGTTAAAACAGAATACCTGTGGGATTATAAATCTTTTGCCTTGAAGTGCAACATGTTGGCATGGAGAGCAAATGCTATTGTGGAAGAGTTATTTCATTGCATGACAATTGAAATAGTTGTTGTGGAAACATTTACACATGTTTCTTTGAACGTTACCATTCCCTTAACTTTGATAAGATGCAGGCAAAATAGTGTTCATAACTTTAAAAATCCCTTTTCTCTCATATTTTATATAAGCCCTGTAAAATTGAAAGTACAATATGTTTCCTCACTGCAATCGATCTCTCTTAAAAACAGTTCTTGCCAGAAATACACAGAAACACCTGGTTTGCTATTTTGTGATCTCACATTCAGGCTAAGACCTTGCCACTATTTTCTATCAGCTTAATGTTTTATTCAAAACACACACAAGTATATATACACACGTGCACATACGCATACGTGTGTATGTACAGATATACTTACATATAAAAAATGCCTCAAATCCAATATCAGTTTGCAATAAATGGAAAATAGAATCATAGCATCATAGAATCATTTCAGTTGGAAGAGACCCTCAGGATCATCGAGTCCAACCATAACCTAACTCTAGCACTAAATCGTGTCCCTAAGAACCTCATCTAAATGCCTTTTAAACACCCCAGGGACGGTGACTCCACCACATCCCTGGGCAGCCTGTTCCAATGCCTGACAACCCTTTACATGAAGAATTTTTTCCTAATATCTAATCTAAATCTCCCCTGGTGCAACCTGAGGCTGTTTCCACTTGCTACTTGGGAGAAGAGACCAACTCCCTCCATGCTACAACCTCCTTTCAGGTAGTTGTACACAGCAATAGGGTCTCCCCTCAGCCTCCTTTTCTCCAGGCTAAACAGCTCCAATTCCCTCAACTGCACCTCATAAGACTTGTGCTCCAGGCGCCTCACCAGCTTTGTTGCCCTGCTCTGAACTCTCTTCAGCACCTCAATGTCTTTCTTCTAGTGAGGGGCCCAAAACTGAACAACTGAACACAGGATTCAAGGTGGGGCCTCGCTAATGCCAAGTACAATGGGAGGATCACTTCTCTAGTGCTGCTGGCCACACTATTCCTGATACAAACCAGGATGGCATTGGCCTTTTTGGCCACCTGGGCACACTGCTGGCTCATGTTCAGGCAGCTGTCGATCAACACCCCAAGATCCTTTTCTGCCAGGCAGCTTTCCAGCCACTCTTCCCTGAGCCTGTAGCGCTGCCTGGGGTTGTTGTGACCCAAGTGTAGGACCTGGCACTTGGCCTTGTTAAACCTCATGCAATTGGCCTCAATCCAACAATCCAGATGGTCAAGATCCCTCTATATGGCCTTCCTGCCCATCAGCAGGTCAACACGCCCACCCAATTTGGTGTCGTCTGCAAACTTACTAAGGGTACCCTCAATCCCCTCATCCAGATCATTGATTAAACAGAACTGGCCCAAATACTGAGCCGTGGGGAACACCACTCGTGACCAGCCACCAAATGGCTTTGGCTCCATTCACCACAACTCTTTGGGCCTGACCATCCAGCCAGCTCTTTATCCAACAAATAACGCACCCATCCAATCTACGAGCAGCCAGTTTCTCCAGGAGAATGCTGTGGGAAACAGTGTCAAAGGCTTTACTGAAGTCTAAGTACACACAGCCACAGCTTTTCCCTCATCTACTAGGTGGGTCACCTTGTGGAATGAGATCAGGTTGGACAAGCAGGACCTGCCTTTCATAAAACCACAGTGACCGGACTTGCTGACATGTTTTTCTTGTATATGCTGTGTGATGTCACTCAGGATTATTTGCTCCATAACCTTCCCCAGCACCAAGGTCAGACTGACAGGTCTGTAATTCCTTGGATCTTCCTTCTGGCCCTTCTTGTAGATGAGCATCACATTTACCAACTTCCAGTCAACTGGGACCTCCCCAGCTAGCCAGGATTGCAGATAGATAATGGAAAGTGGCTTAGTGCTCACCTCCACAAGCTCCCTCAGCACCCTCGGAGGTATACCATCTGGCCCCATAGACTTATGGGTGTCTAAGTGGTGTAGCAAATTGGATTGGATTGGATTATTGGGGCTTCATTCTGTTCTTTGTCTTAATCTTCTGGCTCTGGGTGCTGGATACCTGATGCACAACTGGTCTTGCTATTAAAGAATGAGGCAAAGAAGGCACTTAGTACCTCAGCCTTTTCCTCATCTTCTGTCACTATGTTTCCCTCCACATCCATCAGGGGCTGGAGATTCTCCTTAGCCCTTCTTTTGTTGCTGATATATTTAGAGAAACATCTCTTGATGCTTTTTACAGCAGTAATGAGGCTCAGCTCTAGCTTGGCTTTGGTCCTTCTAATTTTCTCCCTGTATAACTTCACAGTGTTCTTGTAGTTCTCTTGAGTAGCCTGGCCATCCTTTCAAAGTTTATAAATTCTCTTTTATTCCTAAGTTCCAGACATAGCTCTCTATTCACCTAGGCTGGCCTTCTTCCCTGACAGCTTGCCTTCTGGCACATGGGGACAGCCAGTTCCTGTGCCTATAAGATTACCTTCTTGAGGAGAGACCAACCTTCCTGGATTCATTTGACCTTCAGAAATGCCTTCCAAGGGACTCTGCCAACCAACGTCCTAAACAGAACAAAGTCTGCCCTTTGGAAGTCCAACGTAGCAATTCTGCTGACCACCTTCCTTGCTTCTCCAAGAACAGAAAACTCGATCATTTCATGATCACTGTGCTCAAGGCAACCTACAACCAACACATTGCCCATGAGCCCTTATTTATTTACACACAACAGGTCAAGCGGGGTGCCTTCCCTGGTCGGCTCACTGACCAGCTGTGTCAGAAAGTTCTCTTCTATATACTCCAGGAGCCTCCTAGACTGTTTCCTCTCTGCTGTGTTGTTTTTCCAGCAGACATCTGGTAGGTTGAAGTCCCCCACAGGAACAAGGGCTAGTGGTCAGGAGACTTCTGCCAGTTGCCTGCAAAATATTTCATCTGCCTCTTCAACCTGGTTGGGTGGTCTGTAACATAAGATGCATTTTTTTTTAATATATATATATCCATATGTATCCATATATCCATTCTAGAAGATTATTGGGAGTAGTAACTATTACCAGAATTCAGTACATGTACTTGTTTCAGACTCTCAGGAACTACCTCATATACTACGTCATTTACTAATTAAACAATGAATTTTACAAATCTTATTGATGAATGTTAAAATGTTGCTCAGGAATGAGCTGCGACCCTCCCACCTTCTGACTAGGTTGATTTGAAATGTATCTTAAAGGATTCAACCACAGCATAAATAGAACTAGTCAAACTTCTTCTGGATAGTTTTCCTGATGAGAGACAGCTTTTTATAAAGAAAAGATTTTCATAAATATATTTACATTTTTTTTTTAAATGAAGATAGGGAGTGATTTGGTTAGCAGAAAAAAAATGTGTTGGAAGAAAAAATGAAAACATGCTTGCTTTCATTTCCATTCTTCATGCTGAAGAGACAATCTTCACCCACCTAATTCTAGTCACAGTGTGAAACACAGCTTGAGGCTCCAGACTTCACTTCGTTCCCAAAACCGGAGTAAACTCTCAAAAAAATGTGAGACAACAAATGACCTTTCCACCTCCTCCTCTCTTAGTCCACACAAGTTGTAACAGAAAAGTATCACCACAATTTCTGTTTCTATCTAAAAGTCAACAGATTTTTTGCACACAGAGGATCCTTCTCCTGGAAGAATTATCCTACAAGAGAAAATAAACTTTCACGGGATACAGCCTAACACAACTCTTCAGCATTGCTGGTATATGATTTCTCAGGGAACTGTTAGTAAGCCCCTTCTTTGCTTCTCAGATATATAGTATTCATTCTTCAGTAATCTATTTTTCACCCTTTCGACTCCCAGGAAGTCACTAAAAAATATTGTTCAGTATTACAGGACTGATTTTTCTTTTTAATTTTCTCCACAAAAAGATGGCATAGTCAGCGCTCTTGTTTAATATTAAATTATTTTACTGTTTAGAATTTTCTCTTCCCCCTAACACTAGAGCTCAAGATGGGAACTTCACATAGGCAGCAGCATTTTGAATCATCCAGCAAATTACAGTAAAATGAAACATAAAAGAAACACAGCTTCAGAGCTATTCTGAGCATAAAAAAAGCCATCTGCAAATACGAAGTTCAAAGAATTTTACTTATGATTAACTGGGTTTTAAAACCAGACTTTTGTGTAAAAAAGATCTTGTTCTAAAATTCTTCTTCAGTTAAACACAAGTAAGTAAATAAAGGGTAATTTTTATGCTACCAAACCCCTCAAATTCTCAGCAGGTTACAGACCACCATTCTTTTGCTGCCCACATCTTTCTGCCAGAAAAACAGGTGTTAAAAACATCATAATACCTCAAGTACTGTTTGTTTGAGAAGAGTAAAATGTGCTTACTGTGTTTGACTTCTATTTGGAGCCTGTGATGTGCAAGTCGTCTTTCAGAACTGGCAAACTAAGTGTCCTTAAACCATGCCTGCAAAACCTACATGTGTCATATCTCATGCAATATATAGCAAGAGAGAAAGGTTTCCTTAACCTTTGTGATTTGGTGGCACTTGAAAAAAAACCCACCAAATCTAGTTTCTGAATTAGCTTCACATATTTTCTGAACACAATGATGTCAGTGTTGAAGATAGATAGACCCTTGCAGCCAGTAATTTATCTTGTAATTAAGCCTTTTGTTTTCTTCTGTGAAAAAGACATTCAAGTCAACTTCAATTTTAACAAATGCATTATGCATTTTGAACTGTTTCAAAGATGAGATTCATTTGGTTCCCTATCTGCAAGCTATATCATTTCACCCCTGTTTTCCACTCTTCTTCAGTCATTCCTGATGTTAACTGGTTACATGGGATTTCTGTTTCCATACTTAACAGAGGAGCAAGACTTTCATTAAAAAAGAGTAGGAAGATCAAAAACTTTCCTAGAAGAGGTGCCCATACAGAGTGTGAAACGGGTTGGCCAAGCATTCCCGTGGAAGCAGCAATGAACAAAAGTAACCACTCTGAAAACAACAGGAGGTTTCCATCAAAACTGGTTTTAATAAGAAGATAAGTCTTTACAAATCTGTTTTTGTTTGGTTTGTTTGTTGAGAATCTCCACCACAATGCCATAGGCTTGTGAATCCTCTACATATCACGTTACTATCCATAAGCTACACTCTGCAGACAGATTTCATTCCCTTTGAGGCAACAAGATTTCCTTTTTAATATGCATGATGGGATATATGGTGGACAATGGGATACACAGTTCAGCCAAGAAGAGAAACTAGATGGATGGAGCAATATAGACATAAATTCCATGAGGCACCCATAAGCTTCAGAGAACCAATTTAGTTGTCCATCAAAATAATTTGTTGCTAGACTAAAGTATTTCAAAAATAATGCTTTGTTTTAAAAAATGAAATGTTCATTAATAATGTTCACAGGCTTTTACAATGATTTTTCCAAAAAAAATTGTGTTTTCCTTTGCTCAAAAAGTATTAAATAATACTTCTCCTTGAACAGTTATTTTTTCCAATTCAGTGTCCAAAGAGAAAAGATCATAAAAACAAAGATCAGCTTGATCCAAATTAAAAAAAAAAAAAAAAAAAATCTCTCCTTGAAAGGAAAACCTGCCAAAACTATTCTTTACCTAATCAACATTTTGTTAAATTCCAGGAAATAAAAAAATTAAATTTGTCCAATCTAGCCTCACTGTCTTTGAAGTTAAAAAACCCACAACAAAGCCTTCCTGCAAACCTAAAGAATCCTACAAACCTAAAGAGTTTTATCATGGAAGTGTCAAAGAAAACATTTTTTTCTTCCTAATTAACCTTACTCCAATATCAACCCTGCACTCCCAAACACTTCCCTATTAGTTTCATCCCAGATCATAAATGTTATTACTAATAAACTGTAGTTTTGGAGAATAAGAAAGTAAGTAAGGGAAGGAAAGACGGGCAGGACAATTAGTAACAGGAAGATTTTAACCTGCCATATCCATATTCTGCACTGCCCATGAATTCTACTTAACACAAAATGAACATTAAGATGTTTCTCCAAAGTCTGTTGAAGTCAACCTAAAAACTCCAAATGAGATCACTAAACGTTGGATCAGGCTCTTTGGCATCTGGAGTTGGAAAGATTCATTGCTCTTTTTGCCAATTCTGACAAAACATATTTGAATCAAATCTTTTACATTCAAATGGACAGCAAATATCTGATCAGGAAAAAAAAAAAAGTTTTCATTTAAGTTGTATTGCTTAGGTCATCTCTACATATTTGTATCATACTGCATTTTGCCAAGTTGGCATCTGTATTAGTTGAAACAGTGCATTCAGTTGAAAGTTCTGAAAGAATTAGAAACAGATTTAAAAAAAAAAATAATTGGACATTTACAAATCTAAAGATGTCACCAGCTACCCAATCTCTCTATACTTTTTCTCCCCTTATTTCCTGTAACATTGTCATGATGGCAAACATGATTCTGCCATGATATCTGCTAAAGCACAGAATAAAATCATGGGATTGAACCATAGCAGAGAAAGCTCAATATTACCTAATCTCCAATGTATTATTAGCAGTTTTGATAATATTGGAAGAATGAAAGTGCTTATGAGAAATAAACTAGAGCCTCTGAGAATTATGTAACAGGCATCTGCTTTCATTTTGAGGATGTTTGTTTTCGCAGTGAAAAGACCTTAAGATGGTAGTGAGCTTGAGTATGAATATGAAAACGAAACTTGCTTTTCGCTCAAGTCCATGTGTACGCTGCAGTGTACTACTTATGATCACACTAAGGATGCACATGCCTCCAATCAAAGCCAGAGACATTTTGAGAAATGTCACTGAATCATTCCAATGCTTTGAGTTTTTGTACCAGCGTCTCATGGAGCTTCTCTGAATTGCCAAGTTGCAGACATAGAAGTTTGAAGTAAGTATCCACAAATGAAACAAACAAACAACCAACAAACAAATAACCAAAAACAAAACAAAAAACAAACAACCAACAACAACAACAAAACAAAAACAAAAATAACAAAGAAAACCAAACCAACAAGCCATTGAACCGAGCACAGGGGTTCACTGGCTAGAATTGGATTTAGGTCTGTCAGTGTTTGGCAAAGGCTTGGTCTTGTCAGGACTGTAAACCCCGCATGATCATAAACCCTGAATTTGTAGCACTATTCATGAAATGGTGCAGTGTGCTATGAAGCATTAGCAAGATTTTAGGACAGGAGTCAAACTTGGGACCTTGATTGTTCTGAAATCTGGGGATTACATTGTCCTTTTTTACTTCAAATCTTCTCACCCTGAGTTCTACTAATGTAGTCAGCTGTGTTTGGAAAACAGTTGAAGACATAGTCTACACCCATGAGCAAGTGCTTTCACAGGTGAAGCGCATCAGGCAGAATGAGGACTTCCATCTGCTGTTGCACACATCTTGGGCAAAGAAAAAATCAAAAAGAGAAGTTTTCAAGGCATTGAGTAGTAATGACTCAATTTTTTTCACTGCATTCAGTTTCAAAATTATTTAAACGGCAGTAAGAGCTAGCCAATGCTTTGAAAATGTCTGTATGCTACTCTGAGCCTGAGTAGTAGGGCCCACTTCCAGAAGGCATTGTTTCCTCACCAGCCTGAGCCTTTTACTAATGACTTTGATGACTGTCAGCAGTGAGATCTCAGTTTTCCAGAGTGCTCTTCTTGTGCACAAATATTTGATATGGTAGAGTCAGTGAAAGGGGCTTTCACAGGCTTTTACAATGATTGAGCAGGAGTACCTGAACTGAAAGTAGAAACCGAGACTGTCGGGGTGGCCTCAGTAAGTAGTGTGGACCTGCATTCCCACCAGAAGGTGGAGCAGTGTTAGCACCCACAAGGAGAAATAGCAATCAAATTTAGTCTGTCCCCTAGCAGGAGAGAAAGTGGGAAAGTGGTTCCCTCCCTAGCTTTCAGATTTGCTTGCCTGAGTCAGGAGAATGGAGGCTCAGACCCACAGTACCCTCAGTTTGAACCTTGTCTCCAAAGCATAGCTGTAGTTCTCTCGCATTGCACTGTCCACAAGCATATTGTCTTTCCCTCATCCCTGCATGCTGCCCCAGAGTTTCCCAGGTGGGAATGCCTATGTCTATGGTGGCACCTGCTAGGACAAGAACATAAGCACAGGGTCTAGGGGCTGACACCATGTCACTCAAAGAAACAGAAGGAAAGAGCATGTCAGAAAACCAGCACGTACTGAGAGAAAAATAGACTTGGGCAGGAATCAGGGGCAGGTTTGGCAGCAGGGCTGGTGAATCATTGTACTATTTCCATGCCAGAGCATGTTTAAACATTAGATAAATTTTGCATGTAGTGCATATAGTGGTTGCTGTTCAGTGCAGTGAAGCAGGAATGCGATGGCTTTCTGGCACCATTAAAAATAAAGGCACCAGGGAAGAGATCCTGCCTCCCTTCAATAAAGCAGCACTTCATCATGAAAGAAGTCTTGTTGCTTGTACCAAGAATGCATATTGCTCCACTGGCACCTGAAGAAGCACCATTGTGCTGAGTTAGTAAGAAACAGCAGAGCAGACTCTGCTGGCTCAGTGTCCTGTTGCTACAGCACGGGGATAGGATCTCTAGATCTCCTGCTCAGAGATAACAAAGCTGCAGAACTGTGGCAGAGGAAGGAACTCCCTTTACTCGGAACTGACTGCTGAGGCTGGGTTCATGCTCCACTTGCTGGCTTCTTTTTTCAGCTTTGTGGGCTGGGGTGGGGGCGGGGACGAGACAAAGCAGAGGGGAGGGGAGGTCAAAGAAGATCCCAGCAATCATGAGTCACCAGGGCCTGATACTTATTTAGCAAATAGCATGAATCTAATTACTGCAGAGGCAATAGCTGCTGTGAAACAGCATGAGACAGCATGCCTTTCATCGAACTCAGCAGGGCGAACAGTAAAAGCTCAATGGGGGAATACGGTTATACGTTGACCTGCTCCTACCCTGTTGCTTTGTGTTGTGGAGGAGGAGAAGCAGAGCCTCTCCACAGCCCTCAGCTGAGAAACAAGTGCACCCCCAGGAGAGTTAGATGTATGCATGTGTTTCTGCTCATCTGCTTCCCAAAATTCCAACTGGCTGTGATGGTAAGCCTCAGAAAAGACCGATCATAATTCAGTCCAATTTGATAGCCAAGAATTAAGCTACTTCCCTTTTTTTTGACCTGATTCTTCATGATCCAGTTATTCCTGTCCTAAAAGCAGATGCCATTGATCAGTGCCAGCACCATTACAACCTGGATCAGGTCCCCATCCCATTTTCTTCAGGGCTTGTTTCTGAGGTTGAGATGAGGGTTTCATGATGAGAGCCTGCTGCTCTTGAGCACCTTCCAAGGCCGGCAGACCAGCACTGCTGGGAGCTATGTGGTAATATGAACATCACTGAAACAGCTTTTGAGACCCATAGGTATACAAAACAGACATATACAAATCCACAAGAAACAAAACCACTGTGTTCTGTCAGGACTGGTTAAGACCGTTGCCTAGAGCCTGGTTTTCAAATAAACACAGTATCTGTTTTCCTAGCTGGAAGTGTAAAGTGAGCCACAAAGGATCAGGCATAATCCTCTCTCTCTTGCTGGGTCACAAAAAGTCTGAGCTCCTTGTGAGCTGGGCAGCAAATGCTGACAGGTTGACTATCAAATATAGAGGTCAAAGAAGATAATGGAAACACATGGCATCCGTTAGAGAAAACAGGAGAAAACCCTCATACCTACCTTCTGCTTCTGTCACATCTGTTCACAGGACCAAATGAGCTTCCAGCCCTGCAGGATGCCTGCATCAACAGCCTTCTTTAAATCCAGCAAATTCCAAAACCTGTCAGCTTTGCAAATAAATCTGTTCTGTGAAAAAACTTGTTGTTTCCTTACTTCTTTTTTCTGATGTGACAAGATTTCCCTTCCCATTTGCACAGTTTCTCATAAAAAGGTCCTCAAGCTGAGGTGCTACTCCACAGTAGTTCCTCTGCTCTCCGCACCTTTTACTGCTCTGGACTTCAAGACACCTCTCGGCTACTAATCAGTGAGACTGTCATTCTCTGAAGAATTATTCCATAAGGAAAATGAAGTTTGGGAGGGAACACTTGGAGACACACAAAATGGATATTACTGTTGCTGCTTCGTTCAGAAGTATACCGTGGCCACTTCTCCTTAATTCTTCCCAATATCCACAGCAATAAAAATGAGAAATATGTCCTTTTTCTCTTTGTGTAATGTTCACAGGTAACTCAGAGAAGGGACTTCTCAGTCTCATCATAGGCTGACTAAGACTAGATTAACTAGATTAACTTGTCTTCAGACTAAGCACAGCATTTATGAAGAATGTGATCCAAAGACTGATGTTTTTAAAATGCTCCAAGGTTTGTATTAGTACCCCATAATGAGAAAAGAATAATCATCAGCTTCTCAGAAATTAGTATTAAACAGCAGGATATATGCTTACTGCATGTAACCATTAATATTTTTAGGAAGGTCAGAAGAGATCTCCAAGATCATCTTGCCTCGCCAAAAGCCTCACCCAGCCATTTCTGCATGAGGCTAGAACTTCTCTGTGAGCTATACTGTATCTTATTTTCAAAGATACTAATCTTGATTTAAAGATTGGAGAATTCCCCATGCCCCTTAGGTAAATTATTTTAATAGTTAATTAGCTTCTCTGTTAAAAAAAAAAAAAAAGAAAAATCTAAGTTTTGGCTTGTATTCTGCCATTCGCTGGTTTAAGACTGTTTAGTATCAGAAATCTCTTCCCCATGTAGGTGCTTGCATGCTATAATTACATCAGCTCTTAACGTTTATGGATGAAGTAAGTAGATTTAACTTCTTAAGCTTCCTCATTGTAAGGCAGATTTTTCCCAACCTCAGATTATTCCTAAAATCCTTTCCTGCACCTGCTCAGATTTTCCAAAATACGTTGCAGAGGTGAACTGCAGGATTAAAGACAGTAGGTACTCTGGTGCTACTCTTGTACACGCTGACCATGAAGGCCTGTCAGCCCAAAGAAGCCAGCTGGATCTTCAATAGCTAAATTCTCTTCACCAGAATTTCTTGTCACCTGATGATTTTTGAAGGAGTTGTTTTGGTTTTAACTTTTTTTGTTGTTGTTATCTAACAACATTAATCAGCAACATCTGTTTTCTTTTAAATACATATTTCCTTGCCATACTAATTACTAGCACTTGTAGGAAAAGACAAAAAGAAAATTTAAGGAAAAATGGAATATTTAGTACAAAGCTTCCGTCCATTTTTCTTTTTTCCTTTCTTTTTTGGGGTATTAATTCTTCGGTTCTTATATAAAGATATACCAATATTTTACCAATTATTATCACATTCTTTGTCCCAAGGGAGTTCAAAATTTTGCTAGACTGAAAACAAACGGGATGATTTGGACAAGATCTCGGAAATACGTGTTGATCTTGCTTCTTCCTATTTTCTGATCACAACAAGCATCAGTGGCTAAACTGAGTAAGTTTGTGAGCGTGAGAACATATATTTGAAAAACAGTTCTAATTCTACTTCATAGTTTTAATCCCACATACTTAAAACCTCTAAACCTCTGTCTAGCTTACCTCTATTTAATATCTATGTTTGCTGACAGTAACAATAAGAGTTCTAGCACACACTGATTTTATCATTGCTTTTTCTCATATTGATGCTTCTGAAATTAAAACTGAACTCAGCCCCACTAAAGCTTCAACAAGACACTGCAACCCCTTCTTGAATTATCCTCTATGAAAAGTAGCAGGAAAACATTTAATTCACAAAAATCAGCACTGCTTCTCATCCCAAGACACTGACTCCAATTATTTCAGAAGTTTTGAACCCCAAAGCTCTGCTGACTTCAAGACTTTAGTTCCTTCTCTCCCAAATAGCATTGACAGAGTAGATTTGAAGTCCCAGATTTAGACCATCTGAGGATGTGGATGCTCAGTGTCCTTCAGGTGGAAAGGAAGCAAAGTGGGGTCATTCTGTTTATTGCAATTAGTGCTTGGTTTTAATGCCTCATTTTCCACAGAGCTGTGTAATTGAAATTGCTTTTCAATGTAAGACTGCAAGAGCTGGTGAAGGCAGCTAACATATGCCCACTCACAAACAGCTTTGCTGCTTTGTAGTGCTCAGTAGTTGCTAGCTCAGAATTCTCATGTAATTGTTTTTTTTTCAAAAGAGAGGGAGAAATACCAGTTAGACTGATCTCAAACTGCAGCATCCACCCTTGCTAGCCTCCAAAAATGATATTATCCTGACTGAGCTTCCAGGTGACTAGCTGTACAGAAATCACTACAGAAATCCAGAGAAACAGTACTAAGTGACTTACAAAACAGTCCCTCACCTTAGCCAAAATTTGGTGGGTGCTGTGGTTGCAATTTAATACAAACTTATTGGTTCTCAGTAATATTTTTGCCCATTTTTATGACTAAAGCAATCCTTCTGAATCTCAGAAAGACTTGTTGCGTTGTTGGCTTGGAAACCAGAGGATCTACAAACCCTGTGTAACTTTATTTGAACGCTGACCATATGGAAAAAGACTGAATAATGACTAATACAAACCTTTCTTCATGGAGCTACTTTTTGGAGTGGTCATGCAAATCAGGGTAGGTGGAAATTTTTGAACACAGACCTTCTGTACAAAGCTCTAAGCAATCAGTTGTATGGCCTCCTTGGAAATGTGTGTTACATGTTCCACAAAGGAATTTGTCAAGAAACCACAGGAGCAGACTTCTCAGGACTTGGGAGACCACTACAGTTGGATACCTCAGATACTCCAAGCTTGTAGGACACTGACTACCACCCAGCTGGAAGACTGTTCTCTCTCCTGTTTTTCTGTATGTTTTTTCATATGCCTGCTCTGCTCTGCATTTACCTCTGCCTGTTCCCTCAAGTCAACCAGTACAAACTTGCAACACGGGACACCGTTCTGTTTTGACATAATTTTTTTGTTGTCAACCAAGATTCTCAAAATGCACTTCAAGATGCTACAGAACATGGTCTGCATAGCAGTTATGAAGCCAGTTACTGAAACTCTTCAGTTTGTGCTATGCCTTTTTTCACATGTAGACATAGTTTGTCACAGGTGAATAATAAATGGAGATGTACTTTCAAAACAGATTACAAATATTTGATTATTTAAATACTGCCGTGGGTGAGGAGACTTGTAGTCACAAAGAATCCGCTAAGTCCAGTTTATCTGTAAAATTTTGAAGCAAAAGGCTAGGTGGATAATGAAAACAATAAAGAAACTGCAACTGGAAAATGGAATAATTTTTTTCTTCACCATTACAACAAAATGAAAATAGTGGAAAATTAAACACATAAGCATCCTTAAATTTAAAATGGCCAGTGGTTTAAAAGATACTTTGTTGAACACCACTGTGCAAAGCAAACATTAAGCTACATATTGATGTAGTTTTCATGTGTATGTATGTGCATTCATGTATTCATGCATAAGTATATATATGTGTAGATATACAAGCATGAACACTTTTACTTTTTATTCTAATATATTTCATAAAATTAAATCATGGTATATCTTTAGTGATTTCATTTTTATTGTTTAAAAAATGAATTTATTTTCAGATATGTAAAATTTTGAAATATTCTAGACCCTCAAGACTGTGTCTTGATTCTCAATAAGTACAAGTAATGACTCTGACACCATTTGCAATATATCAGATAAAGCAGATATTTAACAAGAGTAATCTTGAATTATTTGGAGAAAAATTAAAAGTGGGATATAAAATGTGAACCAAGCTTATTTCTGTTTGAATATTTATAAAATTGGAAGAAATAAGTTCTGTCCTCTATCTCTCCCCTTCTAACAGTGTGATTCAAGCAAGAAAAATGTCCATAAAATAATGGCCTTAAGGGTGCTTGTAAACACTCATTTCCTTAGGAAGAAAATATTTTTTTTCCAAATAAATGTATTTGGAAAATACATCCTCAAATCACACTGAAAAAGTAAAATATGGTGCTAAATGGATGGTCTGTTTCTTCATTCTAATTTGAACCAGAAGGACTATTACAGCTCCATTTGGATAGTGCAGTTAGTGTAGAGGTTTTACACTATTGTTCTCATGAAGACAGGAAGATTTTTACCATTGTAGTGTTTTCTGGGTCAGTGGTCTACATCCTGCCTAAACAAACTGATACATCAGCCTCTTAAGAAAAGCCTAAAAGATATTAAATTTTTGTTTGTTTGTTTTTGGGGAGTAAAATGGTTGATGCACTGAGAAAAATTGTACCAGGGCAAATTAAAATAACCTACCAAAAGCTAAATTCCAAGTCAGAAGCAGAACTAGAAACAGACTGCAGATCTTCCAATCCACTGGTCCACTTCGTCAATTGAACAAAAGACACCACACTTAGTAGCACACAGTATTTTCCCTTTATCCACAATTCAGTTGTGGGCATAATCTGGTGGCACACACTTCCTTCTCCTGCTTTTGTGACATCTCTTTGTAGTTCCTTGTGCCCATTCCAGGAACCGAGCAGTAAAACACCACTAAGGCCTGAACACAGAATCTCAGAGGTCATGATGCCTTCCAGCACTATTCAGGCAGTGCCTTCCAGACCATTTTGACTCAGCCTTGCAGAAATGAAAGCTTCGCAATACGTGAAGGTTTTTCTTAGTATAGATTACATACATTTTAAGCCATTTTAAAAACACGAGACATTCAGAATGTTTCATCCATCAAATACTAGTTTATGTAAGGCACAATGCAAAACAATTAGGACTGACAGAGATATTATAAACTTTATATATTTATAATGTTAGTTGTTCTCTCTCTAACACACTCTGAGTGAAATAGAACCATATACTAAGATTTAGCAAATGTTCATCCTTATCCTGTATTCTTAATGGATACATTTGCATTATAGTTAATTTGTTTAGGATTGTATTCACTGTTCACACATCCATCTTCTTTCAGCAATTTCTCTTATGATTCTTCTTTGTCATAAGAAACAAGGTCCTAGCACCTCATTTTGTCTATAGAATAGCAGATGGCCATCTCATTCCAATAACTGAAAACATTACACTGTCCAAATACATTTTCATTTCATCTGAAGGTTTGAGGTCATCATTAATGAGTGCTGGTACATCTCTCGAGGAAGAAAATATATGAGTTAAATCCGGACTGCATGCAGACATCTTAGCATGGAAGTTACCCATGTATGATGCTAATAAACATGGCAAATGTTGAAAGATTATTGGCAACTTGTCATGCAGGTGGAATAAAAGCCAGAAAATTAGAAGCCAGGCACCACCCAGTTCGTGCAGAAATACCCTGTTTTCCTCCTGTCATTTCTTATGAAACAAAGGTTGCCCTTAATTTAGGTGGAAGTGAAAGAAGCCCTTTGTTTTGCTCCTGATAAAGTAACTCCAGTCCTGGTGTATCTTTTTGATGGAACAAAAAATGAGTCGAATGCTTGGATAAAGCTTTGGACACTGAGCTCTATTTCATTTTATTTAAAGATGTAGTTTCAGCACGTTTATGTAAACAACGATCTGACTTAAAGCAAGAGAATGAGCCTTTTACAGGTTTGAAGATTAGGCATGCCATGAATATCTCAAAGAAGGCTGAGATCACTTACATTTGAGGAAGAGCTGATTGTGCACACAATCCTTCAGATAAAATAGTTTCAAGCATCACCTCCTCTTTCTGTCAGAGGATTTGACAACTGTGCTATGGTCTGTGCCAGACCACAGAAGCCAACAGAGTCCAAGGATGCACTCAACCCAGTGTTTCCCAAGAAACAGACATCAACACAATTTCATTCTAAGGTGAACTGATGTTACAGATAAGCAAAAAGTATGGCTGGCTTGCAAACAGCAAAAGAAGGAAGTAGCATACTTTCTTGCAGCTGTCCAGCTGAACAACTTGCAAAACAATTACCTTAATCCAACATTTATCCATAACTTTACACTCCTATAAATCAATCACCAAGCCTCATCAATAGCAATGGGAATACGCCAGGTACTTAAGCACACTGCATCACAAAGCAGTATTTTCTCAGTGCTAGATTTGAACCCATAGATATAGGCAGACAAACTACACCTAGCTAATTTTTAGTGATTTCAAAGTGATGCAAATCTAAAGAAACAAAAAAAAAAAAAATGGTTTGAGGGAAAAAAAAAAAAAGACTGTATGGCACCAGAATTTTGGAAACTTTTTTCCCAATTTTTATTGTATCTGTGATTTTTTTACACAGATATATAGTAAATATCCACATACACACATAAAATAATATTTAAATATGCATGTGTGTTTGCATGTGTGTGTGTATATATACTTATATAGCTATGTATGCACATCCTACATCCATAGCTCCATTGAGGAATAATGTGATGTAGGTCAAATATTTTAACTGGCTTTATCCTGATTTAAAAATCAGTAAAGGCATTACTACTTAATTGATGTATTATGTTTGTTCCTTTGATTTTTGCACACTTTAAGGTATGTAGTAGCACTGCCTTCGTTTTCCCTCACAGGGCTGTTCTTCCTTAGGTTAAGTGCCTTTGATTCTCTTAAGTTTTCCTCACGAGCTATTTTCATTAAAGTGACTTCTAACTACCTCACTGCTCTCCCTGGGTTGTTTCTGATTTTTCCACAGCTTTACCTGAACTTCAGTAACCAGGGTAAAGCATCATACTCCCTCTGAACAGAGTGAATGAGTGAATGATATTTTCCTTCATTTGTGGCTGAATGTGTTTATATGTTTCATTACTTTCCTTGTGGGTTTTTTTTTGTTTTGGTTTGGTTTGGTTTTTTTTTGTTTGTTTGTTTTGTTTTTATCCCAGTCCCCTGCCCCAGTCCAACTGCCTCACCAGTTTTTAGTCCATGCTGTATTTGCACACATGATTGTGCACAAGACCACCTACGCACAGGCTTACCTTATTAATGGTAAATGATATCCAGTTTTTCCTCAACTCAACATTACCAAAGGGAGCTGATTACCAATTCCTGGACTAATTTATTTCAGCTGATCTCCCTACACTATGAAATAGTTATTTTGGTGTAAAAATACCTTCCAGAATTTACCAAGATTCTCAAAACAAGGTTACAATACAGCCATAAATATACCATGATTTTTCCAAGTCCTGGTCTCAGGCTCTGAACCCTGGGTCATTCTTCCTTTCAAGGACACATTCAAGGCTTTGTGTTCTTCTTAGAGAAAACTGCAATAGCCACAGCTGGAATTAGACTAGCTGCCAGAAGTGCTTTTGCATTCCCACAGAAAGCCTCTGGAACCTGTTATAAATGTGCTGAAATGAAGAGGTACCATCTGTCTTCTGTGGACTGAGGTGACACCTGTGAGTCTTTGCCTCACCCACACAAGAAGGATTTGAGACGTGTGCTCCAGTAGTGCCTACACCAGAAGAGACCGGGAACAGGTTCTGACCTCTTATGGAATGAGATTGTATTCAAAAGGTAATCTGAATAAAACCAAGAGTACATCTGATCCATGAAGAACAGGAAATGTTGTTTTGTTTAGCATGGGTTCTAGAGATACACTCTAGAAACTGAGTCAACGCAGCACTAAGAGGGAGACTCTGCAGAGAGGACCTCTTGCCTGCCTTCCCCTCAGTGATGCCTCCTATAATTTTTATGCAAAATCAGGGGAAGAGAAGGAAGAGGAAGAGAAGGGAAGGGAACTGATTACAGGCTTTAGCTGTCTTAGTCCCCTTCAAGTGGTTGTCACAGGAGAAGATGATTGCCCTATGTGGATTAACACGGCAGAGGGATTGTTAATGGTTACACATCCTTGCCATAAAAATGCCTTTCTGACACACCAAATCATATCTGTGTGATTTATCAGAGTTACAGCTGAAAAGTCATTAAGAGCACAGAGCTCTTGTCTTTCTCAGAATCAGTCCCAGATTCCCTTGTACTTTGTCAAAACAGCTCAGCATCACTATTTGTTGGAATGACTCATGGAGATGCCTCCAGTTCTGACGTGCAGTGGGGACCTGCCTGCCAGGTGCGGCTTACAGGATGAAGCACCTCAGCTTGTTTCTGAGATGAAATAAATAGAGTGGGCATGAAAATATGTTTATTTGTGTTTGGGTCTTTCATGAGATCAATAGACATGCTCATCTTCAGGGACTGATTGTATGAAGGGCTATGTCCATTGACAGGATAAGCAAATGCAAATAAAACTGCAAAGTCCAGTGATAGTCTGGAGAGGAATGCACAAGCAATTAAATCTGGTGTTGCTTTTTATTGTAGCTCCCATGACAGAGACAGGATTAAGCAGTTGTCATTTATATACAACATTTGCAGCCAGTAAATGTTAGGAATATTTATTATTTCACATACCAATATCTCTGTGTTGTCTCACAGCCAGTATATCATGATTCTGCGTTTACTAGAGCTTTTCCTCAAAGTGCACAAACAGCTGAAGTCCGTTAACCCTAAAACACATAGAGACTGTTTAGTTTCTGCTAAAGGAAACACCAAGGAAGGAAGCCATAGAGCTCAGATGGCAATATTCCTCTGACTTACCCAAATACCCAAACACCCGCATACCGAGCAAGAAATCATAACACCTCCCTAACCATTAGAATGGGCTTCCCTTCAGCTGAGGCACTGTTGGGTCAAACTTCAATGTATTTTAAGAAGACCTGAACAGGAGAAAAAGAAACATGCAAAGGAAAAATTTATAAAAATAAACCTCTATATCCAAGTACTGAAACTTCAGCTTACTTCTAAATATGTAAAGCATGCCTTGCATATAAATGGGGCTTTTTTGAGCCTGAATTTAAACGTGGGCAGAACTGCTCAGTGGCCTTAAGATCATAAACCACAAGCATCTAAGTACACAGCTATGTGTTTTTCTGTGGATTTAAATAAGGGTATGTATACTTATGTCCTTTATCATCTTTTGTCTGGTCTCAGATGACTGCTGATTACCTGCACAGATATCAAACAACTGGACTTGAACAGTTCGTTTAGGGAATTCAGTTTTGCCAGGGATTTTCATGACACCTTTATCTGTGGTACATATGTGAGGGATCCCCATTAGAATGTGCATAGAAATTTGCTTTTAGCTACCATGTTTCACTCAAACTGAGACAGTTCTCTTTACTTGGACATAAAGTTATTTGGTCCATCTCAGAGATGTCATGTCTCAAACATGGACGTAAACTCCTAAGTATAGAAAGATCTGGCTCATCCAATAGCATTTACCATGTCCTTTACCTACAAAAATCTGTATTTGTTATGCCAGGGCCTATAGTAATGTGGATAAATTTTGTCTTCCTGCGCTTGGTCACTAAGTCAACTCCATATCTTTGTTCTTTCTTTTAAGGTAGACCAGAAAAGTCTGTTACCACATCTCAAGTCAAGGGAAAATGACTGCTACAGTGATGCTTTAATTTTATTTTTCCAGTTTGGGACACAAATAATTCTGGTCCCTCTGCCTTCCCCACTCCCCGAATAAACATTTATCCATGAATGTTTCACTTCATTATATTAACCATGTCTATTTAATTTCAATAATATTTATTTATTAAAAATAACTCAGTATCAAATTTTTAAAAATATTTAACTATTTTTTCAGCGAAGACAGAGAGACAGAGAAAGATATTCCCCATTCTTTACTGTGTCTGTATTTCTTACTTTTTGGGTTTTTTTTTTTAGTAGATATTTATGTTCTTAATGGTTTGCATTTAGTATTTTGGTTTTATTGAAACAGTGTGCTATTAAATTGGTCAGTAGGGAACAGCATAGCATCAGTCCAGATGGAATGTGATGGAATGACAATCAAAAATATGGTGTTAGTTTGTAAGAATGGGTCATTAAGGCAAGAAATGTTGAAAAGGACTGAATGGGCTATAAAAAGGTTGGAAAAAATGTGAAGTAAAAAGGCAAGGGTGAGAAAGTTAAGATTTCAAGGTACAAGTATTGTTGCACTGAATCAGATCATAAAGCAATGGAATTTCAGAGCACTTGAAATCTGAATTGCATCAAATCAGTGCTCTGTAAGGAAAAAAAAAATATCACAAACCGTTCTGGAAACATGCTTAGGCTTCATGTTTCTAAAAGTAAAGCTTGCAGCCAGCTTCTCATGTTATTTAGCACATACTGTGTTCTAAAAGAACATCCTGTTTATTCATCTACAAGTTACTTGCTTCCTTACCTAGCACATGTGCATATTTACAGCCAAAGAAATCCTCTTGTGGCACGGCAGTCCTACTAAGTCTTCAGAAGTTGTTGGTATTTTGGCTTGGTTTGATGCAGAGAAAGCACCTGGAGGGAAATTCTTCTAGTTTTGCTTCTACACAATAAAAAGGAACTGGTTGCAAATTTTACTGATCAGGGAGAGACTGAAGTGTTTAATTAACACCTTATTTCATAACGCTTCATGAAAGATCAGATATGAGCAGCTGCCTAGCACCACATCAGCACCAAGAGTTAAGATTTTTGGTGTGGAAAGGCCTCAGACTGGGCTAATAAATTTCATTCCAAGACACCAGAAATCTATTTCTATACAAGAAAACTAGAAAGTGTGAGAGCTTTTTTTCTGGATTATCTTGTGTCATTTGACCACAAGTATAATATTAAACCTTCATATCTTCCAAAATAGGGCAGCCACCTGGAAACTGCCAATTGGCTTGGGCTTTTGTAAGCATGTCTGGAAATGTTTTGGGAGCTGGTCCAGGCAAAATTTGGAGGGAACTCCTCACACAGTTGAACTACACATATAAAATTTTTCCACCACCTAGGTACAACCGCTGGTACTATTCAGTCTGGTAGCATGAATATTTGAAGCAATTTCAGGCTGTTAAAATATATATATCTGAAGGGCTTGGTCCATACTTCCAGGTTCTGCATCCTCATCTGCATTACTTAATTTCTTTTCCAACAAAACAAGGGCAAAAGGACTGCAAGTTTACATATAAATCTCATCTCAAAATACTGCCAGGAGGGACATGAGAATTTATGTGGATGCAGGACTTACAAGATTTAACTTCAATCTCAAAAAAAAAATCTGTGACAAATAGTTAAGTGGAGAAACCAAAGAAATAAGTAAATCTAAAAAATTGATTTGTCAAGCAGAAATCATTGTAGCTAAACATATTTCTTTTTATGATAAAATAATAGCTTCAATGTATTGAGTAGAAATAACAGTTATGAAGTATCTTGTATCCGAAGAAGGCTTCTCACACAGTTTCATGTCACATTTTTGACATTCCACAGCACGGGAACATGAACTGCGAAATTGGCTTAAAAGTACTTGGATAAAACACTTTAGAAAGCCATAAGGCACAGTTCATTGCCAGAATGAGAGGAAGGATGAGAAAACATTCTTTAGGTATGCACTTTATTCTCAGTCTTGTCCAATGTCTTCAGAAACAGCTAGGGTGGAAGAATACGAAGTATTTTATAAAAATTGTAGGTGACGAAGCAGGGAGGAATTGAAACAACCCTGAGAAAAAGCACAGAAGAGGTTCTGAGAATGATCTAAGCTTAATGAAGAGGAATTCTTTCCTCATTCAGGGGTAATCTGAGATGCAAGATGGAGAGCAAATAGCACAGCAGCAGTTCGTCAGCTACACACCATGGCTCAGTGGTTTCAAAGCTGAATACAAACCAGTAATGTCACATCTTTGAGGAAAAAAGACACAGAAAGTTCAGAATGCAACTTTGTCCCACAGAGCATGGAAAGTAACATGCCCTCTGTTTTACCCAGCATATACCTAACTGGTATGTGTTTCAACAATAGTTATACCAATTGTTAAAAATGCAGGAGAGGGCAATGGGAATGAAAAACAACCATAAAATTGAACCTACAGGGAAAGACTCAAAAGCTGGCATTATTTAGCCTGAAGAGAGAAATTAAAAGAGGGAGTTAGGAGAAGGCATACAGGAGGATTTTCTTTCAGGAAACAAGGAAAATGCATCTCCTAGGTAATGTACACAATCTCTATCCCCTGAGATCTTAAAAAACATATTAAACAACTATTTTTCTGAAATGACACAGTTATAGATTATTTCACTTTGGCATAGGGGTTGAACTACTTTACATATAGAAGTCCTTTCCAGCCCTATTTTTCAATGACTGTATGAAGTATTTGACCACTATCCAAGAGAAATAGTGAATTGTTTACAAAGTCACCCTTTTTTAGTAAAAGTTGATGAAACTCTAGAACTGGAAGGACCTCCAAAAGTTAATGGACTCGTAATAATTTTTGCATGTAAAATCAGTGAGGGTAAAATATATAGCTCAAATCAGAGGTGTGCATCCCTTGTAATGCTTCAACACTGAGCCTTTCAGTAAATATTTTTCTGGAAGGATACAAGTCGTCCTGGGAAAACTTGATGTAAAATTTACTGACCCTCAATCTATTTCAAGATTGTCTTCATTGCCTGCACTAATCCACGTATTTTTTTAGTCTATTCCTCTAACATCATTTGAAACCGAAGGCTATACCAATCCCCTAAAGCTATGAGTCTTTACTTAAAACCACACAAAACAAAACCATAGTATTGTACCTACAATAACTTGGAGAACACTATTGTTTCTCCTCCCTCTTCTCCAAAACACTCTAACAGTGAAATTAATGGAGCATTCTAACTTAAACTCCTTTCCAAACATGACAAAAGTTACAGGGAAATCTGTGCAAAACCTTCCTTTGTAAGGTCTTCTTGTAGAAATAGTTCTGTGAATGCTATAAAAATCCCCTAATCTTCTAGATTTAATATAGCTAAGATTTACAGAAACAAAGGAAAATTTAAAAATACCCCATACTAACAATTAAATTGATAGCAAGGGACTAAAATGAATCACAGATTTAACTGGGTTGGAAAAGACCTCCGAGTACATCAAGTCCAACCCCTGATCCAACTTCAGTCCATTTACTAGATCATGGCACTAAGTGCCTTGTCCAATCTCCATTTAAAAACCTCCAGGGACGGTGAGTCCACCACCTGCCCGGGCAGGCCATTCCAATGCCTGATCACTCTCTCTGTAAAGAATTTCTTTCTAATATCCAGCCTAAATTTCCCCTGGCAGAGTTTAAGCCCCTGCCCCCTTGTCCTATTGCTAACTGCCTGGGAGAAGAGACCAATCCCCACCTGGCTATAACTTCCCTTCAGGTAGTTCTAGAGAGTGATGAGGTCACCTCTAAGCCTCCTCTTCTCCAGACTAAACAACCCCAGCTCCCTCAGCCTCTCCCCATAGGTCTTGTGCTCAAGTCCCTTCACCAGTCTTGTTGCTCTTCTCTGGACCCGCTCCAGCACTTCAATATCTTTCCCGAACTGAGAGGCCCAGAACTGAACACAATACGTGTGGCCTCACCAAGGGGAAGGATCACTTTCCTAGTCCTGCTGACCATGCTATTTTTGATACAGGACAGGATACCATTGGCCTTCTTGGCCACCTGGGCACACTGTTGGCTCATGTTGAGCTTCCTGTCAATTAGTACCCCCAGGTCCCTTTCTACCTGACTGCTCTCCAGCCACTCTGTGCCCAGCCTGTAGCTGCAGGGGGTTGTTGTGGCCGAAACACAGGACCTGGCACTTGGCCTTGTTGAACTTCATCCCATTGGAATCAACCCATTTCTCCAGTCTATCCAGATCCCTTTGCAGAGCCCTCCTGCCTTCCAGCAGGTCAACACTCCTTCCCAACTTGGTGTCATCAGCAAATTTGCTGATGATGGTCTCAATCCCCTCATCTAAATCATCAATAACGATGTTAAATAGGACTGGACCCAACACTGACCCCTGGGGGACACCACCAGTGACTGGCCGCCAGCTAGATGCAGCCCCATTCACCAGCACTCTCTGTGCCCGGCCCTCCAGCCAGTTCTTAACGCAGCAGAATATCAAATAACAGAAAGAAACTTCCAGATAACAAAATGTCCTTAGGAATTTCTTTAGAAATGAGTCTTTGCTTTAGCAGTACAAAACTTTATGTCTCTTTTCAAAAGTTCAGCTGTCACTTTGAGTTATATGAAATGTTAAAGAATAATTTTTATGCAGCTCTGAGCAAAGTGAAAACAATGTTGAGAGTCCTACATTGAAAAAATGTACTTTAATACAGTAGAAAGATGGAAAGCAACCTTGAAAGCTGCACAGGCACAGTGACATATGTGTGTAATCTTCCTCTAACAGAGATAAGGGCAATTGCAAAACCATACATCTCCCACTCTCTTTTAAAGCAGAATTCTCTATGCACAACACATAGCAAAAGTTTTATTTTCATATCTTTGCTTTCTCTAGAATTGGAAGCTCTAAGAAGACAACTTGCTAAGCACCATGGTACAAGTTGTAAAATTAATGAACAATGATAACTTACAATAAGTGTTAACCAAAATAAACAGGAACAAAAATGCATTTTAAACATTAATTTTCCTCTGAAAAGCCAGGTGCTATCTCAGCTGAAGCGTATATACAATTCTTACTTTCTTAGACAGTTTCTTGAAAAAGTTCCATAAAATGAGGCATAATATCTTACAATATTACTTTTGCCAATTGCATTCGAGGCTAACTTTAACCCATTCCTAATCCCTCAAGATATATTTACAGATGGAGACAAGTAATGGCACCTTTGGACAAATCTACTATAATAATGGCATGAAAAGTATCATCTGAATGACTCTGACTAGTTTTGCAGGAAATTACATCTCAAGTTAGAAAGTTGCAAGAGTGTATAAAAATATGTGAACCCTCTACCGTACTTTATCTTATACCACATTCTCCCACCCTTTTATGTGAAATAGTAGACAGACAGACAGATGGACAGATAGTTAAATGATTGTTAGTTGTGAACAGAATGGCCACTCCCACCATCCACATCATCATTTCCTCACATAAGAACACAAGGGCTTACACACTGGTTTGCCAGGTGGATACCACTCCATTTATGCTTGGAGGAGTGCTATGGCAGCAAGAATATGACTGCACAACAACACAACACTGTGACCACAGGCAGGCAGACCTAGCTGAGTTTTCTTTCAGCCACCATCACTAAACGTGACAGTGACAATCTGTTGACAACATGACTATTAATCTCCCCAGGGGCTCCCATATGGAACTGGTTGTTGGTTAACACCAAAGCTTATACGGGGAGTTATTATACCCGTACCAGCTTGATTAAAACTAATGTGAGCATTTTTAATCTGACTTTACCCAACTCCCCATTATGTTGTGCAAAAAAATTCTCAGCAAACACCACTGTTTGATACGTGGTCAGACTACTCAAAGCAGCAGAGTTTTTGTTGACAGATGATACATGGTTTCTCATTTTGCACTCAGACTCTGGAATTTGCTGAAACCTCCATAGGAGTGGCCTGGACAGTTGTTCTCTGTCAGTTACACATCTGAGAAAGCTAACAAGCATAAATTAATCTATCCAGGATTGTTTGCAGTTTGTAATTCCTTAGCTTGCAAACCATTTCAAAAGGCAACATGTGCCTAATTTATGGGTTCTTTCATTTTTTTTTGTCCTTTTCCCTAACGATATCCATTTTTCTTCCAACTGCATACCACAACCTCTCCTGTGGGAGACCTGCATTGCTGGCTGAGGGCAGTCAGATATGGTGATGTTTGTGGTGGTCTGGCTGTACATGCAGAGCAGTAAGTTAGTCAGAGATCAAACCACCCTTCAGCTGAAGACTTATTTTCCTCATTTGCAAAGAATTCATCCAAAACATTCTAAACAATTTCAGAGGCTTCCTCTCTACTGTCACCAGAAGTCAAGACTGGTGTGTGCATAGACTCAGCTGAGGCAAGTTTTTACCTGGCTAGCTCAGACAGGCAAAACTGGAACAGTGTGAAAAGCACAGATGCCAGAACTTAGGCTGTTATAGTCTCTGCTACGAACTTTGGCTGCTGTTTTTATCTGAAGTAGTTTCATGTCTTGGCCTTAGCCCTGTTGTCTTGAAGCTGCAGCCTGCATACCCTAACTCATTTATTCCACAGTATGCACTCTTGACTAGAGAATTGTTCGGTACCTTGCGATCACATTTCCAAATGTACCTTATATCAAGGTACAATCAAGGTACAATCAAGCAGATGTCCAGATAAGTGATTCTTAAAATCCTGTTCATAAAGAGCTATAAAAATGCATATATGACTGCTATCATGAATGGAATTTTCTAAAGAATGACAGAACGTCATTCAACTACTGCAGAATAATGGAGTTTACTGCCAAAGTTTTCAGAATTTTATTTAAGTATGTAATTGAGTACATATACACAAATAAAGATGTCTATGCATTAATATGTATGGGACTGAGTAAGTGAAAATCTGGGGTATGTGCCAACCTTGGAGACAGAACTGGTCTGAACTGGCTCTTGCAGCTCTACTTGGAGCTGTAAGTCACAGTACAGAGGAGGATTTATTCCCTAGTTCACATAAATGGAACAGGAGAATATACTAAAGAGTGTGAGAGTTGACTTTACACTTACACAGCAACTTCAACTCCAAAGCATGTTGCTTTCTTTTGATTAAGCCTCCCCACCTTCAGCAGGCCAATCATGCCAAATAATGCAAGAGTTCTCCCTTGCAGGATTTCTGCAGATAGCAGGGGTGTCATGCAGTCCCCAAGAAGATTCAGTGGTGGGCAATCCTAGCTTATGATTTCTCCCATCACCTTTCTCAGTCTCCTCTGTCCCCTGACTCTTCAGAGATGCCAGGAGCTGCTCCTCCACCACAGTCAGAGCCTGTGCAATGCAGCTGCATGGTGCTCACCAGAGTACAGTGTCCTCTCCATTCATTCCAGCTGTCTCAGCGGAGGACCTCAGTGTGCAGAGGGGTAACGCCATGGGGTGTGCACCCACAGGGCATCACTCTGTCTTTATGGCCACTTTCCAAAATGAAGGAGGTTGCTGCCTTATCCCCCAGTAAAAGTTCAGCATATCAACAAGAGGCTCAAAGGGTTACTTTAAACACACACAACACACTGGTCTCTGGTCTCCTCCACTGTCTAACAGAGTGGGCAAAACTATCCTTTCTTCATCCAATGAATTAATTAATTCCCAAGGTGAAATTTGCAGCCCCTGAACTCCAGCAGTACCTTGGACTTGTGCTAGCACAAGGAGGTATAGCATATATGTTTCTCCTGCCTCCCTCCACCCAGATCCACTTTTTACTTGAAGTAGAAAATTAGACTTTCATTCAAATCTTCATCTACTTGTTGCTGTTGACTAAGGAGAAGGGAGTGCACTGTCTGGTCTTCCAGGCAGCTGTAAGCCTTAATTAGGGTCAGCAAGCAACAATTTACATAGTTTATTTGTTTAAATTATAAAAAAAATTCAGTCAGTCTGTCCAATAGCAAGGGAGGCTAGGGAGAGGGAATGTCTACCAAACAAATTGCAGTGTGAGGAGTTCTTTTTGAAACTTGTGTTTGGAAAGAGTGCTAATAGCCACACATTCAAAAATGTGTTGACATCACTCACAGTGATGGGTAGTGGCCCAAGGATTACCCCAGGGACAGCAGCTTGTTCCAATCAAGAGCAGAAGAGCAGTGCAGAAAGCAATGAAAAACATTCCCTCCTGTGAGATACAGATCCAAGCTGTATTATGGGCCATAACCACTGTACAGGAATATTCACTGTGAGATGAACTGTTGTGCAGTGACCTGCAGGGAAGGTATTTTGTGCAAAAAACAAAACAGAACAAAATGCCATGGTGAATAGGTCTAACAGGCTTTATCTCGTTTGCAGCTGTCTGTTTTACAAGCAGTGCTGGCTTCAGGCCTCCTGTACACACTGTATAAGTAGTGGTAACACATTTTTGCATAGGGATAGTCTTTTATTTCCCCTGTATTTTATAATATGTGTTACAATGAAGACGTAATGACTTGGAGACACTGCTGTGTGAAATGAGTCCTGCAGCGTAAGCACCCACTTAAGTCCTGATGACTTGGAAAGGTGCTTGTGGGTACACCTCAAGTTTATCTGCTGAGTCAATTGTTTCTGAATTTCAGTGTATTATGAAAATTAACAATACAATTTTAGCTGGAAAATCAGTATTTTAAATCTCAGACATTAAAAATGGGTAAGTTAAAGATTGATTGGAAGGTTACAAAAATACAGCCTAACCCTATGAAACCAAAGCTCAGGAGAAGAGGAAAGAAAAAAAGGTTTACATTTTCTATTGGTTCTGTTCAACTTTAAGAAACCTACAGTTAAAAAAAAAAAAGTATTAAAAATAAGGAGGGGGAAGGAGAAACAAGAGGCTCTGGGGATGCATGGGGAGGAAGGGAGTCTCTGAGCCCCTTCTTGCAGCACAGCAGAGAGAGCAGACCAGAGGCGCTGGCTGGGAGTCACTGGTTGCCTTGTGTGTCCCTGCAGATGTGGCCCATCCCTGAGGCCAGCTGTATGTGCACTGCAGCCCAGCCCCTGCCTGCCTTCACCTGCAGAAGAAGAGGTTGAAGATTGTGATCAGTGGCATTGACTACAGCTTTGACCAGGTGATGTTTGACTTGACTTGGATGAGCTGCCTCCTCATGGTGCCTCCCTCTAAGCCTCACCACCACAACCCTTCATCTGCCTCTCCAAGTGCCCTCTGGCTATGGCTTAATCTCCACAGGTCACTGGGCCCCTCCCATCTTTTGTTCACCTCGTCTTCCACTGCCTCTCTTCTGATCAAACCAAGCATAGAAGGACATTTCAACAATTAAATAGACTACCACCACACTCATAACCCTTCTGTTTCACCATTGGTTCCATTTTATTGGGGATCAAACCCCAAAAAGTATCAAAGGTTTCGTCTAGTCCAGTGGGGCAGAGGGGCTGGATGCTCAGATAAGTGGATCTTCTCTGATTGTCTATCCCTACCCTCTTTCATATTCCTTCAGTACGGTGTTTCCTGGCTGAGGTGTTGATAAGGGATATGTCACTTCACAATGAAGTGAAAACAGCTGAAGTTTTCAGATTTTTTTGTTTATTCCTTTGTTTCAGAATTTTTCCATTATGTGATCTCAAAACTTGCTAGATTCTGGAAAAGCTGCAGAGATGAAAATGAGAAAGTGAATAAATCAGAAAAAATGAAATATGGGGAGAGGAGCTCTTAGAGTTCCTCAGTAGGTATAAAAGAGCAAAGGAAGAAACACAATTGGAGAATATTGCATAAAACTTGAAACAAAAATGACATTCTGAGTTGCAATGAGAGGATGGGGAGGGGAAGATATTCCTATTGACTAGTCACAGCTGCCACTAAGATGTCAACTTGCTGTACAAATAATGGGAGATGGAGGAATTCTTGTCAGGGATAATTCAAAGCTGTCAATTTAGTTTCTTGTTCTAAAAACACCACTGAAGAATATTCCCTCTCCATTTTTGTTTTTCTGCCTCTTCTACATAATGGGACATACAAAGCAAGAGTGAGAACACATATCCTAAAATTTATTGCAAAATTGTCTCTTGCAGAGTTGAACTAAAATACCATCTGAAACCTGAAATAAAAAAAAAAAAAAAAAAAAAAAAAAGAGCTTTCAAGAGAAACAAACTTCAAGCCATAAATGGAAAAGGAGAGGAGAGGAGAGGAGAGGAGAGGAGAGGAGAGGAGAGGAGAGGAGAGGAGAGGAGAGGAGAGGAGAGGAGAGGAGAGGAGAGGAGAGGAGAGGAGAGGAGAGGAGAGGAGAGGAGAGGAGAGGAGAGGAGAGGAGAGGAGAGGAGAGGAAAGGAAAGGAAAGGAAAGGAAAGGAAAGGAAAGGAAAGGAAAGGAAAGGAAAGGAAAGGAAAGGAAAGGAAAGGAAAGGAAAGGAAAGGAAAGGAAAGGAAAGGAAAGGAAAGGAAAGGAAAGGAAAGGAAAGGAAAGGAAAGGAAAGGAAAGGAGAGCTCAGAGATTGCAACAGGCTGTGCTGAACAGATGTTTTATCTGTGTACCCTGCATTCATTCACTTGATTCTATATTTTGTCCATGGACTTTTTGGTTCACTGAAGATGGTGGACCAGCACAGATCTGTTATATTTAGCAATATCTACATGGTTATCTTTGCCAGCTACAGAGGACCATATCTGGAACAATGCTGTAATTACTTGTGCTCTTTCATGTAATAAGTAAATAGAATAAACCCTTACTGTGAGACTTGTGTTCACCCCTTGACTAGTCAGGGACATTACCTTGAGGTTATCAAAGATATTTCTATGATGACAGTTAAGGTATGACTCCTCTACAGCAGGAGGGGCATAAACCAAAGCTGCCAAGATAGGCAGTTGCAGAGGAAGGTGACTCCTCACTAATATCTCTTTAAGTTGCCAGGTCTCTGCCAAAGCTTGTTGAGAGGATATATCCCTAGGAGAGCAATGAGACCAGTGCTTGTAACACACAGGCACAATCTCTGTTTTGGAAAATCCAAAGCAGAGGAGGCTGGCAGGTGACTAGGCAGATGTGTAACTGTACATTTGCCTGCTTTTCTGCCATCGCCCAGACATCGTCTGTTGGCATAAAACCGTGTAAATTTTCTCTCTTTTCAATTAAACCAAGGAGACAGACTATTATGTGTGATAGAAAAAAAACACCAAACATTCCTTCTTTATCAGAGAGAAGCAAACATGTCCTTGACTAGCTGCCAGGACCTCAGTGTGACAGCACAGCCATGTATCCTCCAGCATCAGAAAAGCAGCCAGTGTCGTAGCCAGTGATTTTCCATAAAGGATAGAAAGATTCAGCCCCACGTGCACTGGCAGAAGCCTGGATCAAGTGAAGCTGTTAGGTCAGGGCTGCAGCACTGCTGCACAAAGGAAGAAGGCAAACCAGCAGAGAGGAGCGTGCCCTGGCTTCTTAAGTTGTGCAGTACAAGCCACAGGATTGTGGTCTGATTGGTAAAAGTGCTAGTGATACTGGGCGTGTATCAACAACCACTGCTTGAAAAGGATTTCCTTGCCTTCTAGAAATAGCCACAACCCTTCCTCTATTGCAAAACAATAGAACAGAACCAGTGCATTTAGCATTTAGCGCTGACAGCACAGGTTGAGTCAGTTCAGGTGTTAGTGAGGAAACTCACCTTGAAATGAAATGCAGCCACCCGTGCTTCTCACAACAGTGTCACAGAGGGGCCAAACTCTTCTCAAACTAGACTGGAACCTTTGAAAGGAATCAGAAAGAAGAATGAGAAAAGAAAAATGGAAGACACCTGAAATCTCCCAGAGGAAGCTCTGAAAATCAGCTACTTCCACAACATGGCAAACATTTCTTTAAAAAAAAAAAAAAAAAAAAAAAAAAAAGTAATCAAGAAATGCTGGTGACTATTTGAAATGGTGATTTCAAATGGAATATCTTGTTTGCCAGTACTGAGTCAAAAGGCTTAGTTTCTCAGATTAAGATACTGAAGAACAAGGAAGCCCTTCAAACTTTTAGTTTAGTATTTTCACCACAAGTAAAAATGATTTTCCTCTGTTAGCATCATTTTGTCAAAAATACAATTTGGGTCACGAAGAATCTTCTGAAAAGGACTCAGTATCAGTTTGGAAAAGTCTGAAGCTGTTTGTTACAATGTTCACACTACCTAGCTGTATTGAGGAGTCACAATTTTTTTTTTCCTGAAATGTCCCATTTTTTTACAAGCCCTATTGTCTTCATTTCATTTTTGAAATTAAAGGCTTTGCTATGCTGGACTCCTCAAGGCATTGATTTGAATGTGTCAGTATACATACCGGCATAAGAGGGAAATGTAAGTCAGGGAAAATCCAACTGATTTGGAGACATCAGAGTAAAATATTCACATATTTCTCCATCTAGAAAATAAAAACTCCTGGATGTCATTCTGACAATCACTGGTCTCCTTTCTCTTTCAAAGATGAGAGCTAAAAAAGACACAAGCCCATTTAACTTCATATTACATCAAAAAATGTTCTTGTACCAGGTTTGTCTTTGCTAAAGTAAATGCAAAAACACCCCCTTTTGTTTTCCAGAGGTTTTTTTTTTAAATCTGAGAGACTGGAAATCCCATGCATTGTAGCCACAACATCACAGATCTAAATCACTACACATCAATGTGACAGACATTGGTTGCTTGCGCATATTTCTTATGCAGCCCTATAGGGACCAATGAACAGTTTATTTGGAGCAGTTCCTAACTTGCACTTGCCTAGAGTCTTAAAAAGTTAACCTGTATTTTAGCTGGCCAGTGTGGTAGGAATATTAAGCATTCCAGATCTGTTCTTCCTCAGTATAAGTCCATTTATTCTAATTGTTTCACTAAGCACATGCAACAAGATACAAATCCAAACAGCAGGAAAAGGACCTGAATTAAGCTTAACGAAGCAGGTCATTGTGAAAATAAACTAGGATTTAATAAATTAACTAGAACTGTGCTATCTTGGTTTTCCATA
Source organism: Streptopelia decaocto (assembly GCF_964273445.1). Lineage (NCBI taxonomy): Eukaryota > Metazoa > Chordata > Aves > Columbiformes > Columbidae > Streptopelia > Streptopelia decaocto. The sequence continues at coordinate 37,693,111 of NC_138657.1, forward strand.
ATTGTGCTTTGCAAGACATAATATTGACTGTACACACACTGCCATCCTTCAGGGCTGATTATATGATGATACTTATTTGAATTAACTGAGCTTTGTATGTGTGGGAGAGAAATGAGGCGTTGTTTGTGTCTTCCTGTACAATGTCATGTGTAATTTGCTGGGAATATTGGATAGCTGATGATCAAATTTAATGATGGTTAAAAAAATGACATAGTATTGCACCTTGCTAATTTAGCACAACACATCTTTTCACTGATCATGGCAAAGTTTAATAATTGGCTTTCACATGGACTTTGCTGAGCCATATGATGAAGAACAAAACAAAGGGTAAAAAAAAAAATTAAAAATATTATCATTAAGAGGTCAGACCTTCAGGAAATCATGAGGGACAAGAAGGATTGGGAAATTCTGGAAAATTATAATAAAATTCCTTTCTGGGTCATGCAGACCTTTGCCTGAATCATTCCTTCTTGAAGAATGAGTCTGCTGGAAGTAATATGCACTGGCTATGGAGCTTACATTTAACGTTCATTCATCACAGTCTCAAATTAACTGAAACACTTGTGGGGACCTGGTTGAGAAAGGTGTGGTCAGATCTCCACTTGACTCATCCAATTGTCCCCATGTTAGGGTTCTGCAGAGTAGCTTTGTGGAAACAAGTTTCCTGCTGTGATAAACAGCATCCTCATCCTGCTTAAACTGTATCATGCCTGACATGACATTGCAGGAGTATAGAGGAAGCTGCTGCCAGTGGAAATGAACAATGCAGGGAATTGAGGGAAATTAACATTGCTTCACAACTGGTAGAGCCAAATTAACTCCAGATCAGGGCAAATACTGCAGAAACATTTGCATAATTTGTGCTGAATAAATCTTACAAGCCTACCTGTGTTACTGCAGTTTAATCTCTGATAGTGTTTGCATTTCAAAGAGAAAGATGGGCTGAATGAAGGAAGGAACTGATTCAGCACAGTGCACTCAAGCAGCTGCTATTACACTGATCACAAACATTAAGTTAAGCTTGTACTAAGTATTTTGCTGATGGGAGTAGAAGAGTTTCTAAATCTCCTTTTATTGTTAAGAGAGGTTTCCACTTGCATCTCTTGGATCAGATGACTAAGGAAAATTGTATGCTGATGTGGTCTCACAGAAAGAAGCACAGATCTTCTCCTGGCATAAATTGCCGTATGGCAGTTGTACCAATGACCTGAATAAAGAGCAGTTTATAACCACCAAAAAATACCCATAACTTCAACAAAATAGTTTACTACCAAAATTTCTACTGAGAGAAACATACAAAAGCATTTTGCTGTTTATCCTGCAAAAAGGTGAAAGAAAGGTGAAAGAGGCAGAAAAAGATCCAAACAGTTGATATCCATATCGGAAGACCCCAAAACCTTCCATTCCAGCTGGATCTTAACAACGTGTGAAATTATTTCTGTGCTTAAGCACTTTGCAGACATTGCAGTTAAAAGCAAGACACAAAAGCCTGTGATTTTGGTAGGCATTTGAGGACTACCTCTAAAGGACAGAGCTTAACAAGACACCTGGCTCTTTGGAGCTCTGTGAGCTTGACTTGACTTCCGTCCTTTACTTCCCCACTTGCAGTTGGAAACACTGTGTTTCCTTTCCTCATACAGAATTTTTGACAGATTGTCCTACGAACTGGGAGACTGTATGACACTTGGTGCCTTGTTTGGTGGGGTTAAATAAAAGCTCATGATGACTCAGGTGCTTATGGAAAATTTCTGATCCTTAATATTTTAATGTTTGCTTTTGGCTTGAGGCTGTCTTTCTTAGATAAATGACCATGACAGCTTCACAAGTTTAGGAACTCTTCTGAGATCTCACTTCACACATACGGGGACTGAGCCAGGAAGAGCAATAATTGTAATTACCACTAAAATCCCAAATCCTGGAGCCTCTGTGAATGACAACCACAAACTGCACCCCTGTCAACCTCCCTGCAGGCTGTGGTGCTAAGAATGCAGAGAAGGCATGGACAAAAACATGAAGGAGCCACATAATAACCTTAATTATAGAATTTTAGTAACTGAATAAGCTTTACAGTTGATCCGGGCCTCAGTGAGGTCAATGGGAGATATCTGTACTGATTGCCATCTTTTTAAGAAAACACAAAGCCTGTATGTAAGCGTGGTGGGTGCACAGCCACTTCATTTCTGCAAAGTAAAACAAAATTGGAGTTGGGACCACTATTAAGTAACTGATTATGAAATGAAAGCAGAAGTATGAAATAAATAATCACAGCTTTTATTGATAAATTGATTGCAGCTTAAAAATTAATCATTGAATTGAAACGTTTGAAAATCAATAAAAGAATCCCTCAAATCTTTTGGAACAAACAAAATGTAAGACTGAGATTTTTGATAATATAATCAGCATGAGTGGCACTGTGCTGGATTGCCACTATTGAAGAATAAGCCCATCTGTGGGAATGCACATGTTAGGGTTCCTAGCTTTGCATTAGCTAACATGCAATATCTACCAGCTTGCACAGACCCAAACATATCTCAGAATCACGTAGACGCCTCTTTGGTTTCAGTTAGATTGACCCACCAGACACTAAAGCTTGTCCTCTGGTGGTGCTTGCTGAAGTAAATGACTTTCCACAAATTTATATGCAAGCATACTGAACAAATAATGTATTTGCAGTCAAAATGATGTGGTCCATTAAGGGTTCGAGTCATAATTATGTCAAAGGGACAGGAGTAAGCCTCAGAGTGCATAAGAGTGTGTGTCATTTTAACACCTTCCTTTCTGCAACTCCTTCACAATCTTTTACCAGTAGTGAAAATCCACTGCTGAGCTCATTATCCTGGTTTTATATAGGCTGCATCATGAGCACAAAGCTGCAAACATTACAACACCTTAATTGTACTCATTGGAATAAATGGAGCCTATCTAGAGCCTTCAGTTAGCTAGGTGCAGGAAAAAATTAGTTTCTGAACTCATTTGTGAGAGTTCAGGTTTTCATGTTTGGTATATCTGACCCCAGAATTCCCATTTCCATTAAAAATAAAAACCTGCCAGGCTTTGGTCTGTTAAAAAAACATATCACATGCATGCACTTACGCATAATCATACATACATGACTGACCAAAGATTGCAGCATGGTTACCCTGCTTACACAGATGGAGAATTAGGGACCAAAAAAATAGTTGTCTTAATTCAGAAGGAATCAAACCTTGTCAGGTCTTCTGGTCATATTGCAATGAGAACTTGAATCTGCATCCTGACACTCAGGCACTACCAAATCTTTCCTTATGCCATGACAGATATTCACAGCCATTTGAAGCCAGTGGTTCCCTACCTCCCTGACATCTCCATGAACAAGAAATTTGTCATCTTACTAGTTTCACAAGTGCAAAATAGGTAAGCTAAGATTATCCATTTCAGGGTTGATTTCTTCCTGTGCAGCAACTAGTAATCCATCATGCAATAGTTTACCTCCAGCCGAGCAGGAATGGGAATATACCCGTATACCAGTTCTCTGCTGAGCAAGGCTTGAACAAGGAGCAAATTCACATACACGGGATTTTTTCTATGCAATTCCTCTTGCCAGCGCCAAGGCAGCCCTGCTTCAATTTGTTACAATATATTTGGCTGCTTTCATTCCCCTGGTGCCTCTATTAGTGACAGAAATAGGAAATAACTGATTAGGAAGCACCCCAGAGAAGAGTCATTCTGTACTATGGACTACAAGAATCTACAGGATATTTGCTTCTACCAGAGAGGTTTTAAGAGCTTCATTTGACCCACATATCTTCTGTAGCTGTCATTCCCTTTGCACAGACTGCTGGCATGAAACAGTGGGTCTCATTTTCCTCAGTGCTGTAAAATTATTTATATAGGAAAAGTCTAAGCCACAGGAGTAAAGAGGAAAGGAAATAACAGGTGTGGGAAGTATGAGGGATAACAGGTCAGTAATAGTGTTGCTACTAGAGTTACTGAAGATTCTTAGCACTGCAAACTACAACAGGCCTTTTCTTGGTGTCCCGAACATTACTTATCTATAGATAAAGGTTAATGTCTGTAGGCCGAGCTGTAAAACAAGCTGTGCCTTTCATGCTGCATGGCCCTTTGTCAGTGAAGGGAAAAGCCACAGAGTTGTACTGGGGTGTCTGTCTCATGGACGTGCAAATTCTAGTATGATCGCCACTGCAGCAAGATGTCACTTGTCAGAGAGGGCAACACATAGCACTGTGGTTCATTCAGTCCAACAGGATATCAGTGCTTGTTCCTGGGGGCTCTCATGTCAGCTGATCCACTGAACAAAACTATACATCATCTCTCTCTAAGGACAAGAGCCAAAGTTAAGGGAATTCAAAGCAGTCAGGCAAATGAAGAAAAATGGAAGTATTACAAATGGAGAGACAGAGAGAAAGCAGTCCACACATTTCTGTTTTCCAGCTATTCAACTTAACGTTTACAGTGATGTTAAATAGAAATAGAAGGGAAACAAAGTTTTGCATCTCATTAAGAACCAGTGATGTTAAGGAGCACTTTGCCCCAGTAAGACAGCTTATTTACAGCCTGAGGTATAGCTTTTCACCCAACGCATACATTAAATCCCAGAGAACACCAAACATGAAGCTGTAAAGAGTAAAATGTGTGTGTTGGGAATCCGTAGTCACTGTTGAGCACCAACAGGGTCTACCACCCTGTGTCTGTGTCCCTGCCACCTATCTCAGAGAGAATTCAAGCTGTTCTGGAAGAGATTGTCTATGAAAAAAAAAACAACACTCCCAGGCATGTGGAAATCAGGAGAAAGTCTGCTACCTTGTTTGACAGTGTTATGCAATTAACTGTATTAAATCATCAAGGTTTTAAAGGCCCCATTTTAGAAACAAACTCTATTTCCCTCACATGTACATAAACCTCCCTTTATTTATTTATTTGTTCCAGCTCTGTTTCTCTTGGGAAACCTCACTGCTTTTATACTTAGTTATTCTGCATGAAAACCTGAATCTGAGAGCCCTGGCCAACCGAGGAAACCAAGCAGACAGAGGTCATTAAGTTACACCTGGGTACAGCAGAAAAAGAATGGGTTTTGCTGCAGCAGATCTCTTCTGGCTCCCTTTCCATCCTCACAGAACTGGGACCACAGGGTCATCCCACCACCAGCTGTGCTTCCCTTCCTCTTTGGCCCCTGCACGTCTGATCAGGGCAGCCAGCACCCAGCACTTGGGTTCCTCTGCTGCTTCCCCACTTCTTTGGCACTCTTTGTGCTTCACTTGGGGGGAAAAAACAAGCACTGGTCCTTCACGACACCACTAGGAAACATCCCTGGAACTCACTGTTTTTTGCTTTCTGAAGAGACTTGTGACATTTCTATTACTATCACTATTCCCAGGAAAAAATGTTTTCTTTAGCAGCTTTGGGAGGTTTTAAGGAATCATCGTCCAGAAACCACAAGTAATTAACACTGCTCCAAAGCTGGAAACAACAGCCCTAGGTGTCCTCATGCTCACCTCAGGTCTGTAAAGGACTCTGGAGGACATCTCTAGCAGGTGGCTGCAGGCAGGAACAGGTTCTTTATTTTTGTTTTCTCAGAAGTATTCATACATGCAACCAATCCAGGACTTTGCAGGGCTGGCTCTGCAGTTGCTGAGACTTTCAAGACTGATTTTGTATATTTTGTATTATTTTCTCTATTCTTATTAGTAGCATTAGTAAAACATCTTTCATTTTTCCAACTCTCTTCTCTCGGTCCTTCTTTCCCTCCTGATCGCCTGTGCTGAGTGGGAAGGGGTGAGAGGGAGGGGCAAAAAGGGGAAGTGGGAGTGGGGAGAGGAGGTTAACAATACACCTGCCACGGTTTTGTTTTCGCCCTGCAATTTAAACCCTCGACAGCAGGCAAACCTCTCCTCTTGCTTTTGCTGGTTTTCACTCTTTGTCTGGAAGGTGGCTGTATCTCCATAGGGCATAAAAGAAAAAGGAACTGAGATGACAGTACCCTGAATGAAGAGATTTTGCATCAGGAGCTTGATTTTGGCTGGCCTGTCAGTGACCCCAGACTGACCAGAAACAGACCTCTTTAGTGGTTCAGGAATAAAACCTGATTCAATATGTGCTTGGAGTTTCTATTAACTCCCTTTCCAATCTCTTTCATGCAGAGAATGACCACATTAATATAGTGCTGTTTATCATACAGGCTAGTTATAATTTAGGGTTAAGCCAATTTATGATGAAGCAGACAGTCAGTACTCCCCAGGGGTAAGCTGAAGGGGCAGGATTACCCTGGAGAAAGGAGTGCCTTCCTTCCTTAACAGATGCTTCAAGGAGTGGCTTTAATGAGCAGCAGTGAGAGTGCAATAAATAAAAAACAGTTACCTGTAGATGAAACACAGGTTAATGTTTTATTTTCTTGCATATCTTTATCTGTGGCTGTACCAGTCAAGGCATATCTATGGCACAGTAATACTTTATATCTTCCTTGATAAGAAAGGAGCATGATCCAACATCCTATGTGCATCTGAAAGCCCAGACACCATGAAGAGTACAGAGTGAAGCCTTTTTCCTGTCTTACAAAGCACAGGACTGCTGATCTCCAGCCTGTTGGTAGAGACAGAGGGTGCAAAAGGGAAAGGCCTATGGGCTACCTGCCTGCTAGAGGCTCTTGCACTGTATGTGACAAGATGAACTAAGAACCTGTGCTTTAGTTTCTACATCTGTCCCTGGAGTTCGGCAACAGCAACTTCATTACCACTAACTGTCTGAGATCACTGGATAAAGGGTTCCATCAAAGGGCACAATTATGTTATTAAATCGTGACTGTGCTGTCTAAATTATTATTATTAATAATAACATTTATCTCTTGCAAAAGAGGTTTACTTTAAAGCAACATTTTTGATATGCTAGATGTAAGTACTAAACAAGATCCTGCATGTCTTCATTCCCCCAAATGGGCCTTCCTTCTGCAAGGACGCAGTCTAATTTCAGGCATAATTCCCTTGAAGTGAAGAATGGAGCAGGGGGAATCAAATCAGTGCAAAATGTAAGAGCAGAATTAGTCTGAGAAATCCTGCTTACATGAACAAGACAATGTCCTGAGTTGGCTCATCATCAGCTCATTCGGACACAAACTGGGGTTTTCAGCCCAGAGGACAAAATACCTTAGCCCAGTGCTAAACTTTTATGAAACGAACATGGGAGGGTTCATACCGTAGGTCCAGACTGTCCATGTCTCACCTTATTTAGCTACTATTGTAGCTCCTTCAGGTTTCCACTGATCCTCAGACCATGAGTACCATGTTTTTGCTTTTCTCACTCCTGGCCACAGCAGTACTGCAGGCCTGAGTTGTTTTGCAGGCAGGCTGAAGAAGAAGGCATACACTCCTTGTGAATGAGCACTGCTGGGCATCTGTTCCTCCCTGCTCAGAATAAAGAAACCAACACCAAACATGTTTAAGGATTATTGCAGCACTCTCTTACACAGAAAATTAATGTTCTGCACATGGATAAACAAGGGTGAGGAGTTTGCTAATTGCTGCTTCACATTGTTTGTTTGTGATGTCTTCACACCCCATCATGCTCACATCAGTGTACAATGAGCCAAAAGTCCCTGGGAAGTTTTATACCTGGTGATATTTGGTTTTTGGTGATCTTTGGCTTTTTGGCTTGTGGAAACAGGCACAATCCCATGTAAGTGGGACCTTTACATAAGCAGCATTTAGTTACCCAAATCAGTAACTTAATTTTGTAAAACTTGACACAACAACAAAGCTTACAACATAAAACACCTGTAACTGCATTTTTTGTAGTTCTCAACACTGCTCTACCCATTTAAGACTGAAATGTTTCATTTCCACGGAGTGGAAAGGAAGTTAGCTGAAATAACTGACATTCTGCCTAGCTGGAAAAGATGAGATGCCACCAGCTCAGGTGACAAATCTATCCTTGGGGAGCACTTCTCTTATGACAAATTTGTATTTTCCAATTTAACATGTTCACCCAACGTTCAAACAAGAAGCACAAGTGGGAAATCATTTGCCTACAGTGTCACAGGCTGGAGATGAATGTGACAGAATGAGTGAAACTCAGAGATGTGAAGATCAGGGTCTGAAACCTGGCATTTGATTGTACTAAGGTATTCTGTGTTCCAGCTGTCCATCCAGGACACCACTGGTTGTCAAACCTACCAGACATGTGAGGGTGTCTTACATCCCTCGAGCAGCTGAAATAGCACTAGATATCTACATTTTGGCAGCTGAGTTCACCTCCTTATTCCCTGTTTCCATGTCCATAAACCCACGCTATGTCCCGGCCCTATTTGTGCTGAATGGGGAATGTGGGGAGAAAGGAAAATGTGACATCTACAGTGGAGGTGAGAAAATAATGTCTTTTTATTTTATTTCTTTCCAAAGCATTTGCTTTAATGGTCTGTATGCTGATGTCCAAATCAGCCTCTTGGTAGAAGGTACAGCCATCTCCCACAACTGCCGTAGCACAAGTGTGGTGTTGCACTCCCAACACTGGCAGAATAAAGAAGTAAATAATGCTGTTATACCGTTTTCTCTCTAACTGATAAGTCAGAGGTGAGGTGTGTTGCATTATTTAAGACATCAAATAAGCTGGTACCACCCAAAAACATATCAGAATTGAAATCTGCAAAACGTTATGCCAGGTCATATTTACTTATGAAACTAAATCAATTACCACACCAAAAGCAACACTTTTGTGTGCAAAGGTATGTTCTAGTATGGAGATTGGGTCCCAGGTGGGAAGTATGTTAAAACCTACATGATGTGATCTCTACTTTACTAAAAAAAAAAAAAAAAGAAAAATAGAAATTTTAAATTTTCTTCCATTTTTTGCTTCCCTGATTTGAAAGGGGAGAGCTGAATAAACATTACAGTTGATCAAATCTCAAACAGCGACACTTGCCAAACCAAAGATGATTGTGTGAGTTCATTACTATACATTTCTTTCCTCTTTCATCAGAGGCAGAACAGTCACAATGATATATTGTTACTCTCTGGGATAAATAGCTATATTTTACAGACATTAGATACAGGCGGGTCCTAAGCCTTGATGTTTGCAGATCTTGCATGGTAACTCTTGCTCAGTGCTCTGTGGAATAACAGGGCTGCATTATTCTGGAAGTAAAGAGCAGAAGTTTGTGCCAAGGAGATGGGAGTTGGCATTTCTTAGAGAGCTCTACAATACACTTGAGGAAAGGAGGCCTATCCTAGAAATAAATTTCATTTATACTGGCTCAAGAGAAAAGCACCTCCAGGAAGATACACACATGGCAATTATTTCATCTAAAAATTCCTATTACATATTTAATATAAAACAAGAATAAAACAGTGTACAAGTAATGTGATACACAACAGAAGAAAAAAACCTGCAGCTACAGCAATCAGAATAAAACAGCAGGCTGTGGTTCACTGAAGATGGAGCCAGCGTTGTTCCTGCAAGCAGCAGGCCCTCCTTGTGCCCTCACTCACTTGCTTCCACCCCAGGCTGCCCCACACTGGCCATCGGTTTACCCAACAAAAACAATGACAAAAACATTTCATTTTCAGCAGAATTAACTCCCTGTTTTGGCTTCCCATGCAAGAACACAAACAGCTGGAATGGCATCCTTTGGCAGTGGTGACAATTTAAACTGCGCAGGGAATTACCCAGTGTCTCAAAGAGGAGCACCGGGAAGGATTAACAGAAACTCTGCAGAGCTTTGTGCTATGAGGAGGCTGATCTGGTCACTGGTGTCCAGGATGCCAAAGCAGATGCTTCTTCCATGCTAAGGAAAGGAATCCCTGTAGATTTATGCATGTACAGTTTCTCTCATGTATCTCCAGTACAGGAATGGGGATGACTTTCCTAATGCTCCTGCGGAGGTACAAGGGTGTTTTCCTGTCACTCTCCACCTTTGGTGCGAAAGACATTTGATTATAAGACAAGCTAACGGAGAGCAAGGCAGGGAGAAGGACATCCAGTTCAGTTCCCTCAAGGTAGATAGCAAAATACAATTCCTTTGAGTAGAACACACTGGGGACCAGAGCATGTAGGATACACACTACCACCCTTTTTGTCCATTTAATTCCTCTATCTCTCACTTTGACTCCAGCAGAAACTGCTTTGAAACCTTGAGTCAAGGCTGTATGCCACTTCAGTTTAAACCAGACCCATTCCCTCTGCAGGTTTAGCATTCACAAGCCCTACCCAGCTGCACTCCTGTACCAAGGTGGAGACATCAGCATGCAGATGCAAAAGCTGCCCCTCCTTACCCTGGACATCATCCTGGATAAGTGAGGTCAGTTCAGCTCCTCCACAGCCAGAAGTCAGGATGCAATTAACCATCCCACACAATGGATACTGTCAGCACTCGGCTCCATGCCATCCAGTGTTGGAGTCCAGCCCACCTCAGATTCAGAGGTGCTGACTGTCATTCCTGGTGTAAGGGGGACAGATGATGTGAAATCATACCTCAGTGATCTGTTAGGGAATTGGGATTTTATGAAAACTAAGCACCATTTTGCTTTTATCACCCCAGAACTTCCTGTCTAGCCATGTTTATGCATTAGCGTCTTGTTGTACAGACAAGATAACTTTTGTGTACCCTTTGTCGTGCAATGGGACATGTGCTACTCCTTTCTGGTTTCACACAAAAGAGTGAGGAAGATGAAGAGAATGGATGGATGAATGAAAACAGAATATCCTTGGAAGGCTAAAAAAAAGTAACACTTTATGTACATCCTGCATGAGTAACGGGAAGTCCAGCACAGTCAGTGATATATTGCTATCATCCTCTGCATTTATCATTTAGTGTCTGCAGCGTAAAGTTTGTTCTGATGTAATGGTTTTCATTGCTCTCTTATTAATTTTAAAATTTTTGCCCAATTACTAAAAGAACAGGCAAATAAGACAGATATTCTCAGGAGTTCTGTGCTCAGTTTTCTTCATCACATTTCAAAAACATATATATTGCCTTTTGCTTCTTGTGTAACCCTGGTTTTACCTTGTCTCTAGACTTTTGCAAGCAAAGTCTAGATGGAATTGTTTTCAGTGCAACTACTGGTTTTCATTGGAAGAACAATGGAAATCAGTTACATCCATTAATAATAAAACTGAGAAGATTTTTTGCAGTCCAGTTCCACCACAAAGCCTCTGTGTCTTTTTTTTCATTCTGGATTTCTGGCATCTAAACACCTCTGAAAGAGGAAGAGTGAAGCTGTGGCACAGAAATAGACAGAACAAATTGAGAGAGAAAGGCTTAAAAAACCTCAGAAAATAAGATAGTTAATATGTAATTTATTCTTTGTAATAATGTTGTTTGTGACTTGGGATGCCATGGTTTTTAATTTTTTTTCTTGTTTATGGCAGATGAGAGACTAGTGCTTAAAATCAATTGAGAGAAAGCGAAAAGTGGTGGATTTATAACAATGGAGATACATGGTTCCTTAATAAAGGCAAGTTGTTTTCAGCTTTTTTCACACTATTGTCACAACACTTCTCAGTTTTCACCTGAAGGTCTTCAGGCTCTAATACAGACTTGTGGGGTTTCTCAAGTGCTTACCTCCACCCTTGAATTTTCCTCTTACAGACAGTTTTAACCCCAGTTGTCTTTGCTGACAGAGGCTGATGGGTAGTCCTAGGGAAGATGCCAGGTTGTCACTGGCATATTTCCCCCTATTTCTGAAATTGTTCTTTCTCTGAATAAAGAAACCACATCCTTACCAGGGTGCAGCTATAGGATTGCTCTGTCAGCAGATGAAATGTCATCACCTGTCACTGGGGCCAAAGACTAGAGAAAGGACATAGAAGCCATATGGAGTTTGGGAATTCGTAGTCAAAGTCTGAGTGGATGAACAGGGAGAAGGAGGATCAGTGCTGGACATATATGGAGCCGTAGGAAGGTACTTTCCAGTGGGAGGTGCAGCCAGCAACTGTGGTCAGAAGAGCTGGCTCTGCTACCCCTTGTCCAACTCTCAAGGGCTCTGTTATTAAATTATTTTCCTTGACAGCACTCTCTGGGTCAAAATCCCAGGAATTTAGGAACAGCAATAAGACACAGAAGATCAAGCTACCAGTTTGCTGACATCCTACTGGCATGGCTGGAGTTTTCAGTCCACTCCACTGTCCACTTATTTAACCCACACTTCATCCACATGTCAATAAGGATTCTGTGGGAAACAGTGCTGACAGTCTTGCCAAAGTCAAGATAAACAATAGTCACTGCTCTCCCCTCAACCGTCAAACCAGTCATGCCATCCTAGAAGGCAATCTTCAGACAACATTTCCCCTTTGTAAAGCCATGAATTGATAGTGACTATGCTCAATCATCTTCTTTTCCTTAATACATTTGGGAAAGGCTTCCAAAATTGTTACCTCAATCACTTAAGACTGACCAGCCTGTAGTTCCCCAGATCCTCCTTCTTGCCCCTCATGAATACAGGGGTGACATTTGTTTTCTTCCAGTCCTCAGGAACATCTCTCAGTCACCAAGACTTTTTGAAGATAATTGCAAGTGGCATCACAGTTACATTGGCCATCTCCCTTAGCACTCCTGGATGTGTCCCACCAGGATACTAGATACATGTATTAGGATATCAAAGCATATGTATTAGATTCAGATTTGAATACTTTTTTTTTTCTGATACATATAATTTTTAAGCTAGGATATGTTTTCAGAAGGTGCTGTAATACTTGACTAAGTGAAAACAGAACGTCTTTAATAACAGTGACCTTTCAATATACTGAGTCACCATGACTCTTGTGTCGGCCTTGAATATATCCTTTCCAAGTAACTTCCTTGGAACTATGGTGTCAGATGAGGAAAGAGAAATAGACCAAAAGCTATTGGAAAAATCCTGCTATTGTGTAAACAAAGGTGTTTGGCTAAATGAGGTGTATGGGTACTGAAGGAGGAAAAAAAAGAAGCGTACTACAGGGGTCTAAAGGGAAGATGTAATTTTCTAATTCTTCTCAAGAACTTTGTTTTCGTGATCACTCTCCCTGACAGCAGAGTCTCCCAGCTATTGATGGATCTACTGCTTTTACATTCAATGCTACAACTTCCAGAGGGAATCCAGGGAGGTGGGAGCTGGGATTTCAAATGCGACCATAGCCACACATTCCAGCTGGGTTGCAGCCATGGTTTCAAAATCAAATAGAGCACATAAAAAAAAAAAAAAAGAATTCTTCAAAATGAGGAAATGTCGGTGCCTCTTTGGGGGCTTTAACAGAAGTTGAGCCCTTTTGACACAAATCCAATATTCAGTTACAAAATACCTCACAAAATCTGCTATGGGCTTAACCCTTTTGGTTTCCTCAGAGAAGAGAGAAACTGCTTTAAATTATGCCCATCAGTTTGCAATACCAAAGTTTATTCCTTGCAACGGCAAAGAAGCAGATGAAGTTTCAGGTGACTAATAGATTTTCATAACTCATATTACTGAAATCTTCATCTGTAGCTACTGACTTCCATCAGGTCTCTTTCACATCATTCTGTAGTAAAAGCATCCCTAACTAGCTGCACTTTGGATGTTTCTCAAATTAACCTGGTCTCATCAGGTAAAAGTACATGTGGCCTTATGTTGTGATGATGATTTTCCTAAGCTAGCTACAATTTATGAGTTTAAAACTTTTATCAGGACACAGTTCTAACTAAAATACCCTCATGCTAGAGGGAAGATGGAAACAAAGATCCACCCAGCTGGGAGCAGTTTGATTGCTTCCTAAAATAAAGACCAGAAGAAAGAATAGAGGAATTCCTCAGTTTTTCTCAGACAGAAGATTTCCAAACCACTATTCCAGCATCCGTTTGGTCAGTAACAGTGCATACCCAGTTTTAATAGCCACACTAATAAAAGCACATACAATATTGCTTTATCAGATGTCAGATTTTTCTGAGTTTGTTAAGCAGTCTGACGTTCTTCAGTGGAAAAATTAGTGCAATTTTTATTTAGTGAAAGTGGAAACTGACTCAGAAGGCTGCTGAAAAAAAGTAGTTAAGAGCCTGAAATATATTTACAGTGTAAACAGAGTAGGACAGCTTGGAACAGGATGAATTAGGGGAGAAGTGATAGACACCTAGAAAATAATGGATGATGCAATGAAGCTGAAAGGGTAAAGATTTGCTCTATAACATAGTGGAGGAGCTGTGAGAAACACAGTAATTTCAGTCAGCCCACAAAGTATATAAGGCAGCAATTTTCAAATAAAGACCAAAATCTTTTTTTAAAAGTGTGCTTTCATGTATCTCGTGTAAGGCAGGAAATGTGGAATTCTTTGCCATACAATTCAGTGGAGACTGAAAGGATAAATGGCTTTGAACAGGAGCTTTCCTGTGAGAGGCAGACCTATGTGGTCCAGCCGAACAAGTCTGGGAAGGGAGCAGACACCAAGCAGTAAGAGGTACTGGCAGCAGTAAGTTGCTCTTTTATAATTCACATTTCCTCAGTGTGACTGTCCCCAGACCTACAGGTGTAGCAATTCTATCAGCAACAGTATTATCAGTGTGTAAACTATTCTCATTCAGTTTAAACCCACTTTGCACCACACAAAAAAGGTCTACACTAGGCTGTGGAGCAAGGAAGAATTTGGCCCCACGTACTTATTTTTTCCTTTGAGGTCTAACGTGGACATCAGCCTGCATGCACAAATAACTGACACAGAAAGAAAAACCCTGCTGTCTTCCTGCCAGGTTTAAATGTTGGAATTGTTCTCAGGGGACTGATCCAAAACCTACTAATGTCAAGAGCGAAAGCTCCTTAGCTTGCAAGGGGGCTCCTGGTGAATTCACATTAGAGGGGAAATCGCAGGCGACATCTTCCACAGGCAGACTGACAGTAGCACATGAGATGATTAGTAAGAGTGTTTCAGTTTCCCTGTAAAGCAATGGTTTAATAAGAGCAGTTTTCATAAATGTTTCACAATAACCAGAGGATGTTACACTAGTAACACATTCAAAACAGCTCCACAGGCATAAGCAGATCAAGCTACTTGGCCCAGTGAATGGAGCTACAAACCAAAACAAACAGACCCTGGCTTCAAGCAGCAGGAACAGTCTTGCCATGAATTCCTGCTTTTTCGTAATAACACCAGGCAACCCCAGCAAATTCATTTGAAGCCACTTGCTGGCTTCATCAGCCAACATCCTTCCAGGATGTGATTGCAGGGCAGGGCTTTCCCTGTGGGACGGTGCAGTCTCAGTGTGCACAACCCAGGTTTCTGCTTATGTCCATTAATTCAAGTCACACTGTGGCCTGCCTCAGTGCAAACTATGGGGTACTGCAAGGTTTTTGTCCCTTATTTGGGGTCCACAGACTTCAAGTTTCAAGAGTATCTGGGGTGTTCTTATGGTTTCCATGGGTAGTGGGTGAAAGAGACTGTATAAGTCTGGAAATTGTGAGGAGAGGTGCAGTGGATGGGTACGGGGATGTTTGTGACATGCCCCCTCTGAGGGCCTGGCTGTTGGCATGCAGCATGCACTTGTCAAGACAGCAGCAAACATGCAGAAGTGCTCATACACACTGCTGGTCCTCACAGCTGGTTTTGGATGTTCTTAGCGTCAGAAGAACCAAAGCAAGATTTAGGAGTCAGACCTGCAGCCACTTGCTTCTTAGATGATACATTTGGAGGAGTACAGACCTCAAGCAGCTACTCCTTAAACTGTTTGCTCTCAAAAAAACACAATGCAGAATAAACTTATCTCTCTCAGACAAGAGGATGTATTTGGTTTTGTGGTTTTCTGCAGCCCAGGGTTCATGAAATGCTCCAGTAAATTTGCTGTCTGGGCAGCAAAAGGATTTGTTACCAAGGGTTTTGTTGTTGTTGTTTGCTTTTGTTTTTGTTTTGTTTTGTTTTTTTCCCTTCTATTTTGCTTTTATGAAGTACTCATGTTTATTTCTATGCCTTGGGGAAAGACCCAAGACATTTGGCTGCATAAGACACCCACAGTCAATCTGAACAGTGCTGCATCTGTGATGGGGAAAAGAGGCATCTATTTATGGTTCTGGGCATGTCAAACTTGGACATACGCTTTTTATTTTTATTTTTAACCTGGAATGGAGCTATATATGGCTACAGACATTTCTCCATTTAGACTGCGGGTCTTTCCAGTAATTATGGCGCAAGTCCAAGTCCCACTGACGTCAATGAGATTCTCTCCATTGACTTCAAGGGGAGCTAGACCAGGCCTTGCCTTGAGGAACACAGCCAAGGCAGAACAAAGTCGTCTGCTTTCCACACAAGAAAAGAAAATACTGTGAACTTACCAGCACTTAGGGACCACTCTGAGCTATTTCTCTCCTTCTCCCTGCCCCTTTTCACATATAGAGTATATCTACTTCCCTCCAAATTCTCTCACAACTTCCATGAATGCACCTCTGCTGCAATACCCCCCAACTTGCCCTCAAACCCTGTTTGTAAAATGCTTGGAGCAGTGCTAACCTCATGCAGGAGGCTGCCTGCATGCAGGTGGGGAAGGAATGTCAACTGCTTACTGTCACACTTTCTAGTTTTTATGCTTTTCACGAGTGTTTGCTCTTCATACAGCTACAGGCAGCTGGGGCTGAACCTGGTTTCTTGTATGCTGACATCAGGTGAGCTTTCCCGACAGCCTCAGCAGGGAGCAGGTATCTGCAGCAGAACAAGGGAAGGGAGATAGATGTACTTGGTAGCAGAAGTTGTTCACCTTCCTCTCACCAGTTAATAGCCCAGTCCAAATAGCCCTGAGACATAGCACTAATTACCCTGGGCATGGTGCCATGCTTACATGGCTATTTAGTTTCCAGGAGCCAAACTGTACCATTGCATGGTACTCTGTGAGCAAACAACTCATCCAGCCCTGGCACTGAGACATCTAGCACAGTGCAACAATAAAAACAGGTGTTGGCTCTGAAGGCTAAGTGGGAAAACTGGCATTTAGTCTTGACCATTCAGTGGACCTGAAGGTTTGGGGATGTGACAGAAGTGTAGCGGGGGTAAAGGAAAGGGGAAAGGCTAGAAGACAGGAGGGAGATTAGCGCAATTTCTTGGGTTTTGGAGGAGTTTTGTATCCTGCCCTCCCAAGAGGATTGCTTCTGTCTCTTGCCTCAAAACTAGTCTAACAGACCTTGGCAGACCTCTGGAGAATCATCTGGTCTTTCAAGCCACTTACTGCCCCCAAACTCTGAACCCTGCTTCACAGAAGTAGCAGCTAACCTCCTGACATAATCAAAGTAAGCACATTGACCGCCCTAGCCAAAGTCAGTTAAGGGTACATCTTGTTGTCCTTAGGACCTTGAAGATCTGCACCTTAAACTTGCTGAGAAAAGGACTTACGTAAAGAAAACCCATTTCTGGAATGTGACACTGTGGGATTCCAGCTCATTCTTGTAAAATACTCTATAGCAGTATAAGCCTTGGAAATCTGCAGTACATAATAGTAACACCATTACTGCCTTTCAACATTCGACAACCTCAGAAGTGAAAATACCTGCTGATCATGAGATAGGCAGGGGTCAACGGATCTGTCTTCTTCCACCAAACCTTTAGCAAAAGACTAACCAAAAATGAGAAAAATAGCATTTTTCTAAGCTTGCATTCGCTTCTGCCTTTTCAGCCTGAGAAAAGTGTCATCTCCAGAGAGATGACCACAACATTCGGAAAGCAAGAAGATAAAACCTCATTTTTTGCCATCTGTTGGGCTCATTGACACTTTCAGCACTGTAGAGCAACTCAGAAACTTTCTCTTGCAGTGTCCCCTGCATGTAGCATTTCTGTGGGGAAGTAGAAATCTGTCTAGTTGTCTGTTTAGGGAAACAGAAAGGACCAGACCATGCAGTTACACTGCCTGAGGGACCTGTCTGGTAGAAATCTCCTTACCCAAATCATATTTAGTATTACAAGTATCTATCCAATTGAAGTCATTGTCCAGAGACCCTAACTGAAGCCGAAGTCCTCTGAAACTGTACACAAAGAAAGAAACATTTTTCAGCAAAACCCCTCTTTTGTAAGTGAATAACAACAGAAGTAGGAGAAACAGGGAGAGGTGGAGTGATTTATACAGTGGCACAATGAGAAGGAAAAATATATCTACGTGTAGATTGATGATGTTTCCATGATGGTAGAAACCATGACAATACATACTCCATGAGGATGTGACTTATCCTTTTAGATAGTACTATGGGTGCACCTTCTAAATACATTTTATTTGTAATTATTTTCACAGTAAGCCAGTGAAAGGGGAAGAATTTAACAGCCAAAGTATTTTTTTGTAAATTTATGGCCACGAAAAAAAGGAAAAATAATTTTCATTACAGCTTCCTTTAGCATGGAATAAATTTGTGCTTAACGTACACACCAACAAGCAGACGTAGATAGCAATGTTGAAAGCAGCATAAACTCACAGACTTCTGGCCAAATTGTCTCTCATAAACCCTGAAGGGGAAAGTGATAGAGAACTGTATGATTTCAATATGAGAAAAAAGTAAAATATTCTTTCCACCTGATGGTGCAATACTGCTTCCCCTGGTGCATCCTCTTGGCTGGATTAATTGTGTGAATCACAGAAATGCTAATAATAATAATATGCATGAAGTAATAATGGGTTGAATCATTGTGCAGCACAGTTCAGCTGGCAACATTGGTGTTTATGCCACCTTTCCTTAGTATTCAGCCTAACAAAGGACAACTGGCTTCAGAACTACTTTGAAGGGTTTCCAGTCTGCAATCATCAGAACCAAACATCATCAGTGTACCTCTCCTTCTCCAGCCTGATATTTCCTAGAGGCTGAATCCTTCTGCTGGTCAGAGAGGAACCACTTTTACTCTTGCAGGTCATGGGAGAAGTGGAAAGAAGATGAGGCAACAACACCCAGAACTGGAGAAGCCCACGGAAGATGCTGTCACTATGGTGTGGCTAAATTACTGTCCAAAATATCGGTCTCATATTCTTAATCACTTGTTATCCTTGTGGCTTGACAAATCACACAGTCATCTCCATCCCTTTGTTTTCGCGTCTTTCTGGGAACTGTGTGGATTTTTGGTAGAATCTGGAAATACCTGATAGGAATCGAGGTTAGGAATGGAGTAGCATGAGAATTTTGCCTGGCATCATAGATGCCCAGTGCCATGTAATTTGTATGATATTCATCATCTTGGAAACCAGGTAGCAGAGATTTAGAGGCAGCCCTGTGTGAGACTAAGTGGAGATCAGAGTTTTTAATAAGTTTTGGTGCTGCATGAGAGCAGCATAGCTACAAATCCACTGATATAAAATGTTTTACAAACAAGGCAGCACTGATCACTGGATGTGCTTCAAAGGAAATGCCACTGTCAGTGGGATGTACAGGGAAACTTGTTGCAGGCCAAAGCAACAACAAAACACTCATAAACAAGAAATTTCACAAAAATGAGACTTTTCCTCTCACTCAAAGTGATTTGTTCTAATGCTCAAGTCATAATACAACAACAGAATTTAAGTATTTAATCATTAAAAGTAATAACAATTAAAAAGATCTGGACATAGTGACACCACAGTTTCTTCTCCTCACAACATCTGAAAAATACACTTCTCAGAAATGAGACATTTTTGCAAAGTATTTTGCTGTGGACAAAATGGTATCTTCCAAGAGAGACATATGACATTAAGAATCATCTCACTCATGCAGTATAAGCAATGAACAGCTCTCAGGCTTTTTCGTCCTCTTGAAGTAGCAGAACTGAAAATAGAGATCCAAAGATACCATACCTTATAGTGATTATCATCACATCAGACACAGATATGCTACAGAAGCTGTTTAATTCTAAACTAGACAATTCTAAAATAGTCAGGTACATAGCCAAACTTCTTTGTTATTCATATGTCTGTCTACCTTGAATAAATCCATTAGTCAGCCAGGGTTAAGTCTGCTATATTTTTCCATATATTCTCACTCTGCTTTGGATTTGCACCTATTTAACTGAGATTCAAAGATCAGAATCTGGCCTCAGTGAACTGTGAGTACAGACTTATGCCCTCATTTGTTGTGTCATTGTGAACACACTATTTGCAGAGTGAAGGCCAAGCTGTGTTTTCAATTATGCCATAATATACCTGGATTACTGCCACTGCCTCCGTGGGTTACATTGGCCTACAGTAACTTGGATCAAAATCTGGAGTGAAGAGGCAAAGTCCAAGGGGTATTTTAGAAGAGGTCTGTTCTTCATTGGCTTTTACAGAACACAGTAGTCAGGCTTAGGATAGGAGAACTAAACAAACATATACACCCACCATTGCTTCTCCAGTTCAGTGACTGTCTGTGGAATCCCAACCATCTGGAGATCATTACCACACTGGTCTCACTGAAATAATTATTTAACTATCCTCCATTTCTTTTTCTCTTTTTCTCTTTTTCTCTTTTTCTCTTTTTCTCTTTTTCTCTTTTTCTTTCTTTCTCTTTCTCTTTCTCTTTCTCTTTCTCTTTCTCTTTCTCTTTCTCTTTCTCTTTCTCTTTCTCTTTCTCTTTCTCTTTCTCTTCTCTTTCTCTTTCTTTCTCTCTTTCTCTTCTCCCTTCTTCACCACCCACTTCCCAGATACAGAACTCAGTTTGAAAATCCCTACCTGAACTGATCTTCTTCTATGGGAATTTGGTCTGTAGAAAGCATTTCTGTTCAGTCTTAAACAAAAATCCTCAATACTTATAGCATTCCATAATTTAAAAACTCCTCCTCCTTACAGCAACTTAAAATGCCATTTTATTTCTATATTTTCCATTAGTTAGTCATGAATTTTGAAGTAAGCAAGCCAAGCAAGTTACATTTATTTGACTTATGAATCCTTTTAGTGGCTACTACTTACAGGAACGTGCAAAGCTAAAGTCAAGGTAAGTCAAGATTCCTTCTTAAAAGGATCTGAGAGCGCAGTCTGGAGCCTCTTATCAGCAGCTTATTAAGGAACAACACCCTCCTGGAATGGAGGATGAAGGCCATTCCCCCAAAAAGCAGAAACATGAATAAACCTGCTCAGAGATGAAAGCTGGAACAGTCAGAAATGCCATGTCATAGCACCAGCAGAGCTCCAAACAATACGTGTTTCAAAAAGACCAAATGGAGTATAACAATTCTTCTTATTTTGGCAATCCTACCAAAAATCAATGGAATGGAGATTAAAAACTTTTTTGTTGCAGCATAATGATGGATGCCACTGCAACAGCACAATGACTTAGTGCCTGTCTGGAGCAGCAGGCCAGAGCTGAGCAAAACCTCAACAGGGAAAACAGAGACCTGGTGAAATGCATACAGCTTCATATACCTGTACAAAGACAAGACTCAATTTACAGCACTTTTTGAGTCATCATTTCCACCTCTCACAATGACAGAAGTGTCTATCTGTGCCTTTGGGATCATCTGCTTTCTTAGGATCCCCAGCTGCTACACAAACATTCTAGGAGCTCAGGATCAAAGGACCAGTAAGACAGGCCAAATGTGAACATCTGTGCAGATCCATGTCCCCTTCCTATCATCTGCTGCCACTCACACACTGCCGCCTCCACTTTCTGTAAAGATTAAATGCCTGAAACAGAAAAATATGAATGATCTTGCAGTTCTCTAAGTTATGCCCCAGGCACATTGGGCTCTCATTTTGCAAATTTAGTACACAGAGTAAAATGCAAATGGGTTGTTGCTGCTTGTTATAGTTTTTTTTTAGACGGGGATGAAGCACACCATTTTCTCTGTGCATTGCAGAAGTAGCAAGAAATAGTTTTTTTTCTGGGTTCTGTGTCTGTGAAATTCCTCTTTACAGCAGTAGCAGAAAGATTGGTTTTGGAGCCTGGAAATTTCAGTGGGCACCACTCGTCTTTGCATTGCAACGCCAAGAACTTTAGAGGTCCCATCTCTGAACGGAGCTCCCTCAACACAGGTAATTGGTCTATGCCTAGATCTTCAGTGAAGCAACAGCTTGCCAGCACCTAACACACAACACGCTCCTGGAGGGATTTGGTCCCAGTGAATCTTCCTGCAGACACTGTATGCTCACCCCTCACTCTGCAGAGAAGACAAACTGCTTATCAGACTAGAGAGGTTTGTAAGCATCAAACTTCAGAGCTGCTCTCAAGAGTTGATTCTTGGTTGTGAGAAAGGGTATTAACAAGAACAGTTGTTATTGTCATGTAATGAAATACAGCCTTCAGAAGAAGCTAAGACTCAATACTCTAAACAAAGTTTGTTTATACTAAGGAGCTAAAACCCAGCCCTTGAGGAGAAAAATTGCAATGCAAACAAGTACAGAAATGTCATCCAGCCATTGCAATTTGGCCTTTGAGAGAGGACATGAAAAAGTGTCAGGAAATGGAGGGCCATTTATCTTGTTAAGTCTCAATCCTTGTAACTCTGAGAGGACTAATTAATTTTAGGCCTATTTTATCTACAGAAGTTGCTATCATAGTGATTAGTGATCCATATTTTCACCCCAGGAAATGGAATCAGAGGCCAGAAGTAAAACAGCTAGGTTGCAATCCTGGCAGAAGTTCCCTCAGCAGAATCAAGACAGTTAAATAGACAGGTACTCAGAAACCTGATGGCATACCTTTGTTAAAACAGAAGAGACAGGCTGAGAAAAGGGTAGTCTTTTGCAGCCTGAGACACCCAGTTCGCAGTTTTGCAGGAAAGAGTAGTGTGAGCTTCTCTGCTTCTGCTGTATATCCACCACACAGTGATACACCAAGGATAATAAAGGTGGTTGGATATTACCAGCAGCTACTGCTCTCAATGCGCATGAGGCCCTGACATGTCCAGGCAGGTTGGCAGGTGAGTTTTGCTGACTACACCAAACTACACGCTGCCACGGTGCCAGCAGTGCTGGAATGTGCCTTCAGTAAGCTAAAAGCTACAGACATGGCTGCAAAGCACATATACCTGCCTATGGTAACTGGTGCTGGCGTAACAGAAGTCTAATCACCTGAAAGTCTGAAATGAACCTACTCTTGCTACAGGCAAACCACAATCCTCCTTGTTTTACAGATTAGGTCACCTGCAAACCCAGGACCATTAAATCTGCCAGCAGGAGCAACAGCAGTCACATCTTCTGCCACCCCACTGGCTCTGTCTCTGCTGAAAAGGATGTGATCCACTTTGGGCAGATGAAATCACAGGCAATTCCTGAGTGACTTGCATGAGCTCTGGGTGCTCCCTTCCTCTCCTGCTCTGCTGGATTCACAAGGATGTGCTGTCCTGGGAAGGCTACAATGCGAAGGCTACAATGCCGTGGCAGAAAGCTTTATTGGAGCCAAAAAGCCACTTCAACCATGACAATGTGTGAGGAAAAGGAATGTTCAGGGTCCCAAATGCCCTGTTCAAAGGTTTGGCATGGTGTCTATTAGAGGGGTAAGCGAGCTTATTCTTCAGCCCGTTTCATGGACAACTATCAGGTGTGGAAAAACAGGAGTGATGTTGAAAGGAAATCTAGGAACTGACTGTTCATGCTTTCTCCCCAAACAGCTGGAGAGGTTAAATGATGTTTGTAGACATTGCTGAAAGACGACATTCATAGGCATTGTTGCAAAGACAAATAGGAAATACTTCTTCCACAAAACATCCAAGTAAACTGCTGAAATCTTTGCTGCTAAGTAGTGTAGACACTGAAGGCATTTCCAGCAATAAATGTAGGCCCTGAGGAAACGAAGTTTTCCTTACATGAATATAGTATCAATATTGCAGATCTGAGCTATGATTTTTGTCCATTCACAAAATGAATTTTCCTTAACAACCTCAAATAACTATTTCTGAATTACACATTATGAAGTTTCATTCATCCAGTCTCCAGAAAAAGTTCCTAAACTAAAGGCCTCAGTGTGTGTCTGCATCTCAGCTTGATATTAAGAACTTTGATACTTTAGATATTTGAAAAAATAGCACCTTCACTGAAGTGTTAATCAAACTTTTAAACTCAAAAAGGCACGTATGCATCTGACAAATTGGTGAATCAAACACAATGATTAGTTTCTCTTGATCTTCCAGGGGAATCATAATGTCTTCCACCCAGACCTTCACTGTTGGTCTGTTTCCATTGCTGGGTCTAGCACCAAGACTATTGCTAGTTTACACCAAACACTCCTTAAGACAAGCATTGTCCTCCATTTTATATCTGTAAAGTATAATCAAGCTCTGAACCTAACTAGGACCTTAGTCACTGTTACAATCTTAAGTAAATAAATAATAATATTTTTATGATGATGGACCAATAAATTATATGTATTCAAAATAGATGTCTGAGGCTTTGGAATGAGGGTGTTTCCCAAAGGAGGGGAATTCTTGGCTGTCGGGCTATTTCCAGAGAGAATTCTGATGCGTCACTGCTTTGAAATATCTTTCGTTGCACAAGACTTCTGATTTGGATTTCTGACATTTCAGCTGAGAGATAAAAAGTTATGCTACAGCTTTTTTATTTTCTGGTGGCTTTTGTCATTGTTGTTGTTGTTGTTTGTTTTGTTTTGTTTTATTTTTCGGTTTCGTTGTTTGTTGTTGCTTTTTTTGTTATTGTTTTTTTTTCTTTTATTTCTGTATTCAAGCAATACAATTTTGCAAGTTTCCATTCATCCTGGAAATTTTTTTCTAAAAACCATTTAGAAACTCATACATATTAGGGTGCCAAAAAGTGATATCTTAAATTCATTTCACCATAGCTACCTAAATAAAACAATTTTTATTTTCAGAAGCTTTGAAGAATCAATTACTTTCGGAAATGTTATCAGAAGAAACAGATTTCCACATCCTCCAAAAGCCCAACCAGGTAACTAAGTGACTTGGGTTTGGTTTTACTTATGCAAAAGTGCAGGGCAGAACTGCAACATATTTAACAATAAATTGTTTTTAAAAAACAAACAAACAAACAAACAAATAGAAGTCTATTGTGTTTGTAAGTCTATATGCTTTTTGTGGAAACTGCTATTTTGTCAAAAAAGAAAGGATACCTATCACTTTTCGCTGAAAATTGGAAGTAATTCCATCCAGAATGACACAGCAAAGCAACCCTGCTACACAGCTCAGTGGCAGTAGTAATTCAGGGTTGTTATGTTCTCACTTTCTGTTACGTGCTGTACTCTTCAATTAGCTTGCATCATTTTGGTGCATCATAAGCAATAAGTTTTGTGGTGCCCAGAGACCATTAGAAAACTGGAAAAATGTATTGACACATAGTCTGGCTAAAGGGACAAGACAAACAAAAGATGGAAACACCCAGACTTGGGATCCTGTAAGAACTTTTCCCCTTCTCAGACTGAGAAATCAGAATAACATTAACCTGATGCTAAAAGTCATCACGGCTTTACATTGCCACCATGTGCTGGTTTGACTGAAAATGAGTTAATTTTCTTCATGCAGTTAGAAAGCTTTCTTTTTCATAGCTAGCATGGTCATTATTTGAACTTAGCTTGGGAACAAGAGATAACACCCCCACAAGAGAGTTAATATTTTTAATTGCTCTGATCTGAGAGCCAAGGACACTCCAAGCACTTTGCCCACAGGTGTGAGGCATCAAGGAAAGGAGGCATGGATGGGGCAGAGCTTGACTGACATCCAGACTGATGCATAAGAGCATTCCATTCCATTAGCATCGTGCTTCATATTTAAGGAGAGTCGAGACCTTCTGGTCTTGCTCTGCTGCAATATCTCAACTGGATAGCCTTAAATGTAATGTTTTCAATGGCTTTCTTCATTTTCCCTGCTGTTGCTGTAACTCTCTCTTGCAAGGTTAATCCCTCTCTTCAGTTTGCATTTGCAAGCCCTCATCTTTTCCCAGAGGAAAGCAAACCTGTCAGTGTCACTCAAAAGGTTGCTTTTGCCAGAAGTCCCTGAGGCTGAAAACTGAGTGTCCATCTCCATTTATGACACACGAGAAGAAAGGTCTGTAGCTCTTGGCCTCATCATAATTCAGCAACAACCTAGGCAAGGGTTGTTTTTCTCCTCCACCATAGCAGATCTCAGTGGCAAAAATGAAGGAACTGCAAAGCAGGAATAAAAACGTTCCTAAACGGCAGGGAGGAACTTTTCACGAAGGAGGCCACATGCAAGGTGAATGAAAGAGAGTGTCCTAGTTTTGTTAAAAACCAAGTTTGTCTTTTAGTGAATTTGCCTGTCAGCTAAAGCCTTCATATTAGCTGCATTTTCTTGGAGAAACAGATACATGTTTTGGTAAACACAGCAATGGAATGCTAACTTACTGATAAGGACAGATTCACATCTCGCAAGAGGGGCAATGAGAAACAGGTGACCAAGAAACTGACCAACTGTGTATAACATTCCATTCACGTGAATACTGCATATAAAAGTGGGAGATCACGAGGATCTGGTCCCTTTTTTTCCCTTTTGCTTATGGCCGACATTAGGAGAACCTTGCTAGTCATCCCTGTGAACTGAGTCCTAGTGAGAGACTGAATCCAGCTCCGGTTGGCTGCGGAGTCCAATCCAGGACTTTGGTTGCCGGCTCTGCAGTTGCTGAGACTTTCAAGATTGATTTTGTATATTTTGTATTATTTTCTCTATTCTTATTAGTAGCATTAGTAAAACATTGTTAATTTTTCCAACTCTCTTCTCTCTGTCTTTCTTTTCCTCCCGATTGCCTGTCCTTAGTGGGAAGTGGGGGAGAGGGGGCGCGAATGGGGAAAGGCGGGGAGAGGAGGTTAACAGTATATCTGCCATGGTTTTATTGTCACCCCACAATCAAAACCCTCAACAGAGAGGTATCCCAGGTTGTTTAAACTGTTTGGAACATGACTGATGTTTTTGTTCTTGCCTTGTATAGTTTCTTATGCAAAGCAACCTAGATCTATGGCTGGAGAGTTGTATATCTTCATAAGACAAACAACAACAAATGTTCTTTGATGCTTTTCCTAATGAAAGCAAATTTATTAACAGGACTAGTCTGATCCCTCCAATTTGATTTTAAGACTAGGTCATTCTCTAATTACTTAGCTTCTTTGAATCACCAAAAGGTGATTTAAATGCTTTGCATGATCTCACCTGCACTATAAACTAAACATATGAAATACCTATCACCTAAGAGACAATTCAACATCAACAGGAGTATGATTTTTAAGAGAACAAAACTATAAAAGGATTTCACACTCATTCAGCAGAGGAAGCTGCCACAGTAATCAGTAATAAATCACTACGGAAAAAGAGCTGTGCTTGAGAGAAAACTTCCCATTTTCTGTAGAGCATGGTCCCTGAAAGACGTTGGTACTTATACTTAATCATAAAGCATCAGTAGCATTTTCAAGTAACAAAAACCATTGAAGACTGACTGTCTATACAGACAAATATCAACATAAAAAAAAAAAAAACACAAAAAACCAAAAAAAACCCACACAACATTTACACAGAGATTGCAGTCAAAATCATGAAAAGACAAGAGAGTGTAAAGTACTTGTCCGAGGTACAGAAATAGGATCAGAGATTAGACCTCCTGACATGCAGTACACAGTACATTTTGCAAGTCATATTAGCTTTTTTCTGAGTCTGTCCTTGGGGACAGATATCTCGATTTCTGTTAGTTTGTGTTTGAGACGCTTCTGGGAGCACCTTCAATTGGTGTAATGGAAGAAACAGAAGTTCTGAAAGAAAAAGCAAATAAATTGTCTTGTAGTAAAGGGAAACTATAAACTCACTGACAAGCTGACTGCTTAGTTAAGAACTCAATAGAAAATGCATGTAACTCTTTGCTTGGCTCTAAAAACTGGCATTTCTTTTCATCTGGACACAAAGGTAGCAGGAGTCCTGACAGTCTGGGTTCATAGTGAGTTCTGGTTAATATTGACCAAAGGAATGTGGGGGTATGCTGTGTGCGCACAAAATTGGTTAAGGTTGTAAGACACTCCCTCATTTGATCAAAGCAGAGGTACATCTACAGTATTTCATCTCCAGCAGTGGTCAGCTGCACATATTCAGGAAATTCATACAAGAAACAAGGCAAATATTTTGTAATCCATGTCCTCAACTTGCATTGTGGTTTGTGGATTCTCTCTGCATACGTGACATCATGTTAGATGCACATCAGTGTGTCTGTCCTCCATGATCTTTTTCTCCCTGCCTGTTGAAATCCTTCTTCATAACTGACATTACTGGTATCCTGTGGTGGGAAGCTCCGCACCTTAACTACATATCATGGTAAAAACAGTGAATTCTGTTCTTCAGTCTTACTTTTGTGGTTATACTGCTTGATGAATATAAGAAAGCTTTGGTTTGCCAAGAGGTTGAACAAGTGGCTATACATGTATAGGTATACATAGAGATTTCATGTGCTTTCTGCAAGACAACACAGACACGTTTACAACAACATATGCTTGGAAGAAGCTGAAAAAATCCAAATAAACACTTGATGTACTGTGGACAAGAGCATCTCTTGCAATAGCCCAGAAACTGAGCAGAGTAACCTAGATTCTCACCCTCCCTGTCAGCAGTTCACATTGCTGTGGTATGCTGCCCTGTTTGGTTTAACAGCACAGAAGGTGACTCTCTTATGCTGCTTAGAAAGCAATCAAGAGCCTTCTCTTCCAGCCAGCAAAGTTGAGCTGTCCAGGAAAAGCCAGTCAGGGGCACATCTGGCTTGATCTGGACAACACCACACACATCATGGTTGTGGTGGAGGGGTAGAGGGGTTGCTCAGCCTTTCTGTACTCGATTTATTTTGACATGACTCTTCACTTTCTATCTTGGAACAGGAATGGAAAGAAAGTTAAAAAAAAAAAAAAAAAGAAAATTGCTCTGAGGTGCCACAAGAGAAAGATCCATTCTACTGTCATTTGGGGCTTGGATGTCAAGGAAGGAATGCTCCAGTTCTGGTTTCTACCTGGACATTTCTGTTTTCTACCTAAGGCAGCGCAGATGTCCAGCAAGCCGAAATAATCCACACCTGAATGTGTCAATGGCCACTGCATTTATCAGACTGGAAGAAGCAACTGTTGATTATCACTACATTCACTGGGGTAGTGATAAACACTGAGACCCATCACCCCAGCCATTCTGTGGTTGTGAATTAATAACTACAGATTATTCAATCAACACATACCCATTGGTCTATTAAAAGATGTCATTGCTCCAAACAGAAACCAAGGGGCATTTGTGGGATTGAACATCACAGTAATCCCACCATCTTTACAGCAAAATGGAAAGTATCAAGATTTGATACAGAGATCAAGTACATGGAGACAGGAAGATCAGAGAAGTCACACTGAGCAGTGATGTCTGTGTCACAGGAACAGGCACCTGCAGTCCCCTGACCAATCCACATGGCAGCATCATCAGCCATTTGACTAAACAGCTAACTAACAACACGACCTTGCCACCCTTCCAGAGTCAGACCACCACTCCTATGGCAATGTTATTATGTAATATTGTCTCTGTGTTTATGCTCTGTGTATTACCATCCTTGTCCCTCTCTAAAGGGCTGTCACATTACAGGTGTCAGATAATAGCTGTATTAAAGGAATTTTCTCATGTAATATTGATGCGCCAGTGGCTTCCTGTGCATAGATAACAAACCACCCTTGTTTTTTCTCCTGAACAGGACTTGACTTTGTTCCTCTGGCTAGTCTGTTACCAAAATAGTGGTTTATTTTTTTAACCATGGACAGGTCTGTAAACCTCGATTACACCTTCCCTGTGCACCTGTTGGTCTCAGAGCCCCAGAGCAAACACTACACTATCCATACTTAGAGCCTCAGTTCAAGTCTGATGGAACCTTGGTGTCCTGCAAGGGTCACAGGAGACTGAATCATCCTTTGTAGTTGTTTTACCTTTCTTCACCAAGAATGTGGTCAGTCACTGGATCAAGCTCCCCAGGGAAGTGGTCATGGCACCAAGCCTGTCAGAGTTCAAGAAGCATGTGGATGATGCTCATAGTCGTATGGTTTACTTTTATGTAGTTCTGTTAGCAGCAGTTGGACCCGATGATCCTTATGGGTGCCTTACATCTTGAGATATTCTGTGATTCTATGACCTGGAACACAAAAAACACTGTGGTGAACAGAGTACAGGCTGGTCATGTGATAGCCTGGCGGGATGCATGTAGTTCTGCCAATCCACCTATGTCTGAGCAAACTGCCCAAGGTTCTTCATACAGACCACGGAAAGAAGCATGCTCCTGGATTACTATGTGGAGCTGTAGAAAGTTATAAAGAATAAGTACGTTGATGTTTACCACCAAACCTTTTGTAAAGGCACATATCTGAATGGCAAGTTAAGGACATAGTTCATCAAGAACTTTTTTGCAGTAAACAGAGAGAGACTAGGGACATCGAAGCCGCATACCTCAGGCTGTCTCTCAGTGTCCTGCTCCATACCAGCCTCTGTGTCTGCTATGTCTCACACATGCTCCTGGGAGACTTCCACCCATGGCTTGAGTGTCAGCAGCCCAGAAGTGCACCACTGGTTACTGCCTGGAGAGCAGAGCTCCTGCAAAGTTGCCTATCACCCTGAAATCAGTCTGCACAGCAGGTGAGATTCGAGTGAAAAATAAAACGAGTTTTAGCCCGCTTCAAGACAAAATTAAGGAACTAATTACTACATTTGGAAAATAGATGCAAGGAGACAAAGCTGTAACACACTTTTTTATCTGTCTGTGTCTGGACCTGTTTCCAGTCTACTCTCCAATTTAGTCAGGGAAGAGCTGATGAGACATATTTGCAGCTTGTTAATGCTGTGGCCCAGTTCTGAAAATAAGGGTCGTTCCTCCAGCAGCATCACCTTGTGCTAGAACTGTTCAGTTGGGGCAAAAGCTCTCTCTACAGATGTCTCTCCTCTAGGATCCCACTTGGCAGAAAGCAAACCCACATGGGTTTCCCATAACACAGACCTTGCACTATTAGTTCTGTTTGGGTAATCATTTGGTGAGAGGGGCACTGAAGGAAAATTTCAGGCAATGGCACAATGAGACTTATGCAATGCAATTTCATGCAGTGTGGCCAAGACTGTTACCACCTCAGCAGTCAACAGATCAGATGGTTACATGCTGGCTGCAGATGTTTTCCTTTTTGACAGAGGAGCTGCAGAACAGGAACCAGAACATATCTGAGTTGGCATGTTGCATTTTCTATAGCTCATGGCTCTAAAACCACATCAGTGGTGACAATGAGCTTATTGCCATTCTGTAATTCTATGATTTGTGTAAGGAACTGTAGTAAGACCACTTGCCTCTTGGTTCTTTTAGTTTGTGTGTCTCTGATTTCTGAGTTCAGAAAAGGACAGCAAAGCTAGTGAAGGGTCTGGAGCACAAGTCTTATGAGGAGCGGCTGAGGGAACTGGGGCTGTTTATTTTGGAGAAGTGGAGGCTGAGGGGAGACCTTATCACTGTCTACAACTACCTGAAAGGAGGTTGTAGCATGGAGGGTGTTGGTCTCTTCTCCCACATAACAAGTGATAGGACAAGAGGAAATGGCCTTGAGTTGCACCAGGGGAGGTTTAGATTGGACACTAGGAAAAATTTATTCAGCAAAAGGGTTGTCAGACATTGGAGCAGACTGCCCAGGGAAGTGGTTGAGTCATCATCCCTGATGGTGTTTAAAAGATGCATAGATTAGGTCCTTCAGGACATGGTTTAGTGTCAGTCTTAGGTTAAGGGTTGGACCTGATAATCTTGAGGGTGTCTTCCAATGAAAATGATTCTATGATTCTAACACAAGTGTAATCCCCTCTCCCTCTGGGACACATGGCAGTAAGGAGTCTGTGGCAGCGTTTGTACCTGGGAAGAGGTACACACCCTCAGGATGTGGTTGTGTACTTCGTCCTTCCTCAGCCTCACAGCAAACCTCTTCAGCAGATCAAAACTGTGATAGACAACCATGACTGTAAAGACCTGGTGACAGTGGCGGGAGTGGGGCAGTGGTGAGACTTGTGAATTGACAGGGTTGAAAATTCTGAGACTTGAGGCCAGCAGGAGTGCCTTGCACATTAGGCATGAGATCTGAGAGATATATCAATAGGGAACAGAAAGGAGAGAGAGAGGAGACGCACCCTTTTGACCTCTCAGTAAAGTCCCACACCTACTAATGCAAACACTGAAAACCTCTTCTTTTATTCTCCCAGTCAGAGGAAGAGATCATTGTGAATTTTTTTATAGCCAACCATCCTTTTAAAAGAGAAATTTTTGCTTTGGATTTTAAATTCCTGAAATGCTCCAGGTGAGGCCTTCTGAAAAAAAGAGAAAGTAAAAGATCTGAAGGTGGAAAGCCAGACTGAAAGACTCATCAGTGACAAATTATGTGACGTGATTCTTTATTTTTTTCCTTGCTTTGGATGTGCAAAGCTTCCCAAGGTGCCACTCGTAGTAATCATGGTTGACTACAGTGGCAGTGAACAATGCCTGACAATGAGTTGTTGAGATGCAAAGTATGGGGACCCATTCATGCTGTAGGCATGACGCGCCAAATAATAACCAAAAATATAAAACCTTCTCCACTTCAGATCGATAGGTTTGGATGTCAGATGGAATTTTACTTTTTCTTGACTTTTTTTTCCTTGACCTACTTTTTCTTGACTTATACTCAGCGGCAAGACTTCCTGATCTAAAGGGTAATGGTACCCCACATCATAGATGGGGAACTGCAGTGGCTGGCAGCATGCGACCAGGCTCACAAAAGCAGTCTGTGTGGGACACCATAGTTTTGTGACTTTGCAGGGTCTTAGACAAGGGTTACCCAAGTACCCAAGTCGTTCACACAGGGCATTTTTCACATTTCAATGAGAAACAGTGCATTTCTCACTGTTCTCTTGGTCTGTTTGGACACTATCATCTTGTTTCTTCATGTTGCTGAATGACCTGAATATCATGAAGTAGTCGATGGAATTTAGTGAAAAAATAACCATATTGCCTCCTATTAGACATTATTTCTGGCTGCCAGATTGCTTTCTCCTGCACTCCTGCTCTCCTGCTCTGCCTTTAAGAACTTTGGTAGTCTGTTGGAAACATCTTGAGCCAAAGTTGTGTATCACTTTGCTCATCACTTTCTATCTCCTTTCAACACAAAGGCTGAACACACCTGAAATGTAGATTTGTCTCAGGCTTTTTGTGAAGGTGGTTAGATCTTACTTTTATATGGGTTGAAATGCTCTGATGAAGCCACTGTAAAAATGTATCCACCAGACCCTTGAAAGAGCATTAAACATGAACCAGAAGGTACCACAGAAGTAAGCAGGTTGTTAAGGTACTTCTGCCACTCAGCCAGCCTTTCCCTACCTGCACACTCTCAGCTCTTCCTCTGTGGTGCTGGTTTGGTTTGCCCAAAATGTGCAAGAACACTTTCCTCAACCTCACTTGTGAACTGGGAAGTCTTAAGTCCGACGTTTTCTTTGCTAAGGGTGCTAACTCCCCAGCAAAAATGGTGAGACGTGCTTGGAAGAAGATAGTAATTTCCAGTTGTCATAGCAAATTTCACTTAATCCCTCAGATATCACAATTTTAGTCCATTACAAAAAAGACTGAACTCTAGCAGCCTTGGGGAGAAAAGGTCTTTCTCTCACAGGGAATCAGTCTATGTGTGTAGAGGTAGCTGACAGGATGCAAGTGTTATCTGAACGAATAGTTCAACCACAGAATGTTTCTTTTTTTATCTGAGGAGTCTGAGTAGGGTTTTAGTTTGTTACTGTCCCTCAGTGTAGAAGACATACACTATTAGCTGTGACAGCTTAAACATACAGAGCAAAAACATTCAACTCTGCACCCCACTCATTAGCAAAAATAATAGAAAGGAAATTCTCAGAGCATGGCAGAGGGAGAGTGTCTTCATATTTATTTAGATAACAAGTCTTTCTTCCATTTTACTGTTGAGAAACACATAGCTGTGATGTTTATCATGACAGCAACCGTGTTTTTCCTACCGGGATTATGTTGAAGCAAGTTTAATTGTATTAGTGTAAAACATATGTGTTAGGAGTGACTCAATGTGTTTAGCATCAATATAAAGGTTGCTAAGTTTTACGCTTTCAGCTGGAATTACAGCAACAACAGGACACTTGAACATATGGAACACATTTTAGGTTTTACGTTCGTGTCTCTCAAGGAGGATTAGTACATTTGCAAGGATTCTTTATGTGCTATACCATGGGCAGTGATAGTTTGTGTGTAAAAGCATCACCATTCCCTCCCCCTTCTCCCTATTTAAACCTGAACCCAAGTGCTTGGGAAGCTGGTCCTATCTTGTAAACATTATTCCATATCTGCTGCTTGATGGGTTACAAAAGTAGCATAATGTATACAGCAGAGCCATCAGCATGCTAGATTGGATATGAAGTATTGCCATGTTCCCACTCTTTATCTATCAAAGTGTATTAGATCTGCAAAGGTAAAAAACTGGGGGAAGAATCTGGATTTTATATCTGCCCGATAGGGGTCCCTTGTTCATCTACAGCCTTTGTGGCTGACAAGTTGTAAGCTCAGGAAGACAAAATCCTTCTTTTCACTCTAGACAGTGTAACGGACCGTAGAAGAGTTGTTTTCAAACTTTCCCTTTGACACGCTTAGAAAATCTTTATTGACATGGAAGGCACTACCTCCTTACTGATAAAAGCACCATTTTTGTTGGAACCATCAGAAGATATGAGGTGTTGTCCTGGTTTTGTTAAAAAATAAGTTTGTCTTTTAGTGAATTTGCCGGTCAGCTAAAGCCTTCATATTAGCTGCATTTTCCTGGAGAACCAGACACATGTTTTGGTAAACCTAGCAATGGAATGCAAGCTTATTGATAAGCACGGATGGACATCTCGCGAGAGGGGCGACGAGAAACTAGTGACCAAGAAACTGACCAACTGTGTATAACATTCCATTCACGTGAATACTTCATATAAAAGTGGGAGATCACGAGGATCTTGTCCCTTTTTCCCTTTGCCTTTTCCCTTCTGCTTATGGCCGACATTAGGAGAGGACCTTGCTAGTCGTCCCTGTGAACTGAGGCCTAGTGTCAGACTGAATCCAGCTCCGGTTGGCTGCAGAGTCTAATCCAGGACTTTGGGTGCCAGCTTTGCAGTTGCTGAGACTTTCAAGATTGGTTTTGTATATTTTGTATTATTTTCTCTATTCTTATTAGTAGCATTAGTAAAACGTTAATTTTTCCAACTCTCTTCTCTCTGTCCTTCTTTCCCTCCCAATCGCCTGTCCTTAGTGGGAAGGGGTGAGAGGGAGGGGCAAGAGGGGGAAGTGGGGGGGAGAGGAGGTTAACAATACATCTGCCAGGGTTTTATTGTCACCCCGCAATCTTAACCCTCGACAGGTGTCCGCTTCCTGATGATTTGCACCAAAACATGAGACCTCACTTCCTGTCCAGGCCTTTTGAAACCCCTTGCTTTCTTAGTGGTCCATTTTTTTGGTCACTCAAGTCCAGTCTTCGTCATTATTTAGCAGAATTGCTCTTATTTACAAATTAACAACATGCATACAAACCTGAAGCAAACACTGTCTGAGAGACACCTGTGCAATGAGTTATGACCCCTTCCCCCAACACATACACACTAGGATTTGAAAGATGGGTACCGCTGCCTGATAATTATGGACTATATTGATATGAAATGCCACCTATAACCTTCAACCTACATTTTTCCTAGCAGTAAGACAAAAATGAAAGCCTTGAACAGTCTGAGAGAAACATTGCACTACAGACTTACACAGAAAAAACAGGATAAATACTCTCTTCATAGTATAATCATACCTACCTAGGGCAGGCTTGCCACCCTTCTGCAACAAGGATTTGATCCTGAACCACTGAAATTAGCTTTCATTTCCCCTCCTTTAGTGCTTATTTTGTGGGAAGAAGATGTGAGCTTTGAGTGAGAATGCAAGGCACCAAGGCATGAGATCCTATCACAACAGCAATGGTTCAGCCATCTCCTGCTGTCATATCTGCACATATATCAAGACTGAATGCTTTTCTGAGTATACAGCTTACTCTGATGCTAATTACTGCACTCAGCTTTGGGATAATTTAATGAAATACTAGGGAATTATAAGAAGTCCAACACAGATGCTATTTTCCTGTAATTTCTTTTTTTTTTTTTTTGCTTTAAACTTCAAATATCTGTAAGTATCCAGTTATTCTTCCAGAGATTAAACCGTAGTCTAGTAAAATTTTTGCAGAGACCCATCTGCAGGACCCAAAATAAGCAAAGCTGCATGTGATATTTCTGGAGAGTGTTGCAAAGTTTATTTTATCAAGCAGTCATTGCAGAACAATGTGATTTTATCACTTCCCCCTGGCATTTCCATCCACGCAGGCAAAGCCTCCATTCTCAATGGATTTTTTTCTAGAAGCATATGGCTAAAATAGGGAAAGAGAGCAATTTAGAATTTGAAGCGGACAAACTCTCCCCTTGTCCCTCACAGCAGGGGTAGAAAATCAAGTGTATTCTTTAACACAAGGGTTGGTTAGAATATTTGCCCTTTTAGAAATGTACAGTTTTGGAAGCTGAAGCTTTGAAACTGTAAACATCAGAAAGCCAGAATATTTTAACAGAGAAACACTGCTCATAGATTCTGCAAGCTATTTACCTCCTTCTCCAGTAATCCTCCCTACTCCAGGCTACATGGTCAGAGTATACCTTTACTTGGTTCTCTTCCTTTTTTTGTAGCCAGTCTTTAAAAATACCTTCATCCGTTCTCAAATGGGTTGCAAACTGCTGCAGAGTGACAAGAGGAAGAGGACAAGCATTTACACTTTTCATTATTCTAACTGTAAAGTTCTCCTTTGTTTCACATCTCTCCCATTTATGTCATATTCAGCTGTTGCTGGAGAAAGCCACTGGGAAAAAAAGGAAGCTGCAGACTCATTACCAACTCGGAAAAGTGCTGCAAGTTCTTACTTCTGCTCTAACAGAAGAGTCACATAACTCCTTACAACTCCTTACAAATCCACTATAAGAGGACAGCAGATCAAATACTGGTTTATCCTGCAGAAGAGCTTGCCCATGGACACCAAGTTCAGGGTTCCAGTCCTTCCCTCTCTTTTACAGCTCCCTTTCTACCACCAAATAGCAAGTTATGTAAAAGCCACAAAATACCGAGCTATATGTAGCATAGAGCAGCTGTTTGTCCCCAAATGCCACTGCACTGACTACAGCAACACACAAATTACAAGCTTTACCTAGTTGCAGATAACGTACCAAGTCATTTCTGACTTTGAGCTATGACAGTTGGTGAGGCCCAGTCTTGCAGCTGCCTGTGCTTGATCCAGCTCTGCTTTTGAGCTGTGTGTTTCTTTTGGGGCCTTTGCTTCAGAAGTGCCTGGGCTTAGAAAAAGCAAAAGGAAACAAGGTGCTAACTTCATGTTACTTGTATTATTTTATCTTTACAACTAAGCATCCAACAATGTCCTGCCCAATAGACACCTATTTATCTTGTTTATGAATTCACAATTATGTATAAAATGCCCTCCTGAAGCCTAAAGATGGGGTAAACAGGGAGTGTGAGACACTATGTAGTCACATACCTTTTCATTTTTTCTCTTAATTGTATTGAAGAAGCAAAGGCCAAAATTGTTTGGTGTTATTTGTGAGTCCCTACACTCTGCACCCTCATGGGCCCTGATGTTTCCAGATGTTAGACTAGGAAGTCTGGAATGGTCTAGTTGTCCCTGTCCTCATCTTTACCACTCTTCAGACATTTATTCTGGTGATTTCACTGCTAAATTTTGATGAAGAGAGCCGATTTATCCAGACTAAGCCCCTCCCAGTGACTAACCTTTGCTTCTTACACACGAAAAACTGCAAGGACACTCAGAACAACTCCAGGACTTCCATCATACCTGTTTCAGACAGGCACAAAAGCCTTCCTCACAGACCTGAGGACCTGGAGGCATATTTCAATGTTATATTTCTCAGCCTCCTGTTTGTTTATAGAATCATAGAATCATTTCAGTTGGAATAGACCTTTAGGGTCATGTAATACAACCATAACCTAACCTAACTCTAGCACTAAACCCTGTTCCTAAGAACCTCATATAAATGCCTTTTAAACACCTCCAGGGATGGCAAATCCACCACTTACCTGGGCAGCCTGTTCCAATGCCTGACAACCCTGACTTGTATAATACTTAATAAACCAAGTAGGCAGCAATGAGAAAACATTTCTGTGGCTGAGCTGTGGCTTTTGCTCCAAAAATAAACGAAGCAGCTCTATGCCACAGGCATGCAAATGAGCAAGGGCTCAGTGTGCATTTCAAGTTTAGAGATACATTTGATGCATTTTCACCTGTCACCCCCATCAAGATGGTAGTCTCCCCAGGAAAAAAGTCCAACAAGTCTATGATTTGCACATTAGGAGTAATAAACCCTTCCAGTGCACAGTACTTAACAAGTTCCTCTTGCACTGGGGAAGGCCAAGACAACCTGGCAGGTGCTATCATGGTGACTGCTTTTTGGGAGCTAGCACTTCTAGTAGTGCTTATCACTGGCCTGGAGGTAACATCAGCTCAGGAGCTATATTGTCCCAGCCAGTCACCAAGGGGTGTTAGGGTGGACACTGCAACCCTGTAAGCAGAAACACAAGCCATAGACAAGAAACTTCTCCTCCTTGTGGCTTTGTTAGAAGAACAGAAAATGATTTTTTGTTCTTCAGTTTGTATGAATAGAACTTTCCCCGTATTTATACCACTGTCTTTTCCACAGTCATTTTAAAACAGGGGGATAACCACTTCTTGACAGAGCCGTGTGGCAACTATCTGAAACAAAGAATAGCTATGGTTTTGATTTTTGATACGTATTGTACTACTTCTAAGGACATAGCCATATACAGCTTCCTACATAACTGCCCCACAGCACAGCTGAAGAAAATCATGTAGAGACAAGAACAAGTCCCGCACACCTAGCGGTTAAGAACCTGCTTCACTTACATGCAACAGAGACAGTACTGCCAGGCTTTCATTGTGTGAGCAAAGAGTGCAGAATCTGAGCAAAAGAGGAAAATCAAATTATTTGTTTATGGTTCTATGAAAGAGCTGTAGGAGAACCATTGTCCAAGTTAATACTCTCAAAATTTTCCCACAGGGCCATCCTTCCCCCAGCAAACATCTTCCACTGAGCTCACACCATGCACAGAAGGGTATTTGTCACCAGAGAGAATAGAACACTCACAGAAAGACTGAATTCCAGACTCAATTGCAAGAAAAAACAGCAGCTCTTAACAATCAATGGTGTATAGCTTGCATTGTGTTATCACAGTGCACACTGGATAGCTTTTCCTTAAAAGCAAAGCTTGTTCTCACACTGGGATTTGAGATGGGAAATGACAGTGACTCTGGCTCATTATTTATTTTGTACTCTACAGTATTTCTGTGTAAACAGACATTCGTAACAGTTAAGTGTGATTAGGCTCTCTAAATTCACTAGTCAGAACCTAAATGGACACAAGCCAACAAAGCACTGCACTTGGCCTTTTACCCCTCTTTGAGAAGCCTAAATCTAGTCAAACCTGTAGATACAAGGGGTACAGTAATGCCTCTAAATAAAAGACTGGATAAGTACCATAACTGAATTCACATCTTCATGCCTTAGGGACACCTCCCTCTACAGCAAACTGGACTACACTAATACCACACAAGACTTGGTTTCCCTTGGACCCCAACCACTTTTGCTGCCACTTGACACATCTTGTATGATTTCTCTCATGTCTGTTCAAACATTCTGAAATCATGTAAGACAGGTTACAGCCCTCTAGGGAGACAGAGGATCAGGTGAATACAGACATGAAGGTTCCTTCATGTATGCAGGACATTTTTTTCAAAGCATCATGGAAGAAGGTCTCAGTGAAGAAATAGGCCTCATCAACCTGGAAACAAGGTCATCAGTTACAAGCATATTAGTCAAGGATGTTTTGCAAACACTGACATGCAAGGAAAAGTAACAGTTCAGGACAGGTATGAGGTCTCATCCTCACTGAAGTCAGGTAATAAAATCACTATAGTGCTAGGACTCTTCACAGCTGACAGAAATCCAATTTCTGCCTTTCATGTAAATCTCTGCAGTGGGAGAAGGTGGGGAAGGAGGAAACAGATCCCAGAACAACATGATACAACACATTTCCTCTAAATGCCTCAACATAGAAAAACTGGTAAAGTTTTCCATGAAGTATTAGTAAGTCTCTCAGTGAATAACCAAGGGAGCAGAAGCAAAATTAAATCATGCCAGGGGCAACCAACGGGTTTTTAATAGTGAGGGTTGTTTTTTTTTGTTTGTTTTATTTTGGTTTTTGTTTTTAATTCCCGCCTCTGTATTAGGTCATTCGTTATCTAATTGAAAGCAGGCATAATGCGTTAGAGTCTCCATGCTTTGCAGCTGGCATGTTTAGACCATCTCCTTCATGCAATCTCTTTTTTTGGCTGCCTGTGTTGTTTTGGCTGCCAGAGCAGAAATCCTTTGCTCCTGACTTTCAGAAAATCTGGATCCCTCTTTCCCCTTGAAGCCAGTTGGAGCAGCTGGTGCACGGACAGCAAAAGTAAGAGGACAGAAGCCCTCAGAATCACAGATACCTTCGTGAAAAGTGTCTGAAAATGTTTTAGGTACAATTTTCAAAATGTCAAAGTCTTTAAGTTTGCAAATGCCTTACCTTACAAATAACATAAAAACATACCTGTCCAGACTACACTATACCTTCCTCTTTTGCAAAGCTGGGATGTTTTCTCTTGACTAAAAGAGCAGCTGTAAATGGAGAGTGAACTGGAAGGTTATGTAAATTGAACTCCCTTCACTGAACCTCTCTTTTAGGGCTACCTCCACCAATGGCAGGGAGCCGAAGTAGGTGCAACTCATATGGAACCTGATCCAGTTCTCATGAAGTCAGTAGGAGTTTTTCCACTGCCTTTTACAGGCATTGGATCCAGTTCAGAGTGAGGAGCTGGAATGTATAAGTTAAAATATCCCTCTCATGTTTCCTTTTACATATACACACTAATTCCCTCTCCTGTTGCTTCTTTCAGTAACACACTGTGTTTTTTCATCCAGGCTCTTTTGTAGGCAGCTTCTATTGGGTTATTACCCCAAAGAGAGAGCAAGGCTCTGAAAGTCTGGCCTTCTAACATTTAAGAGTCACTGTTAGGCACCACTTGCCCAATTTTGATCTCAGAGCTTTCACTGAATCCCATCTCAACCTGACAGAGTTGGAAATCCTACTTATTTTGGGGTGGTAAGACCTCTCTCCTCTTGCTGCAAGCCAAACTAAAAACTGTTGCTACTAAGAGGTACTACTCCCAGGAAATGTCTTTTAATCTGTAGTAGGACCTGAACTCTTACGTCTTATTTTGCTCCCTATTTCTGCAAAATATTCTCTGCATAGCCCTAACAAAATCCTTGCTTGCACTTCCCCCTTGATGAAAATTGCAATGCTGGTTGGTTTATTTAGACGTGTATTTATAGAGTGTGACAGAACTGAGATAATGATAATAATCAGGTTTGACACAGCATGAACAGCAATGTGCAGGAGAAAGGAGTGGCTTCATCCGAGTTTCATCTCAAGCTCATCGAGAGCCAGAGAAATTGTGGTAGAAATTTGTCTGCCTTATGACCAACAGGACCTGCTACAAGCTTGTAATAATTCCGCACAAAGAGAGCTAGCTAAGAGCGTGTTTGTTTAGATGTCTGTGGCCACAAGTTAGAAACTAAGATGTAAACTACAAAAATCAAGTCATTTAAGGGAGTATGGGTAGTTTTCAACCTCTGAAACTGCTCCCACTAAGATCAATGGGACTTACTGCTGAAAAACGTGTTGGGGAGGTAGTCTGTCACCCAGGGGAACAAAATCCTTTTTAGTGACTCTCTGGGGAGCAATCCTGCTAGTAAGCAGCAACCTAACCACAGAGGACAGTGAGCTTTCACAGACAGCACACCAAAATCGGCTCACATGTCCCAAATCAGAGAGTGAATGTGTGGGAGGAAAATTCAGTGGGACCTGCTCAGTAGCCAAGAGGTCAGGTCTTAACCTCTGCATCAAAAGGCAGTTTCCAGCTCTGTCTCTTGCACTATCTGCAAGACCAGGCTGGAAGTAGCTCAGTCTGCTTCCAGATGAACCCAGCAATCTTGAACTGACAGAGAAATAAAGACAATGAAACATGGGCTACCCACTCATGTTTAGGAGCCTGCCTGATTTTCCAAAGTATGGGTCTATGGGTAATGCTGCTTTGTGGTAATACTGCTTTTGATTAAAGAACAAATCACCTCTGTGATGCAATCTTTGATCCATTGCAAAGCTTGCATGCTCAACAATCAAATTTAGGTCTCTCTCTTCCTCCTCCCCCCCAAAATCAGTTGGTAGGCTTAAAACCTAGAAACTCTGTTTTTTCTGTTTTGTTTTGTTCTTTTTTGTGTTTTGTTTTGTAAGAGAGGCTCTGTGAACTGATAGAAGAAATGAAGACATCTTTAGAGTCTTACAGCTGTGTGTTCTGCATCTGTATGCTATGAGTTCAGATTACATTAGCATAGCAGTACTGGGGGCAGAGGCAAGTTGGGAATGAGGCAAATGGTTTATAACTGTTTGCCTGAACCACTGACATATTTCACAG
The DNA here is from genome assembly GCF_964273445.1 of Streptopelia decaocto. Taxonomy (NCBI): domain Eukaryota; kingdom Metazoa; phylum Chordata; class Aves; order Columbiformes; family Columbidae; genus Streptopelia; species Streptopelia decaocto. The sequence continues at coordinate 37,735,572 of NC_138657.1, forward strand.
TAAATCCTTGATGCAGCAAACTTGCAGCAAAGTTGCCAGGCGATATTATTTTGGTGACACTGAAACCATTTACAAATTCAGTTTGCATTTAGTGAGTGCTTTCTAAGCCTGAAACATTTTCTTCTTGTGGAATTAATTTGTCCCTTCCTCAGTCACCAGGACTTTCCAGAATAAAATGTGTTATTCTGGGAAAAACAAATTGTAACACTTGGACATTTTTAAATGAAGTTTCAGAACTTTGATTTAAACATTTTTTTCAACTCGGGGCACTTTTAAATTAAATATGCTGAATTGAAACAGTACAAAATAACAAAACCAGAACTATTTCATTCAGCATCACACAGTATTCAAATTAAGCCAAATAATCCACTTCTTCCCACCAGTCCCCATGACCCCCCCCATCGCCCCACATTGCACTTCCAAACACTAAAGATTTTGGCTCAGCTGGCACTTATTTTTCCCCTTGATATCTTTGGTAACTCATTAAACTTAAAAACAAACAAACAAACAAAAACAAACAAACAAACAAAAAAACAAACAGCAAAAAAAACAAACAAAAAACAAACAAACAAAAACAAAAATCAAAAAACAAACAAACAAACAAACCAACCCCTGAAATCAGCCACCTCTTTATAACAGATTGACATGGAAGATTGCATCCTCCACCTTTCTCCCTACCACTTCCACCAAAGTTTGAATTCAGCAGGGTAGAGGGAAAGTAGATATTACCAGTGGAGTAGAGAAAACATTCAAAAAGTGCACAGTCAACCCATAGCACAGTCATTATCCTCACCAAATAATGTGTATATTTGCATATGCATCTCCCTCTCTGTATTATTTTTCTCTCTCTGATTACATGCTACTTCAATGCCAGCTTCCAGAGTACCTTATCGTGGCTCAGGGCCACAACCCTTGGGGGTGGAAAGAAGGACTACAGTGTGGCAACAGATAATCAAGCCTTATGGAAGGAAAAGCACCAGCCCCAGGTAGAGATCCAGCTCCATCCAAGGTGGGATAGCTTAGAAAGACAAGCTGAAGAAGTTTTGGGACTCACAAGCAGAAAATAATGTGTTCTTTATGCAGAAATAAGTGGGCTATGAAAAACACACAATGTCATAGCAAAGCCCCCAAAAGACCTGCCTGGAAAGGTCAGCTGAATTCAGAGCAATTCAGGGCCAGAGCCTCATTGAGGAAGTGCAGCTGCAATTTGCCAAGTTACACCCTCTGGACTAAAAGATGAAGAGCAGAGAATGCCAGAGAGGGAGAGAGAGAAACCAGGAGCAGGACGCCAAGTGCTTTGCAGTGAGCCTCAGTGGAGTTACATCAGTGGAGAGACTAGCCCAGCAGCTAACGAAAGGCACACATATCAGAATAGCAAGCTTCAGTCTCTGCCTTGGACACCAAACCGAGCAAACCTGAATAAAGCCCACATCTCAGCATTTAAATTTACCTTAAAAATTGTCTTATGCTTTCTGATCTGCCCTAAACTCACCCGTGTTGAGGCATACTAGAACCACCAGTTTCCCTGCAGCTCCCCACAGGTCTACAGGATCCCAAGGTGATGGAATGCCCAGAAAGCGAGATTTATGTGCTGGACCACTTGACTGGAACAGATGCCCATTACACAGCTCATGCTGGTGTCATGGCACAGAGTAAGAGTTTCTGCTCATCTCAGGTCATACCACTGGGAAGGTACATGTTCCCTGGAGTTACCAAAGTGCAGTGCTGTTGAGGGATCTGAGGCTGGACTCAGCATGGTTCCCAGGGCTCCAGGGGAGAGGTCAGTATGACAGAAGGCCAAGGCTTTTTTGAAGAGTACAGACACAACATATTGCAACACGATCTCATTTCTTGGCCCCGTAGGGCTTATTCAGTGTGTTTGTATATGCAAACCACTCAGGTGCACAGCGGTGACATTTTCAAGCACAAATGTGTGCCGTGGCCCTCTACTTTTGGTTCTAATGTTGTCAAAGAAGTAGGAGGAAAGGGACTTGAATTTTGAGGAACAAAATATTTTTAAAAGCACATTTCAGCCCCATCACAGAAATTTTTTGACTGTTTGTTTGTCTCCAAGCTGCCTTTCATTTCTCCTTCCCAGCTTCAGTTTTAAAATGTGGGCTAACAAGCACTTCTGAATCCCAATATCCATCTCTAGGCAGATGAGAGAGATCGTAAATTACTGTTGGATTCATAGCTTCAAAAACATGCCCATGAGTCCTGGTGCTGTTCTGTTGATCTTACCCCTGGCCTGCAACTATCAATTTCAACTATCAATAAACATTAGGCATGTCTCCAGTTACCGGCTGGTGAACACTCAAGCATATGGGCAACAGTGGAGTAATGAGAAGGCCCCCTGTGTTGGGGCAACAGTCCTTCTATGGTTCCAAAGTTCAGGTTCTTGCCTCCTGTTACGAGAACATGTAACGAACACGGGTGACTTCAGTGAGCTGGGGCTCCAGGCATCAATCCAACAGCCCTTTTGGGGTTTCTTCTCTCTCTCCCAGGGAAGGTCTGAGGGCTCTCACTTGTGTTCTGCTGAGTAGAGAAATGATTTCCCATCAAGATAAGGATTTGATAAATACTGTAATTAGCAAAGGTAATCTTTTAATCCTTGGCATTATCTTCCTACCTTCTGTTTCTTTCCTTTTCCCACATCCTCCACCCAACCTTTGGTTGAAAGCTTCATCTCTTGAGGATCCTGAAGGGAATGCAAACCTGTTTTTTTCCCTGTCTGCCATCTTGTTCAAAATGCATCTAACTAGGCCCCCATCTACCACTGACTTAAGCACTATCTTGACTTCAGGCTTTGAAAACACAAGCACGGTGATGTGCATGCTCTGAGATCAGTATTTGTGCAAGTCTTTGCTGACTCTAGGACATAAAGACCTTAGCCTACAACTGGAGCAACATACAATTAATTATTGTGAAACTGACAGTTGCAGGGATCCACTAATTCAGTTGTGTAGTGCATTTCCATTTGTTCTTAACGAGGAAAGGAAAATGTATCCCATATTCCCAATACACCAATCCTCAAAGATAGCACCTCTAGGAATCTCTTCTGTGCCAGGCAGTTTTTAAAAACACTCACTCTTTTCTGTGTTTGAAAAAAGCACCATCTTACTCCACATTCATCAGCTAATTATTTCAGTTAGTTTTGAAGTGTTTGTCATAGAGCAAATGGCCATAGGGTAACTGGATGAGAGAGCTATATGGTATGAAATGGTAAATTCAGTTTCAGTGATAATATGAATTGGCTTTATGATTGACAATATGGCTTCCAATAAAGCATTCTGCTCCTCTTTCCTCATAAGCAACATGCTTAATGATTGCATTAACTCCAGTATGAGTGGAGAGGTTTTTCCCTAGACTACTAAATTTAAATGCCATCTGGGTTCATGCTTACAAAATGCCAGTTTTGCTATGCTCTTAAGTCTCTGTTGTCTCAACTGTTAAAAAAAGGAGGGTAAATCAGAATAAACTGGTCACCATATCACATTAAAAAGGAGGAATGAATGACTGACTGAAATTATCAAATATTCCTGAAACATACCTCTTCTCAAACTGCAGAGCCCCTGGCCAAAAATCTTAATGGATTTAAAAGGAAATACTCAAATTAATGAGGACTAAGTTAGTTGGTGGCTATTAGCCCTGGCAAATTGACAGTAGCATTGGGCTCTGATGCCTTAAGCCCAAGAGAAAAAAAGGCATCATATGAAAAAGATGTCTTTATGTTTTTTTCACAGAAGTTTCCATTAATTTCCTGGTACTGATGCTCCTGGACACAAAGATCCAAGATGCAAAAACTTTTGGTCTGACTTAATATAGCACTACTTACATTAAAAAGTCATGCTGTCTGAAGTACGTTCTCAGGATAATAGCATACACCAGATCCTTTTAGTTAGTGCATCATACCCAGCCATGTAGTATCTGAGAATATACCAAATTGAGTGGTTGCTCTCCACATAACCCCATCAAGGCTGGAAAGTATTTTTATCTCCTCTGTACACTGGGAATTAAGGCACAAGATAGCTATTAATAGATTTGCCCTGGACCACTGTGACTTGGGATTTTTTCAGGTATTTGTAAACTGGAACTAGGTCACTTTGCAGCATCTTTTTCTTGATAAGACACGGATTTGCTCTTGAAACCTTTCCAGGTAGCCATTATATATTAAGTGACTTTAAAACTAGTTATCCTTCTGAGACACCCTGTGTTCCAAACACTCGGAGTGAAATTTAACCACAGGTTGCAAACTTTATCCTTTGCATGTATTTAAACAATCTCATGGGACTTTTCTGTCAGTGAACGTTCTATCATTCTCCTAAGATTAAATATTTCAGTAAAGTTTCAATGACATTTCTACTTTCTTTTTTGTTTTGTTTTGTTTTTTGAATGAGGAGAAAGAGTGTACTTCCTCCATGGCAACCTTCTTCCCCCTTCTTTCATGTTTGGGGGTTTTTGTTAGTTTGGTTTTTGTTCATTTGTTTGTGTTTTTTTGTTTTGTTTTTTATTTTGTTTTGTTTGGTGTTTGTTGGTTTGTTTGTTTGTTTAATGTAGAATAGTTATTTATAACAGCAAAATGCCATTTGGATATAGGTCACCCCTCATCACTGCTAACAAACTAGCTTCAAGTATTCATATATGTGTAAGGCTTGCACTGGCTGTGAACATCAGGGTAAATTGTCTCATTGTTTTGCAGCATAACTGGTAGGTAGACACTGGGTATTTTGCAGAGATCCTCATTAAGCTGTGTTTGCTCCCAGAACACTTTCTCTCTGTCATTCAAGTAGTAATGGCTGAAGTGGAGATCAATATCAATACACAGGTGCTTCAGATCAGTAAACAGGAAGTTGTGCTTGTTTTCATGTGTCTTTATGATGCGGTTGTGTAGATGTCTCTTTATTGGTAAAATGATGACACTTCTAGCTATCATGGACCGATGTATACAACACTGTGTGTAAGCCACGTAGATATACATGTCCCTGGAAAAGCCTGTCTGCTTTTGTTTGCAGAAAGAGACATCCAGTCACCTTCTGCAAACATCTTCTCATGATAGAAGTAATTTTCAGTGATAATCAGAAGTTAAATAACCACTACATTCCATGAGTTCACAGTGTCTCAGAGTGTTTCTCTCATTTCTGCTTATTGTTATTATTTCTGTAAGTTATGCTTGCCTAAAAGTGAATGGAAATACCATCAACTAAACCTGGGGTGACTCTTACACAATAGACAGGTCAATGAAATGGAAAAATCTTCTGACAAAGGAAATATTTCTATAGGTGAACAAGCATATTCAGAAACACATGCACACGTGCACACACACGTGAGGATATGTATACTGACACCACCTCCAGCAGCAGCGTTTCTCCAGGAGGCAGGCTAAATGTGCATGTGAGGTAGACCAGTACTTTCACTGCCAGTGGAAGTATCTGTCATTATTACGCATATCTGCAATTTCCCCCTGTTTGATAACATACTTAAATATGAAAAGAGACAATATTTCTAACATTTTTGTGTCACTGTCTACATACAGACAATGGAAAAAAAAAATCACAGAATCATAGAATGGTTTTGGTTCAAAGAGACCCTCAAGATCATCAAGTCCAACCATAACCTAACTCTAACATTAAACCATGTCCCTAAGACCTTCATCTAAATGCCTTTTAAACATATCCAGGGATGGTCACTCCACCACTTCCCTGGGCAGCCTGCTCCAGTGTGTCATAACCCTTTCTGTGAAGAAATTTTTCCTAATATCCAATCTGAACTTTCCCTGGTGCAACTTGAGGCTGTTTTCTCTCATCCTATCACTTACTACTTGGAAGAAGAGACCAACACCCTCCATGCTACAACCTCCTTTCAGGTAGTTGTAGACAGTGATAAGGTCTCCCCTCAGCCTCCGTTTCTCCAGGCTAAACAGCCCCAGTTCCCTCAAGCGCTCTGCATAAGTCTTGTGCTCCAGGCCCCTCCTCAGCTTTGTTGCCCTTCTCTACACTCTCTCTAGTACTTCAATGTCTTTCTTGTAGTGAGGGGCCCAAAACTGAACAACTGAACACAGGATTCAAGGTGGAGCCCCACTAATGCAAAGTACAGTGGGACGATCACTTCTCTAGTCCTGCTGGCCACACTATTCCTGATGCAAGCCAGGATGCTGTTGGCCTTTTTGGCCACCTGGGCACACTGATGGCTCATGTTCAGGCAGCTGTTGATCAACACCCCGAGATCCTTTTCTGCCAGGCAGCCTTCCAGCCGCCCTTCACCAACCCTGTAGGGTTGCCTGGGGTTATCGTGACCCAAGTGCAGGACCCAGCACTTGGCCTTGTTGAACCTCATACAATTGGCCTCAGCCCAACAATCCTATCAGCCCAGATCCCTCTGTGAGCCTTCCTACTCTTCATCAGATCAACACTCCCACCCAACTTGGTGTCATCTACAAACTTACTAAGGGTGCACTCAACCCCCTCATCCAGATCATTGGTAAAGATATTAAACAGAACTGGCCCCAATACTGAGCCCTGTAGAACACTGCTCCTGGCTGACTGGCAACTGGATTTGGCTCTGTTTACCACAACTCTTCGGGCCCAGCCATCCAGCCAGTTCTTTATCCAGTGAATAATACACCTATCTAGACCTTGAGCATGCAGTTTCTCCAGGAGAATGTTGTGGGTTACGGTATCAAAGGCGTTACTGAAGTCTAAGTACACAGCATCCACAGGCTTTCCCTTATCCACTAAGTGTGTCACCTTGTCATAGAAGGAGATCAGATTGGTCAAACAGGACTTGCGTTTCATAAACCCATGGTGACTGGGCCTGATGACATGGTTGGCCTGTAGGTGAAGTGTGATGTCACTCAGAATTATTTGCTCCATAACCTTTCCCAGCACCAAGGTCAGACTGACAGGTCTGTAATTCCCTGGATCTTCCTTCTGGCCCTTCTTGTAGATGGGCATCATGTTAGCTAACTTCCAGTCAACTGGGACCTCCCCAGTTAGCCAGGATTGCCAATAGATAATGGAAAGTGGCTTTAGTGATCACCTCTGCCAGCTTCCTCAGCACCCCTGGAGGTATCCCATCTGGCCCCATAGACCTGTAGGTGTCTAAATGGTGTAGCACTTCACTAACCATTTCCCCTTGGATTGTTGGGGCTTCATTCTGTTCCTTGTCCTTGTCTTCTGGCTCAGGGGCCTGGGTACCTGATGCACAGCTGGTCTTGCTATTAAAGAATGAGGCAAAGAAGGCATTTAGTACCTCAGCCTTTTCCTCATCCTCTGTCACTATGTTTCCCCTGCATCCATCAGGGGATGGAGATTCTCCTTAGCCCTTCTTTTGTTGCTGACATATTTAGAGAAACATTTCTTGTTGTCTTTTACAGCAGTAGTGAGGCTCAGCTCTAGCTGGGCTTCGGCCCTTCTAAATTTCTCCCTGAATAGTTTCACAGCATTCTCATATTTTTCTTGAGTAGCATGGCCATCCCTCCAAAGTTTATAAATTCTCTTTTTACTCCTCACTTTCAGTCACAGCTCTCTATTCAGCCAGGCCAGTCTTCTTCCCCACCAGCTCACCTTTCAGCACAGGGGGACAGCCTGCTCCTACAATTCCTGAAGAGAGACCAGCCTTCTTGGACTCCTTTGTCCTTCAGGACTGTCTCCCAAGGGACTCTGCCAACCAGCCTCCTAAATAGAACAAAGTCTGCCCTTTGGAAGTCCAACGTAGCAATTCTGCTGACCACCCTCCTTCCTTCTCCAAGAAAAAGAAAACTCAATCACTTCATGATCACTATGCTCAAGGCAACCTCCAATTGACACGCTGCCCATGAGTCCTCCTCTGTTTACAAACAACAGGTCCAGTGGAGCACCTTTCCTAGTTGGCTCACTGACCAACTGTCAGGAAGTTCTCTTCCATGCACTGCAGAAGCCTCCTAGACTGCTTCGTCTCTGCTGTGCAGTAGACCTCTGGTAAATAACATGATAAAGACACCTGGGTATGCAACATGTCATGGTATGGAGCAACCATCATTTCCCAAATGTTTTATTCACCAAACATTACCCTGCTGTCTAAGAAATGAGAATAATTTCTCAGTCCACTTTTCTCTCCTTTAGGGCTCTGAAGAAACTTTGTGTAAATAGGAATTCTGAAATCTCAGGGACTGCCAAATATTTATTTGCTAGTACTTGCCTTTGCAGGTGATTATCCCATCACCTATATAAATGAGAAGCCTATTACAGAAAATGTGGCAGACGGCTGCATTTCAGGTTTCTCCAGTTGCAACGCTCCCACAAATGCTATGTTAGGCCACCCACCCACCACCCAAAAGTGGTAAGTAATCTAGTTAAACAGAAATGCACAGTATTCAAGAATTTTCAGTCTTGGAAAAACAAATTAGTTCAGTTAAGAAATTGTAGTCACCCCCTTCTATTTTTATTTCAGAAGCTTATTGCTTTTTTTTATCATGTACCTCCAGAGTTTTTCATCTTTTTCTTGCTTGTTACCCAGTCTTACGTTTCATACCGAGCTGTACCACTCTGAAATGTATCACACTGAAAAAGTGGGTAACGGACCCAGCACAGGTAAAATGTCAGAGAAAAAGAAGAGAAAAGGCCTGGGCAACAAAACACAGACCTGGTCTTGTGGCTACGAGCACTGAGACGTGGTAAATCTGGATTAAATTGCTGAGTCTGACACAGTGTCTTTAAGTGATCTTGGAGGGCTTTGTTAAAGCCTTGAATCAAGATAATAAATACAGCAAGACTAGCTGAATAAAGATGTTAATCTCATTGTGCCTCTAGTCTCAATTGCCAAAGCAAAGATACTTTGAACCCTGCTGAAAACAAATTTTCAGCAGAACACCTGCCATTTAATGCTGGTCTAACACAAGTCAAGCAGCTCATTGATGCATGTAAAATTCTATTAGAAAACTTTGAAATTATTCAAAGAACAACACAAGTATTTTTCTTTTTCAACCTTTATGTTTCCACCTCTCATTCTGCTATGTTTTGACTACCCTCTTTTATTTTGAAATGCTATAATATGAGGTAAAACAACACTGTTTGGGTTTTTTTTTCTTGACAAAATGAAGTATTTTCATAATAAAAAACAAAGCACCAGTAAATTTGAAAGGGATTGCTTTCATACAACAACAACAAGAAAAAAATCATATTGGAATTTCCCATGTGACAGAAATTCTATTTCCTGTCACGCTATCAGATACTGCTTTTACTGCCAATCTTTTCCATCAATTTTAGATGTATCCTGGTGCAGGAGCTTTCTTCTACTCTCCACTTTCACATTCACTTTTATCTTCTCCTTACCTTTCCTCACTTGCGGTAAAACTTAACTGGCTGAAGAAAAAGCCACAGTAAAACCAGGATTCAGATAACTGTCTGGCCTGTAACGCCATTCACATTTTCAGGGTGTTTTCTGGGTGTTCTGTGCCCACAGCAGTTAGTTCTTGTGTTTGCAACAACCAGCACCCAAGGTAGTAACTCATGCAATGGGACTTTCTGAAGCATTTTCTATTTATTTCTGTCCAGTTGGATCACAGTGGTCATCTCCTTTACCTGTCATTTACATATTTCCATAAGCTTTTGCTTTCCTTGCAGAAAGAAGCGGAGCCAAGTCAAGAACCATAAGCAAAGTCCCAAGAAAAGGGTGTCTGAAACTTGCTTTGTTACTTAAAGCATGCCCATGAGTTTGCTAAGGGATTAGACCGGGAACAAGGTGTGATTTTGCCGGATTTTCAGGAGCAGGGTTATCCTGCTGTTTCCAGAACAAAAAGACCTTGCATGAGATTGGTGAAGAAATACATCAACACAGGCAGGACGAGCTAGAATCCACTTCTCTGTGGACTAGTTCTCCACCATCATGCTGGTAACCTCAAATCTCTCCACAATTTGCTCTTCAGATCCGCTCATATGAGACTTGCACACTGAAACTGGACTGAAGCTGATCAGGAGAAAACACTTTTTAAATCTACATAAGGCATTGTTTTGAGGTCTGCAAATGCTTGTGACAGCAAAGATTTTAGACAGAGCCCTAAAGCAAGTGCTGCTCCATTTGACTTATGAATCCTTCCATTCTACTCCAGCCAAGTACTGGGGGCACATGGAGAGCAGAAAGATGGATTGTCAGCACCAGTCACTCCCCCGGAGAGCCCCTGAGGACAGCATAGGCTGCTCAGAGATGGCTTGGTGCCCTGATGCTCGGAGTGGCTGGATGAGTTTTCTTGGGTAACTTTGTGATGCTCTTCCACTGCACTGGACAGGCTTATAGCAGGGAGTGGTCAGTTTACGTCTCCTCTCCACACACAGAGGGCTGCAAACAGTAGGCAACACAGATAACACTAAGGGAAAGACCAGCTAAATAACAAATCCACTGCTTTGCTGAAGCTACGGGGAAATAAGCATCTAGAAAGCGTGAAGCAGACAAGTATTTTGTTTCTTTCACCCTACCTTCAAACAGTAGTGTTTGTTTGTGTGGAGTCCCAGGACAGGGAGATGATCTGGCAGCCCCACATCCTGGCTGACACCCAAAAGCAATTGCATGCCATTCTGTCCATCCCCAACAAATTAAATGAATGAGGGACAGGCTTCCTCTGTAGCTCACTCCTCTTTTTTCATCAATACATGCATCACAGTATTTGTCCCATGAGAATGACTCACATCACGGGTTTCCCACTGGTACAACTTTGTTCCTGGACACAGGTCTGAGCTAATGACTGTCAGTACAGACAGCAAAGGAGTGAACATTGGTACGTTTCTCATCCTCATTTCTGTGGCCTCATCATCATGCCACATGATGACAGTCAGCTTTTTCATTAATAGATCTGGGACAAGCACAATTTGGAGGCCAGATTTTACAAAAAAAAGCAAAAGGGAGAGCTGGTACATGTCCCCTCTCAGCAACACTAGAAACCACAGAAGAGAGGTGACAGATTAAGTCTTAACAGTATGTTGCATATAGGCACAAGCACATTCTGTCAACACACTGAGCTAGGCAGAAGTAATCCAGAACCAGAAGCCATATGACTGTGGTTAGTGTGATGCTGTGTCTGTGGCAATAAACACTCTGCAGGGGCATGCTGGCTTGTGTTCCTATCCTGAGTGCAAGCAGAGCAAAACTATCTGCCTACAAAAGACCTTGCTGATATACCCTCAGGTAGCAAGGCTGAGACACCTTTACAACTCTCTGGGTGATGTAATTGATGCTGAGCTTCTGTGTCACAGTGCTGGAATTCTCTTAGGACCTGGCTGAGGGAAAGGACACAGTGAGAGCAGCTTCCTTACGCTGTCTCATGACACATGCTTCCTTCCCACAAACTCCTAATAAAAACTTACGGATCATTAGCCACTCAGCTAGGCACTTACAGTTTTTGCCCTAGGCATCATGTTTCCAGACTACCAGGACAAAAGATGGCATGCTCAAGACTGGCAGGCAACCCACTGACACAGGAGAGATTCTCTGTTCTGTGAAAGAAAATGCACAGTGCACAGAGAGTGGTCAGGAAGCTCATGCCCTACAAGATCTTGTGTAGCATTTCGCACAGCAGTGCTGGTATCTGGCACTGCCTTTGACAAAATAAGGAGCTTTGCCCTTCACACTGAAGAGGCACATCTACAGGTGGCTCCGTGGCTTGGGCTCACAACAGTGGGATGTTTGCGATCAGGGCTTTTTGAGCAGACAGTTCCTGTGCCTGCAAGAACTGATGCAGCCTCTCAAGCTGAGCTTGGGAGGGAAGATGCAGCTGTCCAGGTCCTGGGCTGCACAGTGTGCCCAAATTTCTGCTCAGGTATTGATGGCGGCAGCAGCAACCTCACCTGTGGGCAATGTGCCCAAGTGAAGGAGCTGATCAGCCTGGTGACAGAGCTTTGGGAGGAGGTGTCCAGGCCGAGGAGCATCAAAGAGTTGGAAAAGGAGACTGACTGGTGGACTTGCAGTCTACCATCTCTGGCACAGCAGCAGAAACCAACCATGGCACCAGATACAAAGGACTTCCTGCCATCTCGCCACCAGGCTGTAAGGGACAACCCATAAGACGGGAGAGAACGGAAAGGGCCTGCCCTACCTTGCCAGGTGCCTGCATACAACAGGTATGAGGCCTTGGAATTGGATGGGCAAGCAGCTGATGCTGCTGGTGAAGACCCTTCTGGGAAGGAGGCGTCCTCTAGGCAACCCATGCCCCACATGAAACCCAGCAAATCCATTAAAATTTCACATGTCAAGAGAAAAAGAAGGGTAATTGTCATAGGTGACCCCCTTCTTAAGGGAACAGAGGGCCTGATATCCCAACCTGACCCACAGGGAAGTCTGCTGCCTCCCTGGGACCAGTATAAGAGATGTGGCTCAACAACTCCCCAGGCTGGTAAGGTCTTCTGATTGTTACCCACTATTGGTTTTTAATGTTGGCGGGGCAGAGATAGGCAAAAATAGTCTCTTAACACCTGATTAAATGGATCTCTCACAGAAGGGGAGAAGGGGTTTGCTCAGGGGATAGCGTGGCTGATTGATAGGGCTTTAAAATAGATTGGAAGGGGGAAGGGGGCAGTAGCAGGCAGGTCAGTGGTGAGCAGTGGGATGGCACACCAAAGCTTGAGGAGATGCATGACAGTGAGATTCCTCAGACTGTGCCATGAGGTGAAGGGCACAATCAACCACACTTGAAGTGCTTCTTCACTAATGCACACAGCATGAGGAACGAACAAGATGAACTACAAGCTTTGGCCTGGTTCCAGGGATATGATATAATTGACATTAGCAAAAACTGGTGGGATGAATCCTGTGACTGGTGTGCCATGACAGATGGCTACAGGCTACTCAGAAGGGACAGGAGAGATGTGGGGTGGCACTGTATGTAGCAGAGGGGCTGGAGTGCATGGAGCTGGCAGTTGGCAATGCCAAAGTTGAGAGCCTCTGGGTAAGGCTTAAGGGTCAGACAAATAAAGAGAAAGCTCTGCAGGTTCTGATTGATACAAGTTGAACGTGAGCCGATAGCGTGCCCTGGCAGCCAAGAGGGCCACCCATGTCCTGGGGTGCATAAAGCACAACTGTCAAGGATTTTGATTGCGAGGTGACAATAAAACCCTGGCAGATGTATTGTTAACCTCCTTTCCTTACCCGCTTTCCCCCTTTTGCCCCTCCCTCTCCCTGCTTCCCACTAAGGACAGGCGATTGTGAGGAAAAGAAAGACAGAGAGAAGAGAGTTGGAAAAATTAACAATGTTTTACTAATGCTACTAATAAGAATAGAGAAAATAATACAAAATACACAAAACCAATCTTGAGAGTCTCAGCAACTGCAGAGCCGGCAACCAAAGTCCTGGATTAGACTCTGCAGCCAACTGGAGCTGAATTCAGCCTGTCACTAGGCCTCAGTTCGCAGGGACGACTAGCAAGGTTCTCTCCTAATGTTGGCCATAAGCAAAAGGGAAAAAGAAAGGGACGAGATCCTCTTGATATCCCACTTTTATATGAAGTATTCACATGAATGAAATGTTATACATGGTCAGTTTCTTGGTCACCTGTTTCTCGTTGCCCCTCTCGCGAGATGTCCATCCATGCTTATCAATAACTTCGCATTTCATTGCTATGTTTACCAAAATATGTATCTGATTCTCCAGGAAAATGCAGCTAATATGAAGGCTTTAGCTAACAGGCAAAATTCACTAAAAGAGTAACTTGTTTTTTAACAAAACCAGGACAACAACGTTGCCAGCCACTCAAAGGAGGTGATTGTCCTTCTCTGCTCTGCCCTGGTGCAGCCTCACCTGGAGCACTGTGTGCAGTTCTGGGCATCACAGGAAAAGAAAATATTGATCTACGTGAGACTGTCCAGAAGAGGGCTGTAAAGTTGGTGAAGGGTTTGGAGGGGAAGCCGTGTGAGGAGTGGCTAAAGTCACTTGGTTTGTTCAGCCTGGAGAAGAGGAGACTGAGAGGAGACCTCATGGTGGCTACAGCTTCCTCACAAGGGAAGGAAAAGGGGCAGGCGTCGAAGTCTTCTCTTCAGTGACCAATGATGGAACCCAAGGGAATGTCAGGAAGATGTGCCAGGGGAGGTTTAGGTTGGATATTAGGAAAAGTTTCTTCACCCAGAGGGTGGTGGAGCACTGGAACAGGCTCCCCAGGGAGATGTCACAGCCCCAAGCCTGAAAGTGTTTGGGAAGAGACTGGACAATGTCCTCAGACACATGGTGTGAACTATGGGGTTGTCCTGTGCAGGGACAGGAGTTGGATCTTTGTGGGTCCCTTCCAACTCCGGACATTCTATGATTCTATGATTAACTGGAATGTTTCCAACAAATTATAAGTAAAAATAAAAGCAAAAAACTAAGAAAATGCAATCTGAAACTATGTAATGAAATGTACTGTTTGGACAGTCCTAGCTTGACTTTACGGCAGCAGGGCAAAGCCCTGCTTGCAGCTTATCTGCAGAGCTATTCTTGGCTTCTCTCTCTCAGGTTTTAATTTAAATATCTACGGTTATTTACCTAAAGCATGTACTAATTTTTTTTCCTCTTATTGAACAATGAGTAATTGCCTCATGTGAAGGTAAATATTTGAATATGTGTAAAGGAAAGCTTTTCCTTCCCAGACAGCAAGCAGCACCATAAAAAGCTTGATGTTCATACATTCTTTTCATCCAAGAGTTTATTATTTCTAAGCTGTGTGAGGTACCAGATCCTGACAAACCTGGACTTCAAAAGCAATGCTTGCATGAAGAAACTGGATCTATTACCATATAACTCATGTCTGAAAAATTCAGGCTGATAAACTCACAAGGTCTGACAGGCTGTTTCAATGATCTGTGTCTTTTGAGAGTTTTGCTTACGTGTAGATACAGGAGTGTGCGTCAAAGCAGGTTGTGGTATATGGAGGCAGCCTCCAGTGATTATGTGACCTTTTTGCTGGTTGGCAGTCACCAAGGTCACTTTCCCTTTTAAGATCACGTGTTTGCTCTCAGATAGCCATCTTCGAGGACAAGTCTGCCTTTGAGAGGGCTCCACCACCTTACCCTTAGACAGCAGAAATTATCTCCAGGACAGACTGTGGGTTGAACAGCCTACATCCAAGTTTAAAGAGTGCCAGAGTTTTCTTGTCAAGGTCTTTAAATACAGACTGACAACCTGAGGTGGCTATTTCACTATGAACAACAGGCAAACCTCTGTGTGTGTGTGTGATCAGTCAAATTTCACATTTTTCTTCAGTACAAAGAAAACATAAGACATTTGCAGCTCTTGCTGTTTTAACGAGCTGCCCCAAATTATGATTTAAGAATTATTTTCTGAAAATAATTATTTTAAAACAAAAATGTAAAACTTTCCTACTAACCTTGCTCTACACTTTAGTCTTTTGATGAACTAGTCATAGGACTTTTTTTGTAGCAATACTCCCTGGAGGTTTGGGAAGAAAACCTAAGAAGGAAACTCAGGTTGAAAATATCATATGGTTGTACTTAGTACAGCAAAAATTTAGGCATATACTTAATTATAAATGGTTGAATAATCTTAATACTTTATGGCAATTCACTAACATGCAGTTTGTCTTAACGATTTTCTGCATCACAGACAACAGGATAAGATCTGTCTGTGATCATCTTTTATTTCCGTATTACAGATGCAGAGAGAAAATCTGTGTATGCTAAATGTCAGCCTGGAAAATACTATATTTAAATAATAAAATAAAATTATAAGGAAAAATACTATTTCGCATTCAAATTGCCATGTGCAAAAGCACATGATAATGTTTATAATAAAATGTTTAGACAGTAGTTTGTTCAGATCATTTTTGAGTACAGGCCTGGTCATCTGACTTCTGGAGAACAAAGGCTCGTACAATATGCTAAGCATAATACCATCATCTTTCCCCTCCCCGCCCCCCAAGTGGATATCAAACAGCTTCTAAACTGATCAGCCTGGAATTGCCTATTTTACCACAGAAAAAAATCAAATTTGTCAACAAGGCACTGTTCCCCCTCTTACACATGTAGTTTTTCATTTTGTATTGCATCATCTAGGATAAGTCACATCGGAATGGTAAAATAAGCCTGCAGAACAGCATGTCCTTCTGTTGATTGTAAGACATGCTGAACAAAGACTTTACATGTTTCAGCTGCAAATTCAATAACTTTCAAGATGCAGACTTTTTATTTGAAAATGAAAATAAACATTTTTCATGTAAATTAAAGCATCTGGATCTGCATGGAAAAAAAAAAAAAATGTATGCTCCCTTTCACATATAGCACAGGACTTGGTTTGTCCAGGATGTACATGAGCTTTTAACAGTCAGGACCCTGATCATATGGTTGAATATTTGGCCCAAAGGTTAATGTACTTTCCTTTAAGCACTTTCTGGTACGATTCCTGCAGAGAGCTGAGTCTCAGAGATAACACTACAAAGAGTTAAATGCTTGCAAGCTTAAAAAGCTTTCTCCCCACCTGCCTTCAAGCTCACTAGAAATCTGGACAATACACATGTATGACATGACTTGTACTTTTCAGCCACGCTGAAAATATTAACAACCTTCTTCCACTGATGTTGGAAATTAATGGCTTAAACATATACATCTGAAATTATTTTTGCAGACATGGGACTGTAAACATAAATTGGCCTGCCCCTATTGACTCAGCACTGGTGTCATCCTGCAAATACTGAGGATCCTACCATGATAAACCATATCCCTTGAAACAGGGCACAAAGCACAGTTGTCTGCAAAGCATCCAGTGCTCAGGGGAATAACTCCCTGGCAGCTGCCTTTTCCCAACTCAATGGGATACAAGCCCTAACAATGCGTTTGCAGGTCACGGTCTCTCATATAGCTTTGTCTGAAATATGGGACAAAGCACGTCTGAGATAATACAGTCCCAAGACAGCCCCAAAGAAATTATACAGTCCTGAATAAAGGATGTCATGTAAAATGAAAAATCACTGTCTGTCTGCTTCTCATGGCAAGTCGTCGCAGCCCCATACCTGCTTCCCTGTCATTCCCAATAACAGATATCTGGGCTTAACCCAGAAGTAAACCACAAAATGTTTTGCCCAGATGCATTCCTTGTTATTGTTGAGTTTTCATGGGCAACCATGATGTTTTTCACTTTTTCAGTGTGAACTCACCTGCTATTTTTTGTGGCCATGACAGAAAGTGTCTCCCAGCACAGCTTAGTGTTCTTGTAAATCCAGGTGTGAAATTATTCTTATAGTGACGAACAGGTCAAGGGAGGTTCTCCTCCCGCTCTACTCTGCCCCGGTGAGGCTGCATCTGGAATACTGCATATAGTTCTGGGCTCCCCAGTTTAAGAAGCACAAGGAATTACTGGAAAGAGTTCAGTGGTGGGCTACAAAGGTATTTAGGGGTCTGTAGCTTCTTTCTTGTGAAGAGAGACTGAGAGAGTTGGGTTTGTTCAGCCTGGAGAAGAGAAGGGTGAGAGGGGATCTTATTAATGCTTATAAATATCTCAAGGGTGGACGTGGAGAGGATGGGACAAGACTCCTTTCAGTGGTGCCCAATTATAGGATGAGGGGCAACAGGCACAGACTGAAGCACAGGAGGTTCCATCTAAACATGAGGAGAAATTTCTTTACTTTGAGGCTGGCAGAGCACTGGAACAGGCTACCCAGAGAGGTTGTGAGGTCCCCTTCTCTGGAGATATTTAAAACCTGCCTCGACACATTCCTGTGTGATCTACTCTGGGTGAACCTGCTTTAGTAGTTGGGTTGGACTAGATGATTTTCAGAGGTCCCTTCCAAACCCAACCATTCTGTGATTCTGTCCTCCTGGACAGACTTCACTATTCTTGAAGTCAATGACAACTTTGTTGCTGACGTCAGTAGATATGTGGCCAGAATATTTAAAGTCCAAGGGGTTTGGAGATGAAAACTACTCAGAAAAACACACAATTCAACCTTACTCAATCCAATTTTTTTAATACCATATCCATCACCACAGCATGAGTGCACACTCTAATAATGTTCTATACTTTGTAACACTGGATGCACTCTTTTCATGTATATGTGTAGGATAAAGATAGTACTTGCATAGTAGAATAAACCAAACCAGCACTTGCTGTGAAAGCCAGGGAGGTGTGTGCCTTCCCTGTGGCATAATAGGCATTGAGCTTAGTGAAGGGGCTATACAGAAAAGAAAGAACCTCCCCCAGCCTAGCAGGTGGAGCTTTTCCTCCAACCAGCCCAGCTGTGTGAGTGCATCCCAGCCCCTGGGAACTGCCCCACACCTACAGATCTCTTATGAAACTCCATGCCAGAGAAACAAACTAATACCACACTGACACACACTACATAAACCTCTTCAGGGCAAAAGGACCACAGAAGGAATCTAGAGAAAGGTCTTCATTGCTCATCTAGTACTGACCCTCTGTGTTGCAAATGACAGGCTAAACCCAATCAGGTCCAGACCACCAGCTTAGCTTGATAGTGTTCTAGACATAGCTGAATGGCAGCTGACACCCAAGCCCCCCTTTTCTTTGAATAATGGCTGATTTCTTCCGCACTGTAGAAAAACAGCCTAAAAAGTCTGGAGGAGGGTTGAGGTGGAAAACTACTGCCACGGAGCATTCGAGACCCAAAGGATTCACCTGCAAATAAACTACAGCAACAACTGAAGCCATTAACACACCATGTTTGCCCCCAGCTTTGTCTAGGTTAATTTGCCCTGATGGTTATTTCTCCATTCATGCTTGGCTCTGAAGATCGTCTTTACACTTGAAAGCCTTGATGATCTTTTCTCATGTATGTGGCAAATGGCATGGGAGTAGTGAGCCTCTTCCCTTTCCCCAGCCTCTCTCAGGAAGCTCGTGGAACATGCAGTGTCTGCCAAGTCCCTTGTTGGAAAACTTCAACCAAATATAGAAAGTCTGGATAAGAACTGGACATTTTTTTCCCTTCTGCTGTCTGGTTTTAAGTTTGTCTGCAGCTGCTGGAGTTACACAGAGCCTTGAAAGAGTGGCCACTTTTCTTTTTTGAGTAGATTGCAAGCCAGCCTTACCACAAAGCCAGTTTTTATGGTTTTATAAAGGGCATGTGGCAAACGTTTGAAAAGCTACTTAGTCATCCTGTTAGTGACCACTGCCTTCTGGAGTTTTTCACTCTTCTCTCTTCCTTATTCATCATAGAGATTTTTATGCCGCTTCCCAGAACAGAGGCACATTCTTATCAAATCTGTAGCATATTTAATAAGTGTTTCCTGCTGTTTCTAAAGTATTTATTTTCAAAGAGCAATGTGAGACTTAAAGCATACTTTATGGGAAATTTCAGATTAACCACAAAAGCAACTGAGAGCTGATGAAGCTATCCCTAGGAACAATTACTTTTGTAGATCCATAGCATCAAAATTTCTGTTGTAGAACTAGGCAACTAACTAAGGGGGAGAGGAGAGGAGGGAAAGGAAGCAGATTTCAGAGATAGTTAAAAACAATTAAAAAAAAAAAAAAGCTGTGGCTTTGTAGGTAGGAAGTGGGGGAGATCCATGTTATTGGCCAGTTTTAGCTCTCAGCTGTGGCAGAATTTCTGTAAGACTATACTAAAATGTAGACCTCACTGAACATCATCCTCTGCCTTTGGCTTAAGTCAGACTACTTCCCTGTTTCCTACTTATTTCAATCCCTATTAGCCGTCACCTTCCCAGCTGTAAACTGAGGAAAACCCCATTCTACAGCCTCATTGCCTGTCCTACTGTGTGACATTGTTATTTTTGTCTTGGGACAGTGGACTTAGGTATCTTTCCATCTTCTGGTCTGTTCCTTATCCCTTGTAAATAACCCAGTCCATTTTATGACAGACCTAAGATCCTTCAAACATTTCTATGAGGCACCAGGTGATAAAAATTTCCACCTGGACTGGGTGCATCCACATGCACCCAAGCCGGGACTGTCGGGGGACAACAACTTGCAGAAGAGCTGTCTGCTCCTGAAGCACCTAGTTCCTTCTACTGTATATTGTGGAAGTGGAGTTTATTTAGTTCAAAAACAGGCTTCTACCTTAGCAGTCCATAGTGCAAGGCAAGATGAAGTGCCATGTAGGGTTTGAAAGAGCAGGGGAGGCTGTGCTTGGTTTCTGTTGAGAAATTTCACTCTAGATGTACGAATAATCTTGTCAACACCAATACACTCCCATGACGATCTGTTTTCAAAGTAAGGCATTTGTTCAGTGAGCATTCCTTGGTACTGCTTCATCTTCAACCCAAAGGGACAAAGGTCTATGTCAGGGGGTTGTTTCCTCAGCAGGATGAAAGCATTTCACTCACTGACTCACACAAAGTTGTCCTTATATGACATCAAAGTCAAACAGCACAAAGTTCAGTAAGATCATGATCATGGCATTTGTGGGTGTGCCACACCTACCTCAGCCAGTCTCCACAGAAGAGCCTGAGGTGCAAAGGCAGTATAAACAGTGCGTCCAGAAAGGCCTGAGGTCACATTAGCCACCTCTTAAATTATTTTTATCAGTAGTTTCAATTAAAAAAAATAAGGGAAGGAAGTCCTCCAAGTGCTGGAGGAAACAAGAAAATTTATTAAAACAAACAAAACAAAAAAAGTGGGTATTTAATTTTTTTCCCTTCCTTGATCTTTTCCAGGTCTTTTCCCTTTCAGTTTCCTTTTGGATGGAAGAAAGATCAAAAAAGAACAGCTGAAGGTAGCAGTGGTAGAAACAATTAGGAACAGACACAACAAAGCAAGTTCTAACCAAAGTAAACAATAGAGAATGGTGAGGGAGTAAACATAAACTTTATTTGCATTGTTCACGGAGAACATCTTTTCCAAAGCTGTGCAAGAAATGCTGAAAGCTTTTAATTCTTGATCATTCTGTGCTAAAGAAAATGTTTAAGATATAGTGCTACATGAATATGCCATTGAAAATGATCCAGTAAAAATATATAGCAAGGAAAGAAAATCTGAGCATGTGAGTGTAGCTTCCAAGCAGCAGAGTTTTCCGGCAAAGCTCCAGAAATCATGCCTGCTGGGTTGGAAGGCGAGTAGGCAATTGCACCTGCTGAACAAGCTGACGCTGCCCTGGAGATTTGTAAGCCACAAGTGAAAATGCAAGGAGGAGCGTGTTTCTGCTGAAGGCATGTCATCCCTCACTTATTTGGGAATTCTCTTTGACTCCTCTGGGAAACGTTCCCAACTCACTCCACCCAGATTATGTCATATAATTTCTGTCACTCAGAAAAAGAGCAGAAGCAAGTGAAACAAGCTGCAGTGTTAAACTCAAAGTGATAAGTGAAGCAGCCTACACAGAAGGATGTTGCTTCACTCTGTAAGAGTAGAAGCAAAAGAGAAGAGCACCTTTCTCTGTCAGATAGCTGCAAAGGGGTAATGTGATATCCCAGGAAGTGTACAGTGTGTGTAACTCCAGGTACTTTGTGTGTGATATTATGATTACATAACTGTAAACATATCCAATGTCTACGTGTACACATATCCCAACTTTACTTACAAATCAAGTAGACTCTTGGGAGTCAGTAACCAGCTAAAAGCCGAGGCTAAGGCAGGTCCTCTGATAGCCACAGATCCTTTGCTGGTTTTTAACACATTATGAAGTCCAGAGAAAGGCAGAGTGAATTGTGTTTGAAATCACATCCACGCTTCCAGTTCTCTGGAGCCCATTTGCTTGCTAATATTTACCTCAAAAATACATTAGCTAACTTGTACTTATGATGCAGAGTTCAACATAATATATTTTGTTATTATATTTCACTAGAGTACTTGGATAAATAAAGCATTGCAAAATGCATATATTTTGAAATTTAGTCTTCTACAAAATATAAACAATGAAACAGAAACATGGTGCTATTTACTACTGGTATTACACTTGCCCCGTGGAGCTGAGATTCAGGGTCATGTCCTACTGTGTGTGGCTGCCCACATTCACAGACTAAGGGATGAACCTTTTACTGGAGCGTTTACAGCATACAGTTTACACTGACAGCCTAGTGAGCATTTGAGGAAGGAAAAGATTGAGTACAGACATTAACCACCATCCCAAGGTCATACAGTGACTCAAGGGCAGGACCTGGAAAAAGTCCGCAGAGCTGTTCTCCACAAAACAAAACCTCTTGCAGTAGCTTGAATATTGGAAAGTGGCTTATCTGGGAAGTCAAGGTTGAGGAAAGAGTCCATATGAGAGGACAAAAAAACTTTTTTAGATAAAGCAACTGCAGCAGGAATTAATATTTGAAAGCAAGTTACTACCTTCAACCATCACAAACTATATTACAGACTTCTTTTTAATAAGGGAAAACAGAAAAATATTTTTATTGCATTCATCTTAATAGTGTTCTTTTATGACAAAAAAAAAAAATTGTTTGCTATTTTTTGTTTTGAAAAACCTCAAAGGAGTTAGTGAAACAAAACTACACTGGATTCTCCCATCTCTAATTACCCACAAAAACTTATGTGTAATGAACATGAAAGTCTGAAACTTTCCCTAGAGAATCTACAAACATTGGACTTTATTTTAGCCTTAACTACACACAGTCTTGAGAGTACATACTTATGAGCTACATTCTGGTCATTTTGGTCAGCCTGCTCCAAAACCCATCAAAGGCAGCAGATATCATTGTTTTCAGAAAGTTCAGATTAGAAATGACTGATACTCACTCTAGCAAAAAAAGGGGACTAAAAAATGGTAAGATTAGCTGTGTGACAATGGAACCGTCCCTCAGAAAAGAAGCCAAAACCAGAGCTAAATGTTAAAATAAAAGTGCAAAACATAATTTTTGTCCTGCTTACAAAGACTTGGCATCAACCAGAATATGCAATGTGATGTGTTATTGGACACTGAGACTCCTATTCTAAACATACTGTCAATATGTCTCTTCTTTAATCTTAGCAAACTGATGGGTGGTAGCAATTATACAGGATGATTTATTTAAAGTACTGTAATAGGCCACTACTCTGCCTTGCAGGCTAATCCATGAGCTCTTTTCCTTTGCCCCAGCCATGTGGAAATCACCCTTGATTTCCAGAGCCAAATATTACAAGACCACAACTCATTTATCTTTCATTTTTCAAGGAAATCTGGCAACGGGGGAAACAAGAACTTTTGCTGTGGAAGCAGCTAGTTCAGATCCGCAGCTGACTGGAAAGTCTATGGAGGACAACAGAGCACATCCTATTATTGATCCTCTTAATTTCAGGTTAGGAGATATTATTATTTTGATTTCGCTCTGACTAAAAGGTCAATCCTCTCCTGCCTCAGGCTTTGCCTAGCCCTGGTGAAAATAGCGCAAATGATACACAATGCAAATGAGGGACACTTGGCCCCACAGGACAAATGTCCACGTGAACTTGACAGATCTTCAAAGGGAAGTTTCTCCACAGAGGAAGAGCAGTATGAATTTAATGAAAGCAGGTCTCAGAAGAAAACCCTGGCACTTATCAGGGTGGCCAAAAATCCCTGCCTTTGTGTTCTTATACTTTGCAAATGCTGCTGCATGGGTCTCAGAGGCAGTAATCCAGGCTCATATCCTCCTCTGTCCAGACATTAGGAGCAGCTCTGTTACAGCACGGCTCACAGGAACCTGGCTGGAGAGCTGTGGAGGGACAGTTACCTCCACAGTGGGTGGGGTGCTCAGCTACAAGCCATTTCCACAGCATCTTCTGCTCTTTGACCTCCTACCACCTGTCTGAGCAGAGGAGAGGTGCCAGGCTCGCAGTTCTCTGGCAATACCCTGGCAATGGAAATAGCACTCCACAGGAATAACATCCTGTTGTAACCCAGCCTGAGTTTGTGGGAGAAAGAGACTGTCTTGCAGGATCTGTTTCAGACTTTCTGTGACACCCTTCTGGGCACCAGGAAAGCTGTGCTGACTGGCAAGGAAGCCCCTTACTCAGGTCTCTGCTCACTCATCTGTTCTCTTCACCCATCTGCAGGCAAAGGTGATGAACAAACCCAAGGGCACAAGTTTGCACTCACTAGATGTGATATGATAAACAGCTTTGACAGTTTTGTTTATGGGGAAGCCATGGTGTTGAAGGAAGGAGGGATGTTAAACAGAGAAAGATGTTCTGGAGTAATTAGCCCCTCTCATGCCAAAATTAATCTTCCCTCATTTCTGACCCATTTATTAAGTCCCAAACTAATTCACAAGGGCAAACTGGGGAATTCATGAACCCTTGGCAGTTCACTGATAGAAGGTCCACAGAAGTGCAAAGTATTCTTATTCCTGGGAAAAGCAAACCATAGAAATATCTCTGCCTGATCCAGAGATGGGGAGGTATACCATCACTCGTCCAGCTTCCTGTTGATAGCTATTCCATCTGCTCCACTATTATCTTTACTCTACTGAAATGAAGTAACTACCCAAGGAACTTTCCCAAAGATCTGAGTAACCAGAAAAGAAAGAATCATAGAGAATCATAGAGAATCACAGAATGACCTGAGTTGGAAGGGACCCACAAGGATCATCAAGTCCATCTCCTGTCCCTGCACAGGACAACCCCACAGTTCACACCATGTGTCTGAGGGCATTGTCCAATCTCTTCCTGAACATTGCCAGGCTTGGGGCTGTGACACCTCCACCACTCTCTGGAGGAAGAAGCTTTTCCTAATGTCCAACCTAAACCTCCCCTGGCTCATCTTCCTGACGGTCTCTCAGGTTCTGCCATTGGTCACCAGAGAGAAGAGATCAGCCCCTCTTCCTCCCCTTGTGAGGAAGCTGTAGCTGCCATGAGGTCTCCCTTCAGTCTCCTCTTCTCCAGGCTGAACAAACCAACTGACTTTAGCTGCTCCTCATGCGGCTTCCCCTCCAAACCCTTCATCAACTTCATAACCCTCTTCTGGACACTCTCCATCAGCTTTATATCCTTTCTATCCTGTGTTGCCCAGAACTGCACACAGTGCTCCAGATGAGGCCGCACCAGTGCAGAGCAGAGTGGGACAATGACCTCCCTCGCCTGGCTGGCAATGCTGTGCTTGATGCACCCCAGGACACGGGTGGCCCTCTTGGCTGACAGGGCACTGTTGGCTCATGTTCAACTTGCCATCAACCAGAACTCCAAGATCCCTCTCCACACAGCTGCTCTCCAGCATCTCATCCCCCAGTCTGTATGTACAACCAGGGTTGACATATCCCAAATATTCAGCACTTATCCTTTTCTAAACTAGATGTGATTGGTGATTGCCCAGTTCTCCAATTTGTCCAGATTCCTCTGCAGGGCCTCTCTGCCCTCAAGAGTGCCAACATCTCCCTCCAATTTTATGTCATCAGCAAAATCATTAAGTATTTCCTCAATTCCTGAGTCTAAATCATTTACAAAGATATTGAAGAGCTCTGGACCTGAGATGGACTCCTGTGGAACCCCACTAGTGGCTGGTCACCAGCTCAACCTAACCCTATTTACTAGAATCCTTTGAGCCTCACCTGCCAGTCAATTGCTCACCCACTGCATCATGTGTTTATCCAGCTGGACATCTTGTCCAGGAGGATACTGTGATAGACAGTATCAAAAGTTGTGCTGAAATGTGAAAAGATCATGTTGACAGGCTTCCCTTGGTCAACTAGGTGTGTAATGTTGTTGTAGAACGAAATTAAGTTGGTCAGGCAAGACTTTCCCCTCATGAACCCATGCTGGCTGGGACCAATGACTGCGTTGCCATTCAGATGTTTTTAAATAACTACCAGAACAATCTTCTCCATCATTTTGCCAAGAACTCAAGTAAGCTTGTCAGACCTGTAGTGGCTGGGGTCATCCCGGTTGCCCCTCTTGAAGACTGGGACAACGTTTGCCAGCTGTGTGATATTCCATGTTGACATCTGGGAAGTTGAAGTCACCCATAAGGACAAAGGCAGATGTTTTGGAGGTTTCACTTAGTTCCTTAAAGAATAACCCATCAGTGTCATCATCCTGGCTGGGTGGCCTGTAATAGACACCCATGACAACATTCGCTTTATTTGTCTGACTCTTAATCCTTACCCAGAGGCTCTTAACTTTGCCATCACCAACTGCCAGATCCATGCAAAAGAAAAGATGAAGGAGGCAAAAAAAAATACCAAAACAACAAACTTGTTGCTGGAAACTCTGCCTTTAATATCCTCTTTTTTCTCAAACATTTTTTTATGGTTTTACCTGTTTTCAGATGTCCTTTTTATCTTGCAACTTGATTGGGTGAAATGTTTTCTTCTATCCATCTTAGTTTGTGGTGTTTTTGTCTTTTAAATATATTTTGATGCTTCATCCATGTATTTCACACTGAGAATGGCTTTTTGTATTTGCATTTCTTTGTTTGTGCAAAGTACTTTGCAACCCTGCTAAACAGCAGAGCTGAGAGCAGCACAGGTGTGCTGAGGTTCAAAATTCTGCTATTATCACCTATAATGGGTGCATCAGATGTTCTGCCAAGAAATCTTTCCACAAACAAGGCAGCATTGAGTTAGAGTTCAACCAAATTTCAGTGTCAAAAGATTGGTCTTTGCTCCAAATACATCAAGTATCAGTTATATCTGTTTGACATCTCCAGAATTTTTGGAAGCTTGTTTTGCTTGACATTAGAATAACGTATTACCATCAGAATTCTTCTTACAAAATCCAGCTTTGCTTCAGGGAAAAAAGCATTCTCAAACAAGACAACACTTGAGAAGTGGTTAAGGTTAAGCTGAAGCCACTGCAGTTAAGTACATGTCTCTGAGACCAAACCTTTTCTTCTGGAAATTAGTGGATGCACAGGTGAAAAGCATGCAAAGAAGCATGGTCATGCTGAAAGACATGCAGCTTTTCTGATTTACACCTGCTCAGGATCTGACACCCTGCTAAAAAGTTCGCTGTTTTCAAACCTTTACTTTTAAGATGCCTCTAGAGCTTAAATCTCTTTGGTAGGAATACGGAAAGAGAATGAAATATCTTTTTTTTTAATCCATTTCCTTTGAAAATATTATTTCCCCATTATATCTGCAGACTAGCTTCATGGACACTGCTCTATATTAAAAGGCTGTTACTATTATTTTGTTGGCTATTTCATTACATTGACTGTGTAATGACTACAGCCACTTCCCTGTGGGGCAAAACCAATAATCTGAATGGATGTATCTGAGTCTGTCTGTAAATACTTGAGACAGTATTCAAACACAGTGGCACTACAGCTCAATGTCTTAAGAGAAGCACTTGAAACCTTACCCAGAGATTATTAAACCCAAAAACTAATAAAGAAAGTGAGACAGAATGCCTAAAAAAGTTTTGATTATGCTTAATATTTCCAACTGGTTTGAGGTTAAGTCAAGAAGCCAGCTGAGAGGAAGCTGTGGTAAGTACAATCTAGTTAGCTAGAAATCCTGTCTTCACCCCTGCGGGCTCTGCATACAACCCCAAATAAATAACAGATACAGTATTCCTTATCTGAAGTGAGTCTAATTGTACTTTCCTCTGTGGATTAATTTCTGTAAAATACTAAGATGTTCAGTTAAAACCTTGCTCTGTGAATGTCTTCTCAGAAAGAATTTAGGTTATCTGTTCTATATTTAAAACTCCTGTTTGCCCGTGTATGATAATATTTAAGACTTGTCTTTGACAGAATTCAGAATCACTAATGTAGGTCTAGAAACTCATTTTTTTTAGTGTTTTTTTTCACCTCATCTTCCCCTTTCACTTCCACACAGATATTTTAGCTCTGTTAGCTTGTTTGAGTCCATTCTGGATGACTCTCCTCGTGTTACAAAAATTCTTGAAACTTCCCTTCCTTCCTTCCTTCCTTCCTTCCTTCCTTCCTTCCTTCCTTCCTTCCTTCCTTCCTTCCTTCCTTCCTTCCTTCCTTCCTTCCTTCCTTCCTTCCTTCCTTCCTTCCTTCCTTCCTTCCTTCCTTCCTTCCTTCCTTCCTTCCTTCCTCCCTCCCTCCCTCCCTCCCTCCCTTCCTCCCTTCCTTCCTCCCTCCCTTCCCCCCTTCCCCCCTTCCCCCCTTCCTCCCTCCCTCTCTTCCTTCCCACCTCTCTTCCTTCCTCCCTCTCTTCCTTCCTTCTTGTATTTAACTATTACAGGATGACAAAAGATGAAGGACTTTAAAAAGACTGATGTCAACCTCAGAGTCTCTTGGCCTCACTGAGGTGGAACATCACCCCTCTGACTCATTGAAGAAACATTAATAACAGACAGAAGGCCTGCAAAATACCAAAAGAGTTGCTCTAATTATAAGATCAGAAGGTGATTTTCTAGGAAAGGATGAGAAGAACCAAGTCTTTTGAGCCAGCATGCAAACAACTTTGGCTCAGAAGCTCTAAATTTCTATTTCATTTTTTGAAGTTCAGACCAGTTTGGAGAGAGTTCCCCATCTATCCTCATTCAATCTCACACACTTCTGCCCTTCTTTTTTTCATTTGAGACTGCATGTGGCTTTTTTTTTTGCCTGTGCTCCAGCTCTGTGGCTTTGTAGGGTCTATGGAAATCCCAGGTGCTTCTCCAGACAGACCCTTTTACAGCACAGTCATCATTACTCTGTTTTCCAGTATAGCACCTCTGGTTCCCAGGTACCATTTGCATCACACAGAATCATGCACAGAATCCTTACTGCTTATGGCTGAGGCAGAAAGATGCCAGAGGGTGAACACTGGGTAGCCATTTATGCCTGGAAGAGGAATAGCACAACATCTATTTGAGATTATGAATAGATCATCCAAATCACATCCATTCTGATCAAGAAAAACTGGCATTCAGGTATGTGAGGTTGCTTAAAATGGATGCAACTAAAATTCAAGGGACCTCTCAACCAGGCTTTCAAGTGTTTTGTCCCTGAAGTATGCTGCATAGGAGCACAACCAAGATCATCCATTCTCAGCAATCCTTTGCCACCAAACCTCAGATATCCTAACAGACTGAATAGCTTTGGTTTTTTTGCCAGAAGTTCTTGCAAGATTTTGTTGCCATTACATAATTCCCCCCCAAAAAAGACAAAACAAAACAAAAAAGAAAACAAAACAAACAAAAACAAAAATAAAAGACAACAACAACAGCAAAAAAAACAGATGCAAACAATAAAGGGAGAAGATACTAGTTGGTGTGAAAGACTGCTGAACGCCCTAACCCTCCACTGCTACCAGAAAGCTTTTCTGAGGGCAAAGCTCACACTACGCTGCTGTGCATTACAAGTCCATTTCTGTATTGTAATTAAAGACTTTTCTTGATTCACTCTAGAGGAATAAAAAAAGCTGTGTGTAGGTATAAATAACCTTTTCTTCCAATGTGAAGTTACTCTGCACCTCCAGAGTAGAATAAAAATGCCTGTAGGTTATTACGTATAAACAATTTCTCCCTCTTTTGCAATAACTCCATCTCCAGGTGTGTGTAGGGGTCGGTGGGTGTCTTATTTCTGTCTTGAAGTAGCATAATATGGATACAACTGAGTGTGGACAGTATTTTAGTGTTTTATAGTGTTCAGACCAATTTTACAATGTTTTCCCTTCCTTGTGTTGTGCTGTTTCAGTTCTACCAGGTGTGGGTTTGTTCTCAGTGTGAAACCAGCTGGCTATGCACATATCTCAGGTCTCTTAATTGCAGACTCCATCCAGTTCCATCATCGGGTTAGGTGCATGCAGCTGTGCCTGTCTCCATCACCTGCTTCAGAGTCAGCTCATGGCTACAGTGTGCTTCTATTCTGTTGCACCAGTGAGTTTTATACAGGATTGTTGTGCAGAAATACTGCTGAATCAATGTGAGCAGCTCATCAGTTCTGGGTAGTTACATGCCTGAGAAGGTTATGGCAGCACATGTTAAAAATCCATCCTCACATATAGTTTTAACAAGGATGTTGAAACAAGAAGGACTAGATTTTTTTTTTTTTAATCTCCTCTCAAAATAAACCACTCACACTATCTATTATTAACATCACATGACTCCAGAAGCTGGTGCCATTATAAATTTAACATAGCTTACTTTTACCAATAATGCCACAAGAAATTATCATAATGCTTTACCAATTATACTTAGAGCATGGCCGCACAGGTGTGAGGAGCAATGAAAACATGGCAGTTCAACTTAAGGGCAAGATTTAAAAGTTAAAACCAATTTTCATTATGGAAAAAAGCAAAATTCATTAGTATAAAGGTACAGGTTATCCAAGAAATATGCTCTAGCTGTTTTCAGATGGTCCAAAGATGGATGAACTTCCATAGTTCTCACATACCACCTCCCTCTTTTGTCTTCCTGCTCCACTACACCTGATTAACACCTGATTAACTGCAGCAACAGATTCATACTCAGAAATTTACTGAAATTTCCTAGCATAACCTGACAGGAGAAACCTATTTCAGACTCAAGCTCCTGCCACGCTGTTCTTATCTCACCCCAGCCTGTTGCTTCAACCTAAAGTTAGTAGTAGCAGTAGTAGCATAACCAGCTCCCATGCAGGAGAAGATCAAGCATGTAGAGAGCATGTAAAGGCTTGCCTTGACTGCTAAAAGAGCTGTTTCATTTAAAAAAAAAAAAAAAAAGAAAAAAAGAAAAAAAGAAAAAAAAAAAGAACCCAAAATCTGAGTAAAACTTGACCTTGATTAATATAGTCCATGGGAAATCTACATCTTCAGTGTGTTTTCTCTCCAAGAAAACACACATATTCTGTAAGTTTTAAAATGGTAAAGATAAGCTTGGAGATAGAAAATGGGTCCTAAAGTGGCGAAGAGCCACCATTCTAGGTTCCCAGGCTATTCGTACCACATGTGAAATTGCTAGGGACTGTGAAAGCACCCACTGGTTATGGTTTGTTCCAAGCTCCTTATGATTAAGTATCATTGTGGATGTAAAAGTTTAGAGAGAGAGAACTGAAAGTAACTAGAACTACTACTAGGTGCCATTGGAACCAACTAATTTCCTTTGAGTCATATCATGCAGTAAGGAGAAGATAGGCCCTAAGCCTGAAAAGTATTCATAAGCCTCTCAGCATGTCCAAACAGGCCTCTCAGGATCTGCCATCCAGGTTATGCACCCTAATGTTCCTGATAATCTAGTGATTGCAAGTCAAATCATCTATCATTTCAAGCAGTGTGGACCCATGGGGTTTTTACTTTCCTCCTGGGCAGTATACATCTGCAGTGTGTCAAAAAGAAGCTGGGCCCCTCAGTCCTCTTGCAAGACTAGAGGTCACCATGCTTTACTCAAGTATCAAGCCATAACTCTACTTCTAAGTAGGTAAAAGAAAGTTTTCTCAATGATATTTACATGAGAAGTGTTAGGTAGAATTTCGCTGCTTTCTAAGTGGATTCTGGATTCAGTGACATTTGAGGAATCATTAAAGGTATTCAGAAGCAATATGGACCTGCCCTTATCAGGTATAGCATTAGAGTCACAGTCAAATAAGGATGAGATTTTAGCTTAGAAATACTCACATTTTTCTTCGGTGAAGCAGATTTACCAAAATAAATATTAAGAGTATACTTGCTGTGCTGGCAAATGTCACTACCTGGTTTAAATTATTAGTAGTAATCAAAGCATTATTAACATGTCTGCCGGATGTCTCTAATCCACTCAATTTAGCAGCCCTGAAATGTCGCTGTTGATTTCACAGTAATCTTGTCCCACCCTGAACCTCAGCAGACAGATGAAAGAGTGAGTCCTGAGCCGTGGACAAGATGAGATGAAAAAATTAATATAGGCAGCATGATCAAGCAATTTCACCATAATGGCATCTAGAGAAATGTTATTTTCATAAATATTTATAAGGAAAGAGATAACCATAAAAGGCTTAAATCTGAAAGAATAGGTGTGGAAGCAGAGTACAGGATTATTGTTGTACAGCAAGGCCTTCTGACACCATGCAAACAAATGAATTCCTGCATAAAGAGAACACAGTTTAAACCACACTAGTATTATTTCAATTATATTAAATTGTACATGGTGTTAAACTGCTCAAAGCCACAGGACAGACCTCCCACAGTTTCTATTATCAGAAACATCATCAGACTACTCATCATTAAATCCCTACTGTGAAACATGGCCTTTTATTTCTTACTATATGAAGCCAGTCACCACTTCTATTTTCCTTTACAGTACAGGCAGGTCGTCACATTTTTTCTTAAAGGCCTCCCATATGAGGATGGCATACAACAGATCTCATTTGTCATCCAGCTGTGCTGGATCTGTTTCTCAAACTGTTTCTTCAACCCAAGGGCTGTAGACTAATATTTGTTTCCTTTAGGCGATGGTGCTGAAGAACTCCATATGGAAGACTAGTCCAGAATACCATAACCATAATTTGTAGGTTACTGAGTGGCTGCAAAGCAAATCCTTTCAGTATAGTTAAATTTGTGTCCCAGTATTACAAAGGATAGTACATACCAAGGGGAACTTTTACTCTCTTGATACATCTCACCTGCAGCCCTCTCCTGCCTTCATTTTTCCCCCTTGAAAAGGATCATCTGTGGACAGGAACAACACTTTTAAGGATGTGTGAATTACAGTAGGAAAATACTGTACTACATTTGAAATCAGGGTATCACCTTGAACTGATAAAGTGAAATTCCATCTGGAACATTTTGAACCTGAGTTTTGCCTCACGTGCTTTGTTGGCAAATCAGAAACAAAACTACTTAAGTCTAGAGTTATATCAGTACTAAAAAAAAATGTGTGAAAGATAATGCAATTAAAAAGGGAGTAATTTATTTCCTAGTAGATCAGCTAGTCCCTTTCAGAATCTGTCTTAATCACAAAGTAAAACCAAAGGAATAGAATGCTAGGGTGCCTCCTCACTTTGTAGAAAGTCTAAGCAAAGAGTTATCTACTGTGTCTTGGTCTGGCAATTTACAAATCTTCATGCTGCAAATTACAAAAAAATGCATCCAAGCAAAAAATAATGAAAATAAACACACTTAATACATGTTTCAGCCAATGTTTACCACTTGGGCAGATCATCAAACTGTGTCATTAACTCTGGCATTCACCACACAGTCAGAACTTTGCCAATGTACAAGAAAAAGGCAAAAAGACACTTAAGCTGAAAGAACAAAGGGAAAAGAAAGAAAACTCCTGAAACCCAGCAACCTCAAGATCTAGTCTGTAAGTTATAGTTAAGATCCTTATGTTTTGACTGACAGTAAGGCTTGCTCTCTGTAGACAATAAAGCATTTTCATCAGGTAGCAGCTTCAAAAGCAATGTTAACTGCTCTACAACAGATCCCAAACACAGAAATAAAAATGCATTTAGCTACTCCTCTCTCTTGCCAGCATCAGCTCCTGACGAGACCCTGTTATCAGATGCCTGTGTAACACTGTGTGCTTGGAAAATGGTCTGAGTCACAAGTTATACTCCAAACAGACAGCATAGGCAGTAGGTAGCATTAAAACAAACAAACAAACAAACAAAAACAAACAACATACAAACAAACAAACAAGTCATTCTTTATAGAGAACTGGAGTTCCAAGAAATTACACCATTTAAGGCCCCACAGAAAACCTGTGTATGTACTAGGAATCAAAGCCAGACCTCCAGAGTTCAGCCCTCGCTTTGCTTTAACTGCCAAAACATCCTTTGTTCTCCTCAACCAACCTTCACCTTAGCTGGCAACAGAAGGACCTCCCATTACATCTTAAGGCATGCTGCTAATTAGCATCCAGCACAACAGTGGTACTGGATTCCTGTGCAACTCACCCCACTTCATATTTCCTTTAGTAATCCCAGGTTTTATTTTTACACTTGCACAAACATTATCCAAACACAGAAAGTCACAACTGACTTCAGCCTCCTCCTGGTTCATTTTCATTACCTGGATTCAGATATTACCTGTTTCAGCTGAAGATAAGCTTTCTGTCACAGATATCCTGTTTTTGCAGTGTTTTTAACAGGGAAGAAAAAGAATGTTAGAGCAAGAAAACCACTGGAGCATCAAAGCTCACATGAGATCCTGTAGAGGCACAGATTTAGTCAGCATTTCCCTTTCATCCTGCCTTTCTACTAAAAAGCCCTTAATAAAACTAGAAAAGCTGGAAAACATTTCTGCTTCTCTTCTGGATGCCCAGGGAGCCTTCAGCAGGTACCACTGGCCCCTATAGCCAGGAAGGAAGATATCTCCTACACGTTCTGTAAGATTCAGCACATCCCAAGCTACAAACAGGTGATAGGAAATCCTGTTTCATCTGGCTAGAAAAGAGCAATGAGCTCTTTCACTGCTGTCGCTGGGAGCATGTTGTACTCTCATCAAGAAAAGACAGGGCTGAGCTGCCAAGCAGGATGACCCCTGTCCACATGCCTTGGGCACACCATGGCACCAATCCACACCCTGACTGGTAGCAAGTAACAGCTTGCCAGCTATTTACAGCTGCTGGATTCACTGCCCAGACGCTGCTTTCTGAGAGCAAATGGGAGGGCAGGAGGGCAAAGACAGGTATGAAGGCCACTAAACAAGCAAATTCTATACATGAAATACAGAAGCTTGGGGACTGGAAGGAATGAGATAATGTGATCAGGTTTGGGCACTGGGAGGCCTTGAAACCATCTTGTATGCTTATTTTTATTTTAAAATATGAAATGGCATAGAAACTCAGAGCTTCCTTTACTGGAGCTCTATTAGGGGCAGAGAGAAAGGAGGCAGCAGTACTTGGTATTTAGTTTGGGCTGATTCGTCCTGCCAGTCCCCTTTTGAAAGGGCTAGCTGGGATTCAGTTCTGGCAAGAAGGAGAAGAGGAAGGGCCAATCTTTGCAAATATTTTCTATTAGTTTTTCCTTTCACAACTACATCTTCCACAACTTGAATTAATTCAATTTTTTTGGCATCCTGGTCAAAACCACTATGTTTCAAGGAAAATTCATATCAAACCCATGCCAAAATTATACATTTCAGTGTTTTGGTACAAATTGGAATAGACTGAGTTGGCCCAACAGATTAACCAATAAAAGTGCACTTAAAATATTAAGCACTTATGACTTTGCTGTCCACAGGGAATTAGAACCAGATGATTTCCATGAATATTTTCTAAGTTTTTTCAGTAGAAATTCTTTAAAGAATAATTTAATTCCTGTTATGAATTAAAAGTAGATATGTAAACCTTTTTTTTTTTTTTTTTTTTTTTTTTTACTTCAGTCTGCTCCCTCATTACTTTATTTTTTCTGCAAATTTATGTCTCAGATCTATAAACACTCTTAAAATCACTCCTATCTTGATGCACTGTGTTGACCGGAAAGGTCTTATTTTATTCACAGATTAAACACAGAGACTGAGCAGCAGGCATATAGTGAATCAGTGAATCAAGTAGTTAATTACTGGAGGACACAAGGATGAGGTTGTTGATGTTACTTATTCCTCATTCCTTTATTCATCTTGGTTTTGTTGGCACATGAATGGTCTCTCTTGTCACTCATGCCTTGCTTTTTGTACTTCAACTGCTCTGTGAAACCTCCTCTACGTTGGATCGGTCCTTTGCTTCTGTTGCTAAACTCTAGTTATTCTCTAAGCTTTTAATAACTTCATCTTATACAATAAAAGAACTGCAAAACCTTCAAGACAGAACCTCTGACCCAGGAAACCTGTTTACTTCCCCATAGCAAAAAACAATACTTCTTACAGACTTCCATTCTGCAGAAACAGAGCAACACCACAGAGCTGGTCCATAACTTCGGCAGTCATGTTGCTTCTCTTGACTTCACTTCCCATTGCCAAACATCCCAGAAAAGTGAATCAAAGCTCTGCAGAGGTGTACAGCATAGGTGTCATCCACTTTGGATATTTAGGGATTGTGCATCTCCCAATGCCACAGGTAGTACCCTTTGCTGCATTCAGAGAAGCAGCAGTGATGTCAGTTTTAGACATTACTTCTGTTAACCGTTGTCCATCCTGCTGCCCTTATCAAGAGACACACTTTGTCACAGAGATGAAGTAATGCGTGACTCTGCTGACCACCTTTCCAACACAGCCCTGAAAGCAATGACCCACTGGTGGTTTTATTACCTCTGCCTGTCGTGGCCTCACCCAGCAGCAGGCACAAAACCACTACATTTTAGGTGGATAAGCTCAGTAGGTAAGATATAGGTCTCGCTGGCCTTAAGCTGGCTGTGAAAGGAGACGTAATCGGTGATTGGGCATAAATCTTTCAGAATAACAGATGATATCTCATCTGGCCTAAAGCTTGCTGGTACAAAGTCAGCCCGTCTAAGCAGTTTGTTCCACCTCAATCCAGAAGAGTGAGTTTATACAAAAGAACAAGTGACTGTATCACAGTATTTCTAACAATGTTCTTGTAACATTAAAGCCAAGTTTAGGGTACAGCTGTACGATAGGCTTACCACAAACAAACCTTCCTCATACAGCAGTTGAGGCCTAGATAGAATTTGTGCCTTCATCCATCAGATACTTGATATATAAATAAGACACTCAGAACCAGCCCTCCAGAGCCTTAACCAGCCATAAGGACAATTGCAAATGGCATCAGTCATTTCCCAGACATAGGCTAAGCTGTGAAACTGTTGGTGTAAATGATACCAGAAACACATCAAAAAAACCCCAACCCAAACCAAACCAAAATAAAAACAAACAAACAAAAAAACAAATCAAAACCCAACCAACCTACCAAACAAAAAACCCCTACTGTAGAGCAGGGTACTGTGGTTGGGGAAGTCATTATCCTCAGCCTATAATCTGTCATTGCAAATATTTCTACAGCCACCAGTGCCTTCAAATCAGAATGGGCTGTTTGTCAAAAAGACATGCACAGTTCAATTTGCTCAGCCTTGTTCAATTACAAATTACAGAGCTGAACTGAAAGAGGTTTTACAGCCTGTTGTTATGCAGTTACAAGGGTCCTTCCTGGTCTCATAGCTCCATGAATGTTTGCTGAATGAAATATAAATAATTACAAATATATCAGTGGACTGGGAGATTCCCAATTTGAAATAATTCAGGTTCAGAAGGCCAAAGAAGTGAAAGGAATTAAGCTTGTAAGGAAAATGAGATATAAAATAAATTCTGTAATTGCTGCAAAGACTTTTTGGACTAGTCAGTTCTACATACATAAAACTTGTTGCTCCTAGTAACAGAAAAACAAACATTCTCCAGAGATTGGAACTGCAATTTGGGTGGGATTTTTAAAAGCACTTAAGGTACTCTGAAATCTAATTTCCACTGACTTCCAGGTGTGTTTGAAAATCTCCACACTTGTATCCCACCCTTCCTTCCCAAACTGTCATTTGCCATCCCAAAACACAGCCCTCAGCACAACACTGCAACTAATTTTGAAGGAGGATCTCAACAGAAGAGAATTCATGCTGTTTGTGCATTGAAAATAACAGTAAGATCGCCTTCCTCAGATGAATAACTTCACTATGACCACCACCACCATCAATAGAAAGACCATAGTAATATCTGGCAGATTCCAGCATCTCAGTCCTGAGCCAGTATTGTTTCACTCAAAATATTGGCTTATTTTCCAACAAAGTGATTTCCAACTTATCTTGTAGCTGACCATTTACCAGGGTATCACAGAGGTGTAAATTTTCAGTTCATGACACCCACAAGAAATTTTGCATATCAAACAGCAAGATAAAATCATACTCAATAAATTTTTGTGCATAGATTGGATACCTGGTATTTCAGTTATATTTATAAAACCATTACTTCTGAAATTTTGTGTCATGCATATTATACTTTGTGTATGTGTGGCAGAACAGTTGCTCAACAAAAAAAAAGGTTTGTGGCAAATTTTAATCATCAAACAAACAGTCAAAGGAAGCCAGGATGATAGATATGCATTGAAAAGCAACTTTTCAGTGCAAACAAAAATGCTAGGAAGACATAGGAGCAGGTAAACCAACATGCAGCTACAGCAACATCTGACATCATAGAAGTTCTGGAAGCAAAATGCCACTGAAAAAAACAAGACAACACTTTTAAAATTGAACATGAGTTGCAGACAAATGTGTCAATCTTATTTCCTTACCTTATCTAGGAAAACATCCATAAAATCAATAACTGGAGTGCGTAACCACATAGCTGCATTAGAAAGATGAAAGGTTTTGATATCCTTGACATGCACGATGTTCCCTGATACTGTTTAATGTTAGAGCTAAACATTAATAAGCAGAGGGATCTCTCTTGCCTTTACAAAAAGTTTTAAGTTTATAGCATTTGAGAATTAAATAATTCTGTATCTTAGAGCTTTCCTGCATAAAAAATATCTGTAACAATTTTTTTCCAACCAGCAGGTTTCTATTTTCCGAATAGAAGTGATCTCACATACACTTTTTGAAGAAAAAGCTGCTTTCCACATAGGGGATATACATATACAGTCTTCATATTTCAGTATGTACATCAGGAAGCCATCCATCTTCAGCTCTCTCTCATTCAGCTTCAACAGAAGAGGCTCACATTCCAGAACTCAGAATTATTTTGGTTTTGTTCAGGAAGACCATTCATTTATCTGTCTGCTTCAGGTACCAGGATCTGTTGGGAACTGTAGTTGGTGCATATTAATTTTCTCCTCTTGCCTCTGTGCTAGCCCCTGCCAGACCTTTCTTCCTACCCTCAGGAACTCACAGTGTCCTGGGCAGCTGACCCAAGCAGAGGCAGCCTGGCTGGTGGCCTGAGCCATGAGGAGGGGCATACACAAATCACATGAACTGCTGTCCTCTGATGAACAACCAAGGCTTCAGTGGTCTCATATGGCACAATCGCAATGTGAAAAGTTTGGATTTCCTTTCCCTGGCTACTGATGAAGGGGTGAAAATATCACAACTTTCAAATTGCAAAGTAAGATTACCTTAGAAAAGTCACTTTGGCAAGAACCCAGTTTTATACATACCTTATTGTGCACATACCTGGTGCAAACTCAAAGGTCTCATCTTACCATATTTCATATTGTGCTTGTGCCAAATGACCCTTACTCCAGTCTTCAGAGTGGGACTATCTAACACTTTTTACTAGAAAATAATGCTCAAGAAAGGCTTAAAGAAACCTTTGTACTGATTTATATCATCTACAAATCAGAATGATAATGAACGGAATGAGAAAATAATCCAACACAAACACAAATGGTACAACCAAACTTCTGGCAATTTCACCTGCCATGTTTTCTTCCACTGAAAAGGAAAAGGAGCAAGAAATCAGCAACAAGTTCCCACCATAATACCATTTGAGCATGTTAAACTGATGAAACTATTTTTCTTCAGCTTCGGACTAATTTGTATGTTTTAACATATTTCATATATTTTTCCAGCTCAGTGTTTTTCAATGGGTTTAAAACATTTTTAATTTCCCTGTGGTTCTGCTAGGAAGACAGGAAGAACAGAGACGGATGGGGAAAAGTAAAAGCTATGCTTTTCTTTCTCTTTTTTTTCTTTTTTTTTAAAATAAGAATGGAAAAAATTCCCATTCAATTTCCCAGTCTGAATCATGCATTTCACTCTAACACTACAGCTACAGAAAAGCTCACTGAAGTGATTTCCTAATAAAAATCTCATCATAAGCCACTTAAAAAAAACCAAACTGAATCAACCAACCAACCAAAAAAAATGTTTTCTGCACCCAATTTAGCCTTCTTCTTGCTTGCCATTTCAAGATTGTAAAATACTGGCTTCCTCATCCCCAGAAATTCCTTATCCCACAGGCCACAGGACTGTGAGGTAGGGATTAAATAGTAACTTTGGTAGAGTTTGGACAAACAAGTGTAAGGATGCTAGCAAAGAACTACCCCAAAGCAGACCTCTGCTGCTTAGACTTAGCAAGGATTTCAAACAGCAAAGAATTGGGTGCTAATAGAAACTTGTTATTTAACATCTACTGTTGCTATGAAAAAAACACAGGAGAAACAGGTTGTTCTCTTTCGGTAACGTCATGTTTGGTAGCCTGCAAAATGTTGGCCAAGAGCACCAGTTTTCCCTGAGCCTACTTGCTGTACTCGAGCAGTTCATGGTACCTTGCAAATTTGCTTTTCACATCTTCTCTGAGGTACAGTTTTTACTATATTTATGGGTGACCTCTCACATGAACAAGCTGAAGCAGAGAGAGTGGAAAGGTCACATTTTTCCAAAGCCGATTATGAAGGGAAAGCAGATAATGGCAGGATGAGAAAAGGGTTTGGGCTGTGGTTCATCCAGATATCTCAAGTCAAGTTCAGTCTGGAAAGTTAACTTCAAAAACGGAAAGGCTGCATGAAGCTGCTTCTGTTAGGCTTCACTGTGAGGAATTTGCTGTTTAAAGTTTCTGTTTTGGCAAATGAGGGCATAATAATAAAATATTAACAAGGTTACTATAGTAGTTTGTAATGGTCTCAAGCCACAATTATTTTCCAGCTTTACTAAAATCAAGGAAATGGCTTACGTTTAAAAATGCCAGCTCCAAGGGGAAGATCTGGATCTCTCCTGCATCTCTGTTCTTGTTTCATATATGCTGGGACTTCATGAACAACTCTGAGAGAGAACATGGAATAGCCTTTTTTGATTTTGTAATTAATATAAAAAAGAAGTGACTTCTAGATGACACAAGGAGATATGGACTAAGAGGCCACATGTGTCAGCCCTTCACAAAATCTCCCCAGGGAGCATGTGAACGCTTTATGAACATGGGATGAACAGCAGTAGGAGAAATTACGTATGTGCCTCTGAAACAATTTCGTGTCTCTCATTGCAGACCAGGATTTAGCCCTTGCTCCTGTTCCTTTCTAAAAGTAACTCTGCACATCCATGTAGACTAGGCTTCTATGAGACAGGTACTGCCATTAATGGAAAGATAGGTCCAATAGGCCACTGAAGCACAAAGTAGGAGATCATTAAACTCTTCTGCATCCCCAGAAAAAGCTCTCTGTCCCTAGACTCAAAGTTATTTAAATCATAAAACTTTGGCATAAGAACATGTAACACAGCAGAAAAAGAATTTCAAACATGGGGGTCACTAAAACAAGGTAAGGTG
Organism: Streptopelia decaocto; assembly: GCF_964273445.1. NCBI lineage: Eukaryota > Metazoa > Chordata > Aves > Columbiformes > Columbidae > Streptopelia > Streptopelia decaocto. Next base: position 37,776,381 of record NC_138657.1, read on the forward strand.
TAATAATTAGTATCTATTGTACAGAAACTACATCAACAACCTCCACTTTTCATCAAGTAGTTAAACATGCACAAAAATACGCAAACCTGAACATCTATCGTCCCTTACAAAGTTTTAAAGAAACATAATTTCTTTTGTCCACATTAAGATACAAACAAAAATAAGAAGCAGCTTATTTATCATCTGATTTTTCTCACCTGGCCTTGATAGCAAAACAAAACCCACCATGCTGCACACAGAACTCAGAGATATTGTAAGCAAATTAATCATATCATAAATGAAACTTGAATACATATAATCCATTCAGGTTATTCACAATTTGTTCCAAAAATATTTTATCAGCTACTCTCTACATTCACCATCCAATACATTCATTAGTGAAAAAGTACAAAAGTAAAGAGAATTATTTTGAATTTGGCATTAAAGTTCCCTGCAAGAAAGTAATTTTAAAAGCTGTTTTAATGGTTCTATGGAACAGAATAATAAACACAGCAATAGCAATTTATTCAACATTAGATAACAAATAGAGGTTTAGAAAATGTGTGGGTTTGGAAACAAAGTATTTTGAAATCAGTTTGTCACACATTTCAGTAAAACCATAGTGAGCTGTAAAGGAGACTTTCTTGCTCCAGAAGTGTATGACATTTTAAAAAAATACTTTAATCTTTGTTGACTTTGTGAAGCAGATTTGTTAAAACATGTGTGCTTTCTTCCCATGGAAATATGAATAGGTACTCAAGACAACCTAAGGTCAGAGAGTTTGAGCTCATCTGAGATTGTGGAAATGCAGGATGAAGCCAAGACCGAAACCCTCATTGACTTCAACAGAGAGAAGGCTTCTCCCTTATCTGTGTTCGCAGCTTAGGCACTGAGTAAGAAGACCACTTCTTAGAAGTACATCATTTCATGTTGTTAAGCCCCCCATTCTGTGTTTACACACTGCATCCCACCAGTTCAAGCTGTAATCTCACAGCTGAAAAGCTGCTGTTTGTGCCAGCACTGTGTGATGCTGGAGCTCACTGCAGTAGGCACAGTGCATGGGCTCCCAAAGGAAACTACTTGATAATTTGATGCTGCAACCATTGTAACCCACCTTCCTGGTATTTTCCTCCAGTTCTGCAAAACTGCTGTGTTTATGTAATATGTTAAGAGATTATAACATTTTTAAGACAATATTATCCATCACCATGTAAAATCGTGACGAATTATAATTCAACATGGCTTTTAAGTGTTAAAGTTCCTACGAAAAATACATTAAAAGGATGTCTGTCTCCTGTAATTTGTCATCATACAATGTTCAGAAAGGAAGGCTGCAAGATATTTGTTCACAGTATGTGACACTGTGGCCTAGAAGTGACAGGAGATTTTGGGGTAATGGAGATCAAAGCAGTTTCCCTTTCAGAGGACAAGAGAATGAGGCAGTGTGATTTATGACTAAAATATCAAAAATCATGCCACTTCCACAGCAGACCCCAGCACATGTCCTACTGAAAGTGGCAGATACCTCCATTAACATCATAGCTCAGACTTTCCACTGGACAAGTAAAAATGTGTGATACAATTCTGTTAGCTTCTTGGCTCACTAAGCTCTGTTGTCTTCCAGGTGAAGACTCTCTGAACTATTGGGAAAGGAGAAAATGGAGAGGTCTTTGCCTTTGCACGAACACAACACCCTGCTGCCACACTTCTTTCCTCCATGAATGTCAGATCTGCCTCAGGCAAATCAAGAAAGCAAAACCCGGAGAGATCTTGAAATCTTAGTCTTCCTATATGGTTTTAAATGCCTCACTTTCAATCTAATTTGCACCAACAGCAAGCTAGAGTGTTATCAGCCCAGGCTGGTACTGTTCTCAGCCTAACCAGCCATGAATGTCTGACTATTTGTTCCTTACTGATATCCTATTATATTAGTATAATACAGGCCAACTTTTCTGATATTTACCTTGTTATCACCTATGTACATCTCTTGACTTCTTTGTTTGCCTTCCTCCCAGTAAATTTGTACAGTGTTCCCATGGCGCTTAGCCCTTCCCCTGTGAAAGCACACCGTGCTCCAGCAGCGAGCGTGCAAAGTGCACCAGGACCTCAACCTGCGCCAGAGGAACTCAAACAAATCTCACCATGGGCCCCTCTTCCCCCCGCTGCAGCCCTAAGATAATACTTTCCTCATTATTTTTAAGCCTCAGACTTGTTTAACCACAGAGATCTCACTCCACCACAATACTTCTTTCAATAGCATACCACGGGTATGCATATGTTACATGGTACAAAGCCCTCAGGGTTAACAGTGAAGTACCATGGGAATGGAGAGAGATAAACCTTCCGTGTCTCAACTGTGCTATCTACGAGGAACGTTCCCTATCATGTACTGCTCCACACCCAGCTTTCCTCTCAGAAGGAACTAGTTGGTTTGTTCAAAATAAAGAGCCACAGAGTACGTGTGCATTACATTTACATAGTTACCGAGGGACTGGGACACAGTGAAGTGTATAACCAGGTATAACCAGTATATATATGTATAACCAGTGTACAACCAGCTTTTCTGATGGAGAGTTGTTAAACAAAATGTATGGCTATGAGGACATAACTGGTTCATGATTCCTCGTGACAATTTTTTTCAAGTATTTTGGGATTCTGATCTTCAACCCAGGAATAACAAAATTCCCCTGCCAGTTTAGCACTTCAACACTGATTCAAACATATTTTGGGCTAAATTGCAGAACTGCGCATGGTGGAGGTGAAGGGGTAGAAGTATGTAGTTGTAATTGCTGAAGACGAAAACCAAAGCAGCTAGTTCTCAGCTATATACTATGTAGAACATTGTGTAAAGTTAAAGAATGCAAATTACTGCTAGTTCTGCACATTCATGTAATAAAATGTGGCTGGATTAGCTGCATTCATTCAGAATACTGAATCATCTAATCACAAGTTGAGAGAGGAAGTATATAAAAAAAAATCCCTAAATTCAGACAGTCCTTGAGATCATTGGAATATGTATTAGAGACAAATTATCCAATTCAGGAAAATGTAAAATTCTTTTCAGTTTGAAGATTAGCTGATGATCTGAAGAATTTTATTAAGACTCTAAAACGTACTGTGAATTATCATTTAATTTCAACTGGGGGGCTGTGTCTATGCATTGTTGGAATGCAGCCATTTACTGGCAGAGGGACTGGCAAAAGAAAACCACGTCCTGTGACACATCCAGTTTGCCGCACCAGGGAAATCAGGCAACACAGTTGAGCACATGATTTTTGCTGCTTGTTAGAACTGATTTGTCACATGCTTGCTGTTCATCAGTTGGTAACAGAACTCCAGATACTTCTAACAGAAAATATTTGCTTTCTACAGAGAATACTGAATGTTTTTGTCAACTATTATTTTCTTCTTTGATGGTCGGATTCAACAGCTCCCATTGAGGAGGTAGCTTATTTTGATAAAGCACAACTCTGGGCCAATCTCCATGTGTTATTGGTCAGGAAAACTCATAAGCAAGTACCTAAGTGTTTCCTTTAAATAATTCCTTTCTAAATCAGAGCCTTCAGGAATGAGGGAACAGGGAGGTACTGAGCACCTCTGCAACACAACTGGCTGGGCATGTGCTCAGGAAAGTCCCAAAGCATGTGGTCAGCTCCAAGCCTGTTCAGCAGTTGGATCCTATTCATTGAAGGACTTAAGCTGGCAGAAAAGGGTGGTCTTGGTTTTATGTTAATGATGAGGAAGATAATTAAGTGGCTCACTGAACTGTAGACATAATCAGATGTCTAAATAGTCCCTGATCAATCCTGTTGGGGTAAAGCATTATTGGCATTTTGCCTTTTTTACATGGTCCAAAAACACCATGAAGAATCCTGCAGTCAGGCCACTCAGAGTTATTTCAACAGAATATTCTGACTCCAGATTAAGACACATCCACACGGTTAAGGGGTTACGTCCGCAGGAAACTTGTCCCTGTCCAATGCACCGTCCCATGGAAAATGTTCACAGCTCCTTCAGTCTGTCCTCCCACAGCAATTTTACCCATCTCTTTTCAAATTAAGTGCTGCAAGCACAGACACAGCACAGAGCAGGTCCCTCTGCACTGAGGCAAAGGCAACACTTGGTGAATCATGGCTATGCAACAGAGCAGCTATTCCGCTTCACCTTCTCTGTGTAATGTAGTTCTGTGGGAGTCAGGTGCTTTCAAAAAATATCTGGTCTTGCTTTTGTTTCTCAGTTCATAAGGAGAGACACCACACCTTCAAAAGGAATAAACACTAATTTACCACTGAAAAAAATTCCTTGTTCCCTGTCAACTTTATTGTAAGATAAATGTTTAGGGAAATGGGCAGCTGTGAATTTTCAGATGCACTCAATATATATGGTGAATATGAGTCTTGAAATGTCCACTGGTTATGGTTTCTCAAAGTCTGGTTTTGCTGTATGTTTTTATTAGTACTGTCCCAGCTCCCTTCATGTCTACAAGAATCTGTCAGATTTGGTGTTGCTGATGGTTTCTCTGATGTTCTGTCAAATTTCCATGCAAATAAATCTCATTTTGCTGATGTCTGTAAAGTTATGCTTTAGACCAGCAATCTCTGAGCTCTGTCTTCAATAAAAAGGGTAGAAGTGTAACTACTAATTTAGTTTCTTTAAAAGGCATGTATTTTCATGCACATTAAATCCATCTGTTTCTGAAATGTATGTCTTTCTTCAGTGTGTAATTTGATAAAACCCAAAGGAAAGCCTCAGAGCTCCAAACTTGAAGCAGAAAGGGAGAGAAAGTGAACAAGATCAAGAGCACAACATGGCCGGGAAATATATATAAGAAAAGTATTAAAAATAAAATAAAATATTAAAATATTTTTAGAATGCAAAAATGTTAACAAACCAATCAGAGGATCTTGTCACAAGCTCTCCACATATTTTTAAACTTCTAGTAAAACAGAAATTAATCCCATAGGTCTGTAGTCTTGACACTGTTGCTGCAATCAGGAAGAGTTATGGATCTATATTAGTGAAATATGCTCACCTTTACACGAAGACTTATGTCTTCTGTTTTAAATATGATGTATGTCTGGGCTATGCTAAGGCTACTTTTAACATTGTTAGACTCATCTTTACTTCAGTCAGCTCTTTTTTCAACACACTTTGAAAATACAACATCTGTTTCATGAAATTAGAAAAGTTTTCAAATCTCAATGGCAGCATTATGCAAGCAGGGCGTCATCAAAGTGACTACACTTAGCTCCCTACATCAGTTCCATGCTTTTAAATGATCTGCCTTTTAACAAGTCTGTGTAAAATACACTGTTTGTCAGGTTCCTAATTAATTTGAGCAGGGTTTTCTGAAACCTCCAAGCATTTCCACCCCAAAACGTCTCAAAAAGCACTGAAATCATTAACCATGACCACAATGTGACTAGGCAGGATTGTGTTTAAGATCAACTGTTGCTATAAATTATTCTGTGGATGCAAAGAACTGGAACCCAAAATGATGATATCTAATTAAAATATAGAAGCCTAAACTTCACTTTAAGGATTGATCTGACTTCACAGACATTTCTTTTGCTGCTTCCAGCAGGAAGTGGAAGATCTGTACACAAAATAGAAAATCTTCAAAGTGTGCTGCACAGGAGGAGCCTGTAATTCACAATTTCTATTACTTGGAAGATGTGCTGCGGTTTTGTAACTTTTCTATATATGAGGCCACAATTAGGGCTAAATATAAGAGCTACAACATTATTTTTATAGTACACTTTTTCTTCATAGCCGAGTTTAAAAAACTAAAAAACAAAAGCCTACTATCTCTATTTGTACTTGCTTCATGTGCATAGGAAAATAATTCTAAGGATGCACTTAAGTTTCCTTCAAGTGGCTTGTTTGTTCACTCCTATGCAAAAATATGTGCTGCAAACCAAGATCAATCAAAGCATCTGGGCACTGGAACATGTATCATAGGACCTCACAGTGTAAGCCTTTGCCATTCTGCTCTTTGCAGATGCTTTGTTTGGTTGTGAAGTTTGATGTTCATCTGTTTATCTTACTTGCTCTTTCTACAAGGAATGTGTCTCCTTGGACATCTGGACATCCTTACAAAGCTTTTGCATCCCTCTCAGTGGCATCCCTCAGAAGGGATCCTCCCGCTCGCACCATGGCACATGGACTCCTGAGATCTCTCTTTCTGAAATCTGACTGCTCACGGGTCAGGTACATTGGCAGAAAAAACTTCCTGTAGGGAAACAAATTAAAAGACAGTGGGTGTAATTGGACCTTGTAAAGATTAGCATTCATTTGCTTTGACATGAAACCTCCTAGCACCATCCTGATCACAGAGCAAACTAAAAAGGGGAATTGTTTCATGTAGTCCACAGGAACGATCTAAATTTAAAGTTGTACCACCATGACTTTACCAGTGAGGCTGGGAAAATAGGAAGGGACATTATGTTTAAACAATCATGTCAAAAAAATCTTCTTGGATACATGCCAATAAAAATGTGTCCTTTACAGATGAAGAACCAGTTTGCTTCCTAAATTAGGATTCACTATATCAACCCACATGTTTTTCATCTCAGCATTGTTTCATCCACACTTACAGGAGGCTGCTGGCTTTAACAAGTCCTTGCTGTAAGCTAGGATTCAGGTCTTCTGAGTTTATGTTACTCATAGATGCTGTTTGCAGGGAGAGCAAAGCCTGTTTATAGCTCAGTGACAAATACCTCTTTCTGTAAATTCTTTAAAGGCAGAAATTTTGATTTGGTCTTTTAAATGCAAAGGCTGGCATTCCTGTGGGTGTTTGTCTTTAGTCACTTTAACACACTTCACACACAATTTGCAATGCAATCTGACCCTTGTTGTAGCCTGTGGTGTAAATGGAGTAATGAACTGCCACGACACCTTCACTGTTTCCATGACAACCAACTGGGTACCACAAACTGGGTACCAGTTCTGCAAAGTAACAAACTTGGGTTTTCCAAGCAAGGCCTGCAAATGCAGCAAGAAAGCTCACACCTGTCCCTAAGCAGTGTTAGAAGTTAATCACCCATTTTATAGTTCTTTTAAGGCCTACTGGGTGGCTACAAAATAAAGATCCCATTTCACATTACATGTTTCCGTTTCAGGTGGAATTATTTTTTAACCGACCATTCCCTGATGCTGTCAGACTGGTCTCTGGAATAAGAGTGGAAAAGATCATTAAAAACTATTTTTCTCATGAAAACTTGTCAGTTTCTGTCTTCCTTTTGCTGTCCAGCCTCAGAAGAAAGGATGTGATGGATTTCCTCTCCAATGCTTGAATGTCAGAAGGAAAAAAACTCACATCGAAAGATGGTGTCACAGCCTTTATCTAAGTGGAAACTTACTCCTTACTTCTCCCCTTTCTGAACAAGACAGACATGCACACACAGAAATCATATTTGCCAACATTATAATCCCACTGAATTTCCTATGGTCAATTCATTTGATAGACAACATTCTACCTATTTTACACTGAGACAGTTGGGTTGGCAAAAGATAATGGGAGAACATAACTGACTGGAAATCAGTCTAACCAAAATTTGTTACATCGCCCCAAGCTTGAAGCAAGTGTGGTCAGATCATTTTACAATAGGCTAGCAGCTGGCACTCAACAGGACATTTTTCTCCCAAAGTAAAGATAACCGAAGTTTCCTCCCCTTGCAGCTGAATGCAAAAGCTGGACATACGAAAGGGACAACCCAAACATGCAGTTGAAAGGCTCTAGAGTCTGCCCCACTCCTGGAAATCCCATTTGCAGACAGTGAAATTTTAGTCATGTGAAATTAATGTTTACAATACATGTATTGTAAAATATGTCTGTTACCTTCAAGAAGCGTGGAAGATTCCTCTAACATTATTGCAGATAAATTGCTTGTATGATGAACATTTATTCTACCTGCATTCTCATCTTGCCTGTAACAAAAAGTTAATTGCTTAACCCATGCAGAGAGAATATGTCAAAGAATGGCACTGTAAAAATCTGCTGCTCATGCAAATATTTGAAAAGCAAGCCTTTATTAACAGCCAATTCTGCCATAAGCTCAGTTCTCATAAAAATCAGTGACCACTGGATTGATAGGGGAAATTAGTACCCAGCTTCCTCATTTGGAAACTAAATGGGAGTGAAGTCTTGTGAAAAAAAGATGATTGCCTGCCTTAATAGGATAAACAGCTGGAGGGGGTTGTCCTTTGCTGTTCTACAGGAAGAGGCAGGTTGGCTTCTCTTGGTACAATGCTCCTTCCAAAACGAAGTGGATCAGACCAGCAATATGGGCATAACACGCAAGGGCAGCTCCTCTCCATGGGAATGGCAGACACCACTGGCTGTTTTTCACTTTTGCATGAAGAACAATGTCTTTACAGTGACTCTTTTCCCTTCACCACTTTTCACCCATCCTTAGACTGCTGATCAGCCAGAGCTTTCTCTTCTTTTCTCCACCTTGCAGAGAGATTGCCATTTCTGACAAGAAATGATGAGTCAGATAGTAAAAGCTTCCTCGTTCCCCAAGGTATTATGCCCATCTTTGCAAGATCTCTGGTGCAAAGACCATCTTGATGGGTCTTCCTAAAGTATCCTAAACACTTTGATCTTCACTTCAGCCTCCCACTGCTACCCTAACTCTGATTACATTGCTGTGATTATCTCAAAACAAATCACTTATCCTTCTGCTTTCATTCCCAGCAGAAAAAAAAAAGGCCTGACAAGAATTCCATTTCATGCAGACTCTAATCAAAGTTGGCTCTAGTTCTTAAAATATGTAAATATAGGCTGAGAGTTGCTTGCACTTCATATCTTTTCCTAACTCTGAAAGCACAAACTTTTTTTCCAAGTGCACAAAATAATTCAAAACTTATGATACCTTTCTTCTCTTTGCCAGAAGCATAAACCCCTCCAGCCCCTTCAAGGAGGGAAAAAAAAAAAAAAAAAAGACAAAAACTGAAACAGACCATGAGCCCTCTATCTGCATCCACTGAGTATTTCTGATTATCTGGCATTGCTGCTTTTAAACTTTCCCATCACAATCATTCTCTCTGTACACCCAAATTGGTTGCAAAGTTTTTCCACATCATTTTCACATTGTGAAAGCACACGGATGTGTTTTCTTAAAACTGCCTGCAAAGCTGAGTGCCAGGAAGTAACAACTGCAATGCTCCCTTAACACATATAAAATCTCCTCTTTGGCAAATGCATCTTACAAGGGTAGGCAGATTCAAACACGGAACAGCCATCACTGTTAGTAGGGATGATTCCCAGGGAAAAGTTTCTTTCTACAGTGCCAGAAGTGTCCTCTGTGAGCAAGTCGGATCACAGATCCTGCTTGCAACAAATGGGACATGTGGGGAACCTCAATAGGAGAGAAAAAGTTTTACAGCATAGAAAACATCATCCCTGGGGTTGAAATATGGGTATGGGAACCCTTTTCAAGTGAAGGATTTACAACACCATATTTATGAGAAAGTGTTACATTACTTTGAATGGATTCTGTCTTCAAAAACAACTAGGATAAATTCACATTCAGCAGTGTTACTTTTCCAATGCTGTAGCAATGAACTCTCATGAGTGTGCCATTTCATACAGCTTCCTCGGAACTCACTTCCCCAGAAGCAGAGCACCCAAGCACATCCATGTCCACACACTCACACAGACACCACCTGCCAGCCTCTCTGGAATTCATTTTCCCTCTAAGTGAATCCTTGCGAAGGGAATTATAATGCCTCCAATGTAGGGACCACTTTTTAATCCACTTTTCTACAGGCCCTAACGTAATACAGATTTTCATTGTCAGATAACTTTGTGATTACATAATAAAAAAATGTCCAAGACTTTGATCATAAAGAGCCAACTTCCTTGAAAAGTAAATGGTAGCATGCAGAAAATCATAAAGGATGTTGGAAAAGTGCAGGTGTTGAAACAGGGTCCTTTTTCTGTCATGAGAAGTGCCAAACTTCCATGAAGTGCTGATAAAAATAATTGTTCACAAAGATTACCCATTGTTATAAGAACTGAGGAGCGTGCTTGTACTGGCTTTACAGGAATGCTGGAAGGATAACAGTGAAGATCACACAGTGTTCAGATATCACAATGAAGAGGGCCTCGGAGACGTGTCAGAATGACAGAAGGGTGTTCAGTATGCTGCACATCATGCGTGAAATCAGAGGAGGAGCAGACTGTCACAATGAATCAGCAAGGCTCTCCCTTCTTGCTGCCCCTCCCAAGGCTGCACACTATCGACCTAAACTGGAGAAGCTGGAAACCCAAACGGAATCCTCTCCCAGAAGAAGCACCGCAGAGGCATTTCTCCTAGGACAGCTCAGCTCTCAGCACCTGCTGCCCTGTGTAGCTTTTGGCAGGCACAAGGGTGAAAAGAGAGAAAAATCAGAAACAAAAACCCCTTGGAATCGGTGAGACAATTAATCACAAAACACTTTCTCTGTTTCTGTGGTGCCATGTGTTCTCCCACCACCACCCCTTCCCCAATTTAATTAAGACACAACAAGGGCTTCAAACTAAGCCAAGTCAAGCAAAGATGATACGGGCTCTGATTTAAACTTTGAATAATTTACAGGAAATGTTTAAAAATAAGTAAACAAAAATAAAGAAGAGAAAAAAAGTAGAAGTATTCAATTCTGTGTAACAGCAGCAACCACCATTTCCTCTCCCTCCACCAAAACGTAGCATTTTCACATCCAAACAATACCTTGAAATAAGGTCTCCATCACCAATGACAGGCCAAGACAACTTTCACTTTTTCTGAGAGCACATGAGTTGTTGGTCCCCAAGTGTAACCTGTCAGTCATGGATACACAAAAGCAGCTGCAGCACCTGGTTCCCTGTGACACCCAGGGACCTCAAATGCCAGACAGTGAATAACCAGGGTGAAGCAGAACAGAGATGAGAAGTCTTCACTTAACACTTACTGTTTACACGCCATATAAGTGGAAAATATCCTGCATCCAGAAACATAAGAGCAAAATCCTGACTGCTACTAAGACACTTAATTTCTCTCACTACTTCTCATCTCCCTTTCCTTTCTAGTCTTTCCTATCTCATCTATTCAGGTGAAGCTAGAATCATAAAGATGTACAGTAATCCTTTCTGTGTAGAGCTTCACCTGAATAGATGGCTGGATCTTTGATTTGGGCTTCTCTTAGTTTAATGAGGAAAGAAGTTGAATTAGTAGTAGAAACAAAGCAGGTCTTAGAAGACCTCAGACTTCCTAGCTCAACTCAAGTACCCTTTCTCATTAAAAGAATCTACAAAATAAATTTGACCTAGTCTATCAATAGTTCTCCAAATTAACAGCTTGAGGGTCTGGAGGGTCTTTTATTTTATTTCTTAATGTTTAGAAGGCACAGGTGCTCCTTCATATGGACTGTTGTACAGAAGATGTAATAAACCAAAACCTACACTTAGTGCAGAACAGGACAACAGGGTCTGAAGTGCACTCACACTGTGGCTAGAGCAAGGCTATGCCGCTCTGCTTGTGAACACTGTTCTGAGCCAGCTGCAAACAATGGAAGTACTAATCTGCATGGATTTCACAGCACACATTTCTTGCAAAAGCAGGAGTCTGAGACTTGATCACTTGTTTCAGATTTATCAGAGGGTAGCGTGACACTTCCAACCCCTAGAGAACATCTACCTACAATTAGCTGCTGATTTACAACCTCATTCAAGAGGTTATTACTTCCTGCTCTTGCACATAGATTTCCCCTACCATCACCTTTCAACAAAAGCTTTTATCTTTTGTTATATTTTTTTTTGCTCATGTTGTACAGCAGTGTAGCTGCCAAGTCACTAAGAGGTTTGGACTTTGGCTTTTCGTAATAAAAGGAGAAAATAAAAAAGTCTGCATTTCTTTTTACAGCCTCAGACAACAGAGGAGGGAGGGGAGAGAGAGAGATTTCGTAAAGGAAAATACCATCAGAGATTACTGAAACATCTCTTGATACAGAAGCTAGGTCCTAGGTCTTGCCACAAACTATTGGCAAAATAAGAAAAATTCTCTGAACACAACATTTCTTTTTCCTTATCCAGCACAAACCCACAAACTTAATAATACATTGGCTGGACACCCTCAAATGGTCAGAAAACACCAGACAGACACCATCCTGACTTTTCATACCACAGTTGCACCTCACAGTCCTAATAGGTGTCTAGGCTTCTAGGCAGGTTGTGTGAAGGTGGTGCAAAAGTGTTCTTTCTTTCCAAATAACTGGTTGATCAAGAAACAACTGGCAGAACAAGGGATTCCTCCAAGACTTAGAAAGACAGTGTGGCCCCTGGAACTGGCACACGACCACATAACCAAGAGCGGTCTTCCTTGTAGTGCTGTAGAAAGTGCACTCACACCAGTCAAAGACAACGAGGCAAGAATTCATTCCTGGGCCTGTGTTTGGTAGCCAGCATAGAGCTCCACAGCTGACCCAACCACAAGACATGACAAGAGATATCAGGAGTCTTGCTCATGCACAGAGTCTCTATTTTGACACGAGCACTCAACTAAGCCCTCACTGTGGGTGGCTTTGCATATGCAAAGTCAAGTCAGGGAGGAATGTGAGAGTGATTCAGTCTGCCTTGTCATGGTCTGGGCAGGAGGTCAGTTCTTACCTCTCTGTCTTGCGCTCCATCAAGACAGGTCCAGCCCACTATGTTGCTTAAACAGCAATGCCAGGGTGAAGCTGATGTCACATGCCAGCTTTTGTCTCTGGCAGTGCTGAGCTCTGGTCTGCCTTCCAGGGAGCCAAACTTGCCGACAACAAGTCACAGCAGCAGATTATGTCTCATGGAAAGAATAGACCTGTCACATCTGTGTACCTTGTTCCCAGGGTGAGGTGGCTCATCCCTTTGGGTAAGTGCGTGGAAAATACATTGAGCTCAGAAACCCCAACATAGTTTGGGTCAGTACTCTGGCCAGCACATGGCTTCTTCTGGAACCCAACAGCTCCACCATTCTCCACACAGACCCTTGCACACCTTTGGTGGCCCTCCAGCATGTCCTACCCTCACCCAAAAATCACTACCTTCTTTCCAAGGTGAGTGGTCAGTCCTGGAGCACTGAACACCTTCCCTTGTCAGCTGCAAGGCTGCCACTCTCCCAATGCAGAGGCACCACTGTGCTTCAAACACCTCAGGTCTCACCTGACTGTGACAGAGGGTCCTCATCCTCTACTGCTGCATAGTGAGGCTTGAGCCACTTTCCCCCACTTGTGCCTTTCAGATGATGCTGACCTCCTCCAGGCTACATCCACTGCCCACAGTATGGGGAAGTGGCCACAGGTAGCAGGGGGAGGTATTAGTGTGACGGCTCGGGATGTGTCACTTATCACCAGCACAGCTTTAAAGAACAGTTAGATCTTCACTGCCAGTGTGCATCCATAATCTCTTCCATGAGAATCCTCAATGATGCCATGACTATAACCAAATAAAAGCCTTTCTGCACAGGTGTCACCAGATTCAACCATTCTAGAGGAAGGACTCACAGAAACAACAAGAACAGAAAAAGTGACTGCAGGTCACATGGAAGACGGTCTCTTGCTAAAAAACAGGCAGATACTTCGACATGGAGAAATACTAGCTGAAGGGATAAAACAAGACCTGCCTGATGCAAAGCTAGGTGCATTTTGAGTTATGTTCTTCCTAGGCAGCAAAGAATCAGCATGGACTTTTGTTTAAAATACTGATCAAGAACTGAGAAGCATTTTCCCTACAGATTCTACAAATACCCTCCAAATGAGCACTTTAGGAATTTAATGGCCTTCCCTACACAGTTCCAAGACGAAAACTTAATTTGGTGTTTCTCTGTAACTCACTCTCTTGTCTTACTTTGGATATTACTGAAAAAATTAAGGAAAATTGTAGAAAAAAAAATAAAAAGGAATTAAAAGGCAGAGGAAAGAAATAATAACTTAGTTTAGGTTTCCCGCAAACTAGCATGTTTACCTCAAAACTTCCGTTTTAGAAACTTGGAGAGGAGAAGAGATATAAAAACTCTTTGTATAAAAAAGAAGAAAACTGAGAAATAGATATTTCTGCTAGTATTTTTTTCTGTGGGAAATTGCTTTGCGATGGCAATTACCTTTTTTATTAGTAATTTTCTATGTATCAAAAAAAAAAAAAAGAAAGAAATCAATGCTTTCAGTGAAAATGTGTAAGCGAAGGAGATCTGGAGTTTATTGGCACAACAGAGAGAGCTAAAGCAAATTCATGGCAGATTAAGTATATGAAGAAATTAGGTGCCCAATATTCTCTGTGTGTTAGCATTATAATTATAAGACCTTTGGAAAACCAGGCAAGCTGAAATACTCCTGAACATCCAACCAGAGATGCATCTGCTGACATGCTCTCTTTCTTATGGCTAGTTTTATGAATCTACCAATTCTCATTTGCCCAGAATCATTAGTTGTGTTCCAGCATTCAGAAACAATAATGTAAGAGGAAAACATGAATAAAATAGAGCCAGACTGAGGAATAGCCCTGGGGTTTAAGAGCATCGTGGGGGAGAGCTGAAAAGTATAAAGAAGGAGCAAAAGTTGATTAGAACTGTGCTAAAGACTGATCAGCTAGCTGGGGGCATGCTTCTTTTTGCAGTAAGCTCACAAAAACTCAACAAAACTTGAGCTAAAAGCAGGCAACTAGAAATGTTAAAATAGAATAGAAATGCTTAAGTACCTCTCTCCCTATCCCCATTTACATCATAAGCCCGTCTCCAAAGGCAATTAATCTATTCTGGTCATCACTTGATTTAGAAGATTTCTGTCTAATGGAGAACAGGACTTCTGGCGAATGGTGCAGATTTAGGGGTGAGGAGGAGGGAGGAATAAACAAATCTCTCCACCTCTTACAGTAGCAGCCGCAGCTTAAGTGGATGCAGGCAGCATGACTAGAAAGTATAAAGGCTTTGAAGTCCTGTGTAAGGACCATCAGTGACACAAAGCAGCAGCAGATGGCCAGGCCACCCAGTTCACACCCTACAGCATGTTAAACTACGGACAAGCAGTGAAATGGAAGAAGAGGGAAGCACTGAATTAAAGTCAGGAAACGCAAGAGATTCATAATGTAGAGAAGAACGCGAGGGCAGGTCTCTAATGCTCTCATATCAGCATCACTTTACTGTGATTGGCCTTTTCTCCTTAGCCCAGAACTGTTTGCTGAAGTATAGAAATCCATCTGGTTGAAATAATAACACCATGTGTGTAAACTACTTTCTCAGGGGGTGGGGAGGGAAAAACACACCTACTTATTTTGTTTATTTTTGATGGGAAAGTGGGAAGCACAGGGAAAGCATAGCAAAAGATAAGCAAGCATTTATGTTTTGCCTTCAAGCTTCCTCCTATTAGACTGAACTTGTTCCAGACACTTTCAGTGCAATTGTCACATTAACTGTGACTGTCACAGCAACTGTGAAATTAACTGTGGCACTAAATGCAGCAATGCAGGTGAAAAAGGGGAGCAACCAGCAAAAAAACTCAAGCTATTTATTAAATCCTCTTTCTGCATCATGAGGAGCAAAAAGCTCAGGGGAGTCAATAGGTCCGACTGTCAGCCAAGGTGTGGAGGAGGACTGAGGGCATGGAATAGTGTTGCTGGGGGTTAAATTAATGCTGTGTGCCAGCATGGCCTGCAGAAAAACTAGAGAGATGTCCGCAAGAGAACTCTATCTTTGAGGGAAAATGGAAGGAGTGAAAGGGGCAATTCCCCAGAACGTCTCTCCAAGACTGAAGGTGTTATGGAATAAATTACAGTACTGGTTGACAAAATGACAGTAATTGTTCAACAAAGCAGAGGGCATTCACCAAGCAACACAAAGAATGGAATAGCTGAGTTATTAACAGCATATGTAACCTCTCACTTCAAACACCTTTGGTACTGAAGGACTAAAGGTTGACTATTTCTTTTTTTTTTTTTAAGATTGCAGGAAACTACAGGCCTGTTAGTCTAACAATGCCAAAAAACAGAGACTACAATGAAGTGCAGAGCCAGAGGGCACCTGGATAAATAAAATCTAACTGAGAAGTGTTAGCATGGTTTCTGTAAAGAGCAGTCCCTTCTTACAAGCCTCTTAGAGGTCTTTAAAGAGTGAACAAACATTTGCATAAGGGCCATTTACATGATATAGTCTACTTTGATTTCTTACAGCTTTTGACAAATGCCTTCACCTGGGGCCTCTAAGGACACTAAGAGGCCATGGTACAGCAGGGATAATCTTGACAGGTATAAATAATCCATAAAAAGGAAACAAAAGATCTGGGGCAATTGTCAAAGGAAGGAGGTCACCCACTGACAGCTGTGCTCTGTGACCTGTGCTTTTCCACATGTCCATAAGTGACCTGGAAGCCAGGAGGCAAGCAAGGAGGTAAAGTTTTCTTGGTGGTAAGAAGTTTCTTGAGTAAGTATGAAAAGCAGTGAAGAATTACAGTGGGGTCCCGGTGCAATGATAGGTAGTTTCATGAAAATGTCCGCTCAGTGCTTTGCAGCAGCCAAAAAAGCAAACCAAATGTTAAGAACTGCTAGGAAAGAAACAAAGAGGAAAACAGATGACATTGTTATGCTGCTGTGTAAATTTGTGGTTTGTCTATACCTTAATACCATGTATATTTTGTAGTTGTGTTTCAACTTCGTTGGCTGGGCCACTACAGTACTACCCTATACCCTCTGAACAGGCCTGCTGGAAATGTGAGTCGACAAGAAAATTTCCATTAAAAAGGTAAACAAGTAACAATTATCTCTGCCTAGTGCTGTATGCAAGACATCTAGAATCAGAAGTGTTTCAATAATATTTGTTAACTCTATCTGAATGTCCAAAGATTTTAAGTTGTCAGACACATAAAGAAAACCAATATAAACTTTTGTTTGTTTTCAAATAGAAAACTGAGAGAGAGGAAAGGAAAAGAAGCATGGTTGTGAGAAAGCTTAAATATTTTGAATATTTTTGTCCAATGGAAAAAAAAATCTTCTATGAGCTGGTTCTTTCTTAATATCACCAACACTGTGCATTCTGAACATAACTGCAAAACACCTATACTATACAGTTAAGGTTTTGGACAGAAACCAGAAACAATGCCAAACAAAGCAAATTACATTTGTCATCAGCTTTCAGATACGCATTGCCAATCAGAATCTTCAGATACAATTGCAATGTAATCAACACATCCTCACAGCAATCAAAAAATAAGTCTGATGACATATTATTCTGTGGAATATCTCCTAAGGAAAGATTGTGTGAATTGCATTGCTTTAACTGCACTTGATAAAGGACTGTGGAAACAGTGGAGAACATAAAAGTCATCCATTGTTGTGTGACCTTTGCAGATAACCTTAGGAACATAAAGACTTGTTAGCTGGCAGCCCCATTTGATAAAACTCAATAGCAAAAAAAAATGTCAGTGGTAAAGCTTCTGTCTTGTTTTCTAGCTACTTGAGGAAACCTGCAAGATAATATAAAAAAAAAATAGATTCACCACTACTATCAGTTAAAATCTGAAATTACTCTTTAATTCACCTAATGGCACATCACTAAAAAGACTGAGAAGAAAGCAGTAAGTTAACTTTTTAACAGGATTGTACATGTGCAAGAAGCTGTGTCCTTCAGTTAAGGGTCTAATCTGCTCTAAAATCTGTACCAACCTCCTTGGAAGGTGTAAACCTGGATGGTGGTCAAAGACTGCATGGGACCTTGTGCCACAAATGTTTCAGATTTTTGGCTCAATTTAGTGTATATGCACTTCAGATAGAAAACTTATAATGCATGAAAAACAAGCAAACAAACAAACATTAAGTCAGTATTTTTTACGGTTAAAACATTCTGGATGTGGAAAAGTAAGACACCATTGTAAGAGGTATTGAGATATGTAATTATCATTCTTTGGTCTGTGGTTAGAAAAACTACACAGGGTCAGTAGCACAGCAGTCTGTTATGGTGGCATATAGTAAAGATACTGACTCATCAAAAGACACTTTTACAAGCCCTTTGTAGAACTTTCTCTCTAGGATGGATGCAGCAGCATCTCTGCTCAGTAAAATTTCCTACCAAATAAAGTAATTTTGGATTGGGCAGACTTGTGTGTTGTACAGAATTTCTCAGAGGAATTATTCATATCCCCTTACCTTTTCATCTAAGAGACTCATAAGCTTTTGTAGTCCTGTGTTTGACCTTAATCCTACTTTTACTCATGTCCTTCTACATTCCCTGATCTGCCCACCCCATCCTGCAAAACCTATCTTGCTTGAATAAATCCTAGTCAGCCCCAACATACACAAAAGCAATAGGAACACTTTTTTTATGCCCCTAAGCCCTTGCCCTCTTTATAGCCAAGGTCATCAAAAGCTGTGGTTCTGTGCCTGTTTTCACTTCCTCTCTTTCCTTTTCAGTCATCACAAAACCTAATTCAAAATGGGTTTCTGGTACCTGGCTTTCAGGTTTACTTTTAGGCTTGTGATTTAATTTAATTTAAATCCATTCACAGATGGACCAATCACAGTCTTTCTTGATGTCTCCTCCCACACTGTCTCCATCCTTAAAGGATCACCTGGATTTCTCCCTTTTCCTTCTTCCACAATCACAGCTGACAAAGCTTCCTGACTCTTAGATCTGTGGCTGCCTTTGCATCCCAGAAGTTTTGCAATCAATTAATCAAAGTGTTGAAGAAACAATTTAATGCAATTTCATTATATGAAAATATGGTATCCAGGATAATGCTACTATTATGAAGTTGTTGTTGTGTTCAGCTCCTTTATAAGCACAAAGCAGGCTTCACCTCCAGTAAAACAAGACTGTAAGTAGTGCTGGATAGTGCTCCATACCCAAAACTGAGAATACCAACTTTTCAGAAACTCAGCTGTATGCTGAATTTCCAAAGATTAAAGACTATAAGCTTAAATCCACTCCCTGCCTTTCTCTATACAGCACAGATAAGCTGTCCTAAATCACTTCAGTAGGTGTAGCCCCTTCACAGCCTGCAGTTTTTGAAAAAAGAAATGCAAAAAAACTTTGTAAAGGATGTTCCCCCTCCCCACCCCCGCTTCAGCCTTTCTCTGGAACTGAAGTGACTAAAGCAACAGGCATCTTGGGCATATTAGCCATTCTCCTTCGGACACGTGAGACTGCTGGAAACTTTACGTCAGTTACTGCATCCAAGAGCAGATGGTATGCCAAGACATTCATAAATGCCAGCGCTCTTGTCCCTATTTTAACTTGTTTCTTCCCCTCTCTCTCCTTTCCCAAGCTACTCATCAGCCCAGCTCTTCCTCTCCTTCCCTCCAGCTGACAACAGTGAGCTCCAGAGATTCCCTGGCTGCCTCTCCCACTGCCACCAGGCACAGGGAGCCACTCCAGCTCTCCAGGTCCTGAGTGAACCCCCTACAGGACCAACAGGAGGGGAGGAGAAAAACAGCCCAGCTACAGAGGGAAATGGCTCTTGCTGCCCACCTTGGCCAGACTCAGCTGGCCTCACTTCTGAATGTTCCCTCCAAGCCTCTGGCTCCATCTCCACCTGCACCCACTTTTTGAAGGAGTCAAAACCACAGGGGTGACTGAACATGATTTAAGTAGATGGCCAGGGGAAGGCTTCCTGAGAGGCACCAGCTAGGTGCCTACCCACTACCGGAACTGCCCATCAATCTGGTGCATCTTGGGGTGATGGGCAGTGCTGTGGAGCCACTGAGGCTGACCTGAGCAGGACGAAACACTTTATAGCCTCTGTTCTGGAACCAGCCTTGGCTCGCCAGACCAGCAGATACACACTCATACCTTTCCCTCAGCATACATCGAAAACAAATGGGTTTTCTTGCATTCATATTGAATATGGAACCACTTGAAGAAATTGAAAACACAAAAAAGCTCATATTTTTCACTTTTTCTCCATAAAATATGGTCACTTCTGTTTGACTAAGTAAGCCAAACTTGGGGTTTCTTCCATACTGCAGTTCTAGTGGAAACAGTTGTGGGTACAAGTTAGCCTCACTCCAATACTAGCACTCCCAATAAAAATGCCCTCTAAAGCCAGAGGAGGCAGATTACAAACCAGTTATCTCATTCGATGTGTGCAGGAGATACAGATTACCTGAAGAAGGGCTGAACTCTGTCACAGGGAGCCAGCGAAGCAACATCAGGGAGCAACTGCCACTCAGGCCAGGTCCCGTGAGGCCCAGGAGCCTTGTGGTTGAGACAGGACATGGTGTTCTTCCTCCCCTACACTCAAAGCATTGTGCTGGGCCTCCCCTGGCAAGCAACAAGGTGTCATCCGTGCAATCAACCATGGCTGACACACCCATACTAGGGAATTACTGCTTGCAAGCCTGGAACAGGGCAACATCACCCCTCTTTGCTGGAGATGGAGGAGACTGCTAAAAAGGAGACACAGATCCTCACTAGGAGGTTTTGTGGGAGCTGGTATCTGATTGAAAGGAAAGGCTATATCTTCTTGAAATCAGAAGAAAAAGCCACCCCACAATGTTATAATTGTTTAAAAGAAAGAATAACAGCTCCTGTGTCCATGTAATGAATTGAGAAAATTAGTTCTTTGAAATAATTCTTGACAAGGTCAGCTTATCTAGAGTATCAGATAATTATCCTTGCATGCCAGGATGTGCCCTGAGAATTGAATCTGAAGTAAATGGCAGATAAGAAATAAAATCTCTTTCTCCACAGCCTTTGCTATACAGATCTTTCTCTTTCCTCTATGTTTCTTAGGTGCCCTCCAAATTCACTTCAAAATCTACATGGTCCTGGCACTTCAGATGGTGCCTAATTTAATGGCAGGAACAGAGGTAAGAGCTATGAAACTTCTGTTGCTTCTATTTGCATATACTGTTGATTCGTGAGGCAACAAACTTTTCTGTGAGGCTGTAAACTAGATCAGACAGAGGCAAGCCTCTTGTTTCGGAGAGAAGATTAAAACATTTCTATTTCTTGTTACTGCTGTAGTAGTGGTTCATTACCAAGCCTTTCCTCAAGATATCAGTGGGTATGAAATAGTCCCTTGTTCGGTTTCTAAGCCAGTGCTTTAATGTCCACAGCAGTCTGGAAGCAGCACAAATAATCCCATCCTGGCTTGGAACGAAGAGAAAACTTGCATACAACACTGAATGAACGTCCCAGAGAAGCAGTGACCAATGATTCACTTTGAGTAATGCTGACTCACCTCAAGGTACTTTCCATGTACACATGCACATGCTGAGAGAGTGAGCAAAAATAAATGCCTGATAATCAAGAAAGTTCAAACTAAATATTGTTGTAACCTTTTGCTTTACCCAGAGCGAAAAATCAGTCCTCTCTTTATGGAGAGAGACTGTTTGGCAGAGCAGCCAAAACCAGTTGTTTTTGTTTTTACGGGAGTTTCAAATCCAGAGATAACTGTTAAGGACAAGTTTTTAGGGTGTGTGGGGCAGGCCACAAAATTGCAAGTACTTCAAGCCTGGAGTATGTAAACAAAGGCTTGTAAATGCTGCAGAGTCTCAGCACAGATGTCTGACTTGGGTAAGGGGGCAAAGCTGAGCTCAATGGCAACAGCTGTCAGTAGCATTTGCATTTGTGATTCTGAGAATATCTTGCTTGTGGGCCAGGAGCCCCCAAACAGGTTCCCCTCCTCCTGTCCTACAGAAATATGTCACCCATGAAATATTCCCCATCCATGAGGTGCACGTACTGGGTTGAAGGAACTATAAGACCCTGCTCTGGACCAGTGCTACTTCTGTTGCTCCTCCTTGATGTCCAGATGTGCTCTGCCTAGCTCCACGCTTCTGTTACTCATCCATATCTGCTGCAGCATTGTCACACTGTCAGTTTCTACTTTTTTTCTCTTCAATCCTCTGCAATTCCCCAGGCACACACTGTTGTTCAGGTACACATCTCTTGGTCACAGCAGCAACACACTTTTGTGCTGCACAAAGTCTTAACATCCCAAGACACAGCACCTCTTGGAAGTACCTTCCAGGCCTGAGAGAAGTTTTGGGCCAACTCACTAAACTTGTAGAATCTCCATGCTGCTCCTGAACAGGTCTGAACACTTGCTTTCTGTGACGCCATTGCCAAAGCCAGCAGGAAGTGATATACTATTCCCTTTGGCTCCCTGGCTGGATCAAGTTGCACACAGAATGGGTGCCACTGCTTTGTGGAATATCTGCACAGATGCTTTCACAGTTTTGGGATGGGGTAGGTGTTGGTGAGCTGTGTGCCTCTCTTTCCTGTGTTTCCTTAATTCCAAGTTAATTAAATATGAATTAAAAGCCTAAGAAAGGATCAGCATTGTTTTGGAACTCCTCAATATGGGCACTGAGCTGTGCTAAGCTGTTCTCAGGAACGTGCTGGGAGGCTGGTGAGATGAGGCAGGAGACTAAGCTTACGGCCAGGAAGAAACCATGGTGTCAGACAACTGCCATGAAACTAAGTGTCCCTTGCAGGGCTGATTTAGAAAGCAAATCTTCACACAGTGTTACCATTGGCCCTGCAGTGTCTATCACTACAGTAGTCCCCTCCCTGCATGCACATGCAGTATATATATCTGGTCAGAAATCATATGCTAGGCTGTGCACCTGCAGGCAAGTAGAGAAAATCCCAGCAGCCCTTAATTATCTCCACCGAATGTTGGCCAAGAGGCTGCCATCACGCCTGGAGCTGAGCACAGGTACTGCCTGCCAAGGGGAAGGACAAGGCACACCTGCTTTAACACAGGAGCCAACAGGCTCTTCATTAATTAAATCAGAAATAAATAATGCCAGTGATAATAAGGAAAAAAATGAGTCTATATTATTAATATCAAAACAGATCCAAACTGCTGATACACAAAACCTTTCCACTGAAAACTGCTCCCCTCCCTTTCCTGATTTTGTTTTGAAATTTCTCATTGACACGTGTTATTAAATGGAAAGCTTTCCACCTCTAGCTCCCCAACACATCCAAAACGTGATTTTTTTCCCTTTTGTAAGCAAGAGTTCCAGGGCTCCTGCATTGCACAAGGGAAACTGAGGCACAGGACTTACAGAGGGCTGAGTGCTGCAGTTGTGGAAGCTTGGAGGCCATTCTACCCTCACCCACTTCACCACAAAATGGCACAGGCTGACTGTCACTGCCTCAGGGACTTCAGGCTGTCGACAGAGCAATGGGATCACACCAGTGCAAGGTAGTCCTACTGACCTGCAGCAAAGCCTCCAGACCCCTTCTTGCCCACTCTCTGGTGAGCTGTCCCCAGCACCTCTCAGTCTGCCCAAACCTGTACTCACCAACCAGATGCTGTTACAGAAATAAAAGGTTTTAACATCCCCAGACTCCTGTTTATCAGCACAGCCGGGGAAGCGGGGGATTTGTGTGTATGGGCAGCAGAGGTGGGAACCCACTTTGTGGAGCCAGAGGCATAGTGCAGATTTTCCCCAGTGGTTTCACTGGGGCTACAGTGTCCTGCATCCACCCTGCTTCCCAGCTCAGCTCACTTGTCACCAAACTGGAACCTCTCCAACCTACCAGCAGCCAGCAAAACCAGCCAGGCATCCTTGGACTGGTGATGTCTCTCCATGCTGCTGCACTGACGCTTCTCCTGGCCTGGAAGGAGACGGCAGGAGGCTGGGCTGTCCAGAGCTGCCTCTCAAGTACTGCTGATGCTGGCTGAGTCGGGTATTTCTCATCCTGAGCAGGAGCAGCAGACTTGACACTCCACCAGGGTATTTGCCACACAGCAAGGATTTTGTCAGGGATTTTGCAGAGGCCCTCTTTGGAGAGAACATGCTCTGCCTGACCTCCTTGTAGTTCGTTTGGCTCAGAAGACACCTTCTTGTACTGGATTGTACTTCTCCTCCCCTTCCCTCAGTGTATCTGGCCTTTTCTCTGAAAAGAAAGAGCAATTCAACCAGACACTCTCCTTTAAGTGATGGTATGTGGGGAGGGGAGGGGAGGGGGTAAGGGGGAAGGTGCTCACCTTCAGCACTGACAGTGTGGCAGTACTGGGCAGCTCCACACAGCCAGTATCCCTGCAGGATGGCATTCTGCAATGTGCTGTTCCAGCATCAGAGCAAACTGCAGCTACAGAGAAATGAAGACTCATATATACATAATCTTTGCAGGTGCCATCAAAGGTACGAGGCAAAACAGCTTTGCAAACATTTACTCATGTTCCAGCCACTCCCAATACTGGAAACTTCATCAATGATAAATCATATCTTTCAATTAACCTTGATTTTCTTTTTCTTCAGTACAAAGCTAGCCAAAAATTTATCATATTACAAATGTCTATGTATTTTTGCCATCTGTTCATCTTCCTCCTTTTTTTTTTTTTCTTTTTTGGGTATTTTGCCCACTTATTTGAAAGACTTTGGGAAGAGTACTGTTACTTCCTGGGCAATTCAGCATCAAAGGCTGCAACAGAGACAGCTTGTCCTGGGGCAGAGGGCTATATCTATACAATGTCTTGTCAACACCTGTGCTACTCAGTGTGTAATTTCTAATTGTCTCAGTCTTGAGTGACTGCTGCTTATTCCACTTGGTATCAGCAGCAGGGTAAGAAAGGCAATTTCTCACTTAATATTGAGCTGAGAAGTGAGAGAGATCTGTTCAAGGCACAGCTTTGTCATAATACAAACAATTTCATTTAGGCTCACAAATCACTTGGACCCCAAGCTGCGTTTCTACAAGTGGAAATACTATCTGATTATGAAATTATGTATGTACACGCAGAGGCAGAAGACTACAAACTAGAAACAGTAAAGTACTTTTCAGCACAATGAGACTACCCTGGTTTTGAAAAATTTTTAATACTATCCCTCTGCTTTTAGATCCCTAGTACCTCATACGTGCCACATACCCAGCTGACTTCCTAATCCTTCTCTGTATAGAGTTTTAGGCAATTCTTTCAACATTTATCTGTCTAGTACAGATTTCCAAAGACATTTAAGCTCTAACCCTAATATTGAATAGGTTTTTAAATACCTTTGAACATCTGTTGTTCAGTACCCCTCACATACAACAGGCTTAATGATGGCTAGTTTCCAGCATATTCACAGAGAAGCGCTGGCATTTTGGCATCTTTTCCTGCAAGACATATCTTTGGTGGGGACTGGCCTCCTTTAGAAATGGCTGAATAGGAGTGCTTGGTCAAATGCTAGACTCAGATATGTTCAGGACAACTTTCCATGACTTCAGAGACAATTGTGTCAACTATAGAGAACAGAACTTGTGTTTAAGCTTTCTAATCCCCCCCCAAAGCCAAATTTGATGTAAAAAGTAGGCTGCAAAGCAAGGAAAGTGATTTCACTAGTTGTTGAGTGAGTTGCACAACCCTTCAGCTGTCGAAGGGAAAGCACTGAACTCTAAGTATTTCTCTCTTCCCCAAATCCCCTAGCATCTATGCTAAACTATGTGACTGTGATGCGTGAGTTGCCCCAAGCTAGAACCAGCCCAATGTCATTGAGGAGCCCATTAGCATGATCTCTGCGGTTCTTTTGCAGATCTGAAAGGTTGTCTCCTTGCTCTAGGACAGCTGAAAAAGGTGTCAGATAACATTTCAGAGCAAAGGCTCCTACAGAGGTTTCAGAACAATGTCATGGCAAAGCTCTACTGCGGGATTACTTATACCTTCAGTAGCCTAACTTCAGCTCCTCAACTCATTGCTTAAACAATATGTCAGAAATCTAACAAAACCCTCAGCCAGTGACACTGGGGAGCCCAGTACCACCATGCAATTTCTATGTGTCCCTCATGGAGGTCAGCATCTGACTCTTAGGATTTGGCTTTGTCCTTTCTTCTTTTTCACCTCTCATGCTTATTGCTCCAGAGTGTTTACTGCTGACTTTTTAAAGCAGGAGGCATTCAGCTTGTCTCTGAGGACAGCAGGTGTGTTGGCTTCATGGGCTTTTTCACCTTATTTTCTCCTCCTGCCCTGTTGAGGTGGAGAGCAAGAGAGCAGCTCTGTAGGTGTCTGGCCAGGGTTAACCCACCACACCACAGCTGATCATGTCCATGCTGCCAAAAGATCTTCCTCCATACAGATGACCCTGAAAGCTCATGTTAGTTAAGCAGGAGACCTGGTCCTGACACAACTGTGAAGAAAATGGGGTTGTAGCTACATGGCAGAGGTGGAGAAGTATTTCTAGTTTTGCTTGGGGTTTCACCTGGGTTTTGCTCTTGCAGAAAAATGAAATTATTAATTAGGGATGGTTCAAATGGTTTTAGTTATGTGTTTCATACACTGGAAATGCTTTCTTCTTTTGCATGTACATATAGTGCACTAATATTCAAATAAAATTACTATTTGATGAAAGATAAATGTCAGCTTCTTAAATGCTTCAGTGATAAGCATGCAGTTTTTCCTTTTCTCCTTTGGGTACTGGCAAAATAGGAAAAGACAATGCAGATTGACATTTTTCCCAAAAGAGCTACTCACTTCTGTTTTTTTCAAGAATGCTCAGATCCAATCATTCATCTTTTCTTTAAAGAAAGAGTTATGAATTGCACATAACCCATGAGCTACATGTGCTATAGTAAGTACAAATACATTATCCAGATTTTGAATATGAAATGACTATTTATGTCACCCAATTCATTCTTGCAAAATGGCCTATGCACTTGACTCAACACTTGCATATAAAAATGTGTATTTTTGCTTGAGCAATTGAGACCTTATATTCAAAAAGTAAAACAGCCCTCCAAATGCATGTTAACTTTGTATTCTAAGCTCTGCAACTTTCATTGTTCAGATTATAGGAACTGAATGCAATATTCCCTGTTTAAACAAAATTTCACTGGAGTCAAAGTACTGAACATATCTCAGCCAATTTTTTTCTTTAAGTCAGTAAGATGTATTATTTGTTTTCAGAGAGGGCTGTGCCTACATAAAGGTTACAGATGGTTGTAAAGCAGAATTTCTGTTTCCCTGGATTTCCAATGACTTTTCCAAAATGTTTTCCCATATGAGGACATCAACATCTCTCTCAGTGACAGTGTAAGAAAAATGAAATTTTAGAGATGTTCATCTGATTTTTAGCAGTTCTAACTCTTCCAGTCAGAAATTTCCTATCGGATTTTAAAGAAGCTGGCACATTCCTGCAAAGCACTGACTTAACTTTCATCAGTGTCTCCCTACAGAGTATCCTGTAGGAAAATCTTTTTGTCTCACAACATCACAAGGCTTTTCCTCAAGGCCTCAGTGGTGCTCCTTCTCCCTGCTGAGGGATGAAAATGCCTTTTCCTTGAGTTCAGTGGGTCACACTTAATAAACACTTTAACATCGTACATTAGTAATAATAGTTTTCAAAAATCTACGTATTTGCTCAAGCACCAGAGTGCAAACTCTCTGCCCTACTTATAAAAGACCGTGGAAGATTCCTGTATGTATTTTATTTCCATTGGCATAGACGCCAATTTGGATCAGAGGCTGCCTGCTTAAAATGGGTTTATAGGGGCTTTGCAGCAGGAGGTGAAGGTGAGGGAGCCCAAGAATGCAGGTACAGCTGGCTGTACCTCTACATGCTGACAAAAACAGGGCCATGGAGATCATGAGAGCAGCAGCGCTGGCCAGACTGAAGCCTCAAGGGCAGATCTAAATTGTGATCCAGCCTGTTGTCAACCACGGTGCTCCAAAGGCAGAGATGTTGCAACCAGTGGGAGGGGGAGATGGCAAAGAACTTGGCTAGGCTTCAGCCTCCTCTTACTCCTGTTAAGGACAAAGAGTTTCCATAGCCCAGTGGTTTTCCCAAGTGTCAGGCTAGGGTTTCTTATTAAAAAGTCATGTCCTGACCTAACTGTCTTTCTTGGGAATGCAGGTTCCACAGTTAAATCCAGCCTGAGCTGACAGCTTCATGCTATCCCAACTTGATGACTTCCATCTGAAGGTCTGATCCTACAGTTATGAAGGTCTCTTTAATTAGACAATATTCATTTCATTAACTCTGCTTTCAGCGTATAACAGCTTAACAGCAGGGACTGATTATTCTTGTCAGTGCAATGCAGATTTTTTTTAATGATCCAGTTGGGAAATACTTTTGGGAAACACTTGTTCAAAACAAAACAAGACAAAAAAGAGGATTTTTCTAAGCCAAGAAATAATACTCCTAAAGAAATATTTGGCTAGAGAATGTTTTGCTGGGGTGGTACTAATGATGTACCTTCATTGCTGCTCTAAATTCGGGGCCATGAGGACAGCAGCAAACTGGAGTCACCATACACCATGGGGTGATTTGAGCGTGTGCACAACACGAGGCTATCTGCATACACACTCACTTATTCTGCCCATATGTGTTTCTCTTCTCTATCAGCCAGGCCTCAAGCCCCTTTAAAATTGACAGCAAACTTTTTATCCTCACACACAGGCTGTGGACCAGATCCAGCAGGCTTGCAGTATATGTCCATTCAACATGTTGAACTGAAAACAGCCAGAGCCAGGAGAGTGTAGACAGCAAATCCCCCAGGGCTGTGCTGCTAATTTGAGAGATGCCTTACGTTTTGGTTTTTTTGCTTTTTTTTTTTTTTCCCCCAAGATCTCAGGTAGAAAGGTCTGTAATATGTGGGAATTTGGTTAAGAGGGCTCATTAAATTTTGTAATAGCAAAGCAGCACAGTTAATGTGAAATCATCTGAGAGGTAAACAGAATATTAAACTCCAATTTGATCATTAACCCTTAGGATAGCAATATAGCAGGCCAAATTTTGGCTCTGGTATCTAAGGTTTTCTAATAAATCTCTTCACTGAAACATGTTGAAAATAAAATGTCTTTTTCTGAAGGTCCTACTTGAAAGAAGTTCTGGGAGAAAAGGGTGACAGTTCAATGACCAGACGAAGAGACGTTACATGTTCAGAAACACTGCACTGCCCAGCCCTGACAAAGTTGCTGCTCCTGAGCCTTTGCACCTCCCAGGGCAGAGCTGGTTCTCCATGTTTGGTGAGGGTCTGCAAGGCTGCTGGTGGGAAGGCTTTCCTTTGTTACTGCCAGCCTCTGGGATGACTTTGGATGGCAGGGAGAGCTGCAGGAAAGCGAGAGCAGGCAGGGTGGGGAGAAGTGCATGGGCTTTCTCATGGGATGGAGCTGGTGGCCCCTACCCCCGCCACGCACATGACAGCTCTTTGTGGTATTGGGCCAGAAAGGATAACCCTTCAGCTGGAGGAATGCCAAGGGAAGGAGGCAGACCAAGCACAGTGGAGATGGGCTGAGCTACCTGGGGCAGTAGGGACCAGCAGGAGCCCCTCAGGTACCCCAGATTTTATGTCCTTTGCTCCAGATGCAAAGCATGGTTCATCAGACACTGATCAGGAGCAAGGGGCAGGTGGGAAATTCACCATCTATTGCTCCTGGCTCAAAGTTTCCATCAATATCAGCATGTCAGCTTCTAAATCCATAGTCCCGCTGGCTTGTGGGGAAGGATTCCCACTCAAGGCTTTAAAAAGCTGAGTGTTGCTATGTTAAAGGCAGCCTCCACCAGATTTCAGCTCTATGGCTGCAGACACATGCAGCCCCAAACATGCTGCTGGTGAAGCAGGGGCTATGCTCTCATTTTGAACACCTCGCTGTGACCAAAAAACATCCTGCAGCAGTCTGGATGCAGACCTTCTCTCCTGGTTTTGTTAAAAACAAGTTTCTCTTTTAGTGAATTTTCCTTTCAGCTAAAGTTTTTTACTAACTGCACTTTTCTGAAAGCTAGATACATGTTTTGGTAGACATAGCAATGGAATGCAAGGTCTCTGGTAAGGACACACATCCCACGAGAGGGGCAAGGAGTAGTGAACTGAAACAGGTGACTAAAACTGACCAACTAACTATTCCATCACATTCATGTGATAATTCATATAAAAGTGGGAGATCACGAGGATCTCGTCCGTTTTTCCCTATGGCCAACATTAGGAGAGGACCTTGTGAGTCGTCCCTGCGAACTGAGGTCTAGTGACAGACTGAATCCAGTTCCAGTTGGCTGCAGAGTCCAGCCCAGGACTTCTGGGTGCAGGCTCTGCAGCTGCTGGAGCAGCGCTGATCCTTGCTGGGACTTCCAAGATTGGTTTTATACATTTTGTATTATTTTCTCTATTTTATTAGTAGCATTAGTAAAACATTTTTATTTTTTTCCAACTCTCTTTCTCGCTCCTTCTTTGCCTTCCTATTGGCTTTCCTTGGCGGGGTGGGGGGGGCACAAAGAGGGGTAGGGCTAGAGAGGGGCTAGCGGGGAGAGGAGGTTAACAAAGCATTTGCCACGGTTTATTGCCACCCTGCAATCAAAGCTTGACACCCTCAGTGCATGCAAGCATAACCCACAGAGTCTCCTGCCCACCTCTATTATATGAGAGGCATTTTGCAGACTTCTTGATTTCAGTTCCTTCTTCAAGTGGGTTTCAGTCAACAAAAGCTATGGCTGTGTAACTTGGCCCAATGGCAAAAACTATCCAGAACATTTAATTTTTGAATCTTACTAATTGGATCATTCTGTTTTTCAGTATAAGTGCTTGATCTAAGTGTTTATTACGTGCCTTGGCTCTGTGAGAGGTGTATAAATAAAAGTACTGTTACCTTATGTTATTATGGGTTATGTTTTCCAGCAATGCTCCAGTTGATGAAACTTTTTCTCTCATAATCTGGACACCTGATAGCATTGTGGTAGCCAGGACCAAGAAGAGAACAGGACCACACTATACTACACAGTGAAAACATGGCAGCTTTAGCCATTGGATTTTGCAGAGCCAAGATTTTTGTCCTATAAATCTCAGGGGTGCCTCTGACTGTAAGAGCAGCAGCACACAGCAAGGAGGATGAAACAGTCTGTCAGGTGTAGCAAATCTGGATGAAACGTGAATGTTGCAATGAATGATGATGTCAAATAGCATGCACAGCTCCATTTCCTTTGTTGGATGGTGCTCAGAGAAAAAAATCAGGTTGCATTAATAGGATGTGACTGCTGAAGAACCTTGATGTTGCCATGAAGGAGGCAGTTTTAGGAGTACTCTGCAACTGAGTGCCTGCATGAGGCTGCACAGCTCACTCCTGCAACATCTTCATTAACAGTCCTTATCTTGTCCCTCACACCGGATGTCCAAATGAAGACTCCAAAGTGCTACGTGTTTTGACTGCATGCTGTGCTACCAAATGCCCAGGATGAAAAAAACAGTCCTGCCTGTCTCACACTCGGCACCTAAAGTTCAGGTGTACTTTTTGTCCATAGTATGTTTCTCTGCTATTCCCTTGCAGGAGGGGTGTGCTGGTTTTGCTGGGATTGAGTTAACCTTCTACATAGTAATTTGAAACTTTTCTTTTTAGTAGCTAGCACAGTCTTTTGTTTTGGATTTAATATGTTAATAATGTTTCTGTTCCCAGTAGCTAGGTTGTGTTTTGGAGCTGGAATGAAAAGAATGTGAGGACTCACTGATATTTCGATTGTTGACAAGGAGGCCAAGGACTTTTTCAACTTTCCAGCTGCAGGTGCACATAGAAGCTGGGAGGGAGTGTAACAGGACAGCACCTAGTCTGACATGCAGGGTGGCCAATGACATATAGAATCATAGAATATATTAGTTGGAAGAGACCCTCAAGATCATCAAGTCCAACCATTAATCTAACTCTGGCATTAAACCATGTCCTTAAGAACCTCATCTTTAAAACACCTGCAGGTATGGTGACTCAATCACTTCCCTGCGCAGCCTTTTCCAATGCCTGACAACCCCTACTGTGAAAGAATTTTTTCCTCATATCCAACCTAAACCTCCCTGGCTCATCTCGAGGCCATTTCCTCTCATCCTATCACTTGCTACTTGGAAGAAGATACCAACATCCTTCATGCTACAACCTCCTTTCAGGTAGTTGTAGACAGCGGTAAGGTCTCCCCTCAGCCTCCTTTTCTCAGGGCTAAACAGCCCCACTTCCCTCAGCTGCTCCTCAAAAGGCTCGTGCTCCAGACCCATCACCAGCTTCGTCACCCCTCTCTGAACTCTCTCCAGTACCTCAATGTCTTTTCTCTAGTGCAGGGCACAAAACTGAACACAGGATTCAAGGCGGGGCCTCAACAGTGCCGAGCACAGGGGGACGATCGCTTTCCTAGTCCTGCTGGCCACACTATTCTTGATACAAGCCAGGATGTTCTTGGCCTTTTTGGCCAACTGGACACACTGCTGGCTCATGTCCAGCTGGCTGTCCACCAGCACCCTCAGGTTCTTTTCTGCCAGGCAGCCTTCCAGCCACCCTTCCCCAAGGTTGCGGCATTGCATGGAGTTGTTGTGACCCAAGCACTGGACCTGGCACTTGCCCTTGTTGAACCTCATACAACTGGCCTCAGACCAATGATCCAGCCAGTCCACATACCTCTGTATGGCTTTCCTATCCTCCAGCAAGTTAACACTCCCACCCAACTTGGTGTCATCTGCTGACTTACTGAGGGTGCACTCAATCCTTTCATCTAGATCATTGATAGAGAGATTAAACAGAACTGGCCCCAGTACTGAGCCCTGGGGAACACCACTCATGACCAGCTGCCAACTGGATTTTACTCCATTCACCATAACTCTTTGGGCCCAGCCATCCAGCCAGTTTGTTACCCAAAGAATAATACACCCACCCAATGAGCAGCCAGTTTCTCCACAAGAATGCTGTGCGACACAGTGTCAAAAGCTTTAATAAATTCTAGGTAGACAACAACCACGGGCTTCCCCTCATCCACTAAGTGTGTCACCTTGTCATAGAAGGAGATCAGGTTGGTCAAGCAGGACCTGCCTTTCATAAACCCATGCTGACTAGGCCTGATGACATAGTTGTCTTGGATGTGTCACGTGATGGCATTCAGGATGATTTGGTCCATGACCTTCCCTAGCACAGAGGTCAAACTGACAAGCCTGTAATTCCCTGGATCCTCCTTCTGGCCCTTCTTGCAGATGGGCATCACATTTGCCAACTTCCAGTCAACTGGGACCTCCCTGATTAGCCAGGACTTCTCACAAATGCTGGAAAGTGGTTTGGTGAGCACCTCTGTCAACTCCATCTATACCCTTGTGTGGATCCCATCTGGCCCCATAGACCCATATTCCCTACTATTAACATAATGCTCTGCATATTTCCAGCTCTGTGTTTTCACTCGTTAATTTCTGCAATCAGCTGTTCGACACCACAGTGCTCTTTTTTCCAGGACCGGCTGTTCAGTGCAAACATGTTGGAGCACAAACTGCTGCCCAGGTCTTTGTTCTTCCCAGACTGGCTAAACATGACCAGAGTTCATGACCACTACTTGGGGACAGAATGGGTATTGGTCACCAGTTGGTGAGAGCAATACTTACTTTGTATATATTACATTTTTATAACAAAAATGATAATAATTTTATCTTCTTTTGCTGTCTTATTAAACTGTTCTTATCTTTACCCATGAGTTTCTCTCTTCCATTTAATTCTTTGCCCCATTCCACTTGGGGAGTGGGGTGGTGACGAGAAAGTGGTTACGTGGTCCTAATTGCCAGCTGAGGTTAAGCCACACAGGGGGACAGACCCAGATGTAATATTCTCAGAGCTGTGATGAATCACAGGCAGCAGGAAATGGAGGAAACTCACATTGCTGTCTTTGGATGGGGTTTGTGTGCTATAAATACAGTATGAGGGGTGTTTCTCCTCTGTAAAGAGGAGACAACTTTGGATAATGTCTCATTAAATGAGCACAGATGGTCCCATGTACAAAATCAGCTAAGATTCCCACAGAAAATAGAGTACAAACTTGTAATTAAAACTGTGTTGTAATAAAGATACGATGTCAAGGTTGGCCCAAACTACAGACAGGGGCTCATCAGCCAGTTAATACCAAGCCTTTATGTTAACCTTTCCAGCAGGGCAAATGGGTCACGATTAGGCCTGGACACCCAATTGAACTTTTACAGGGGCAGCTGGTACTCATGAAATGAAGTGTAAGTCTGCTAAGTGTGTTTAATACAGCTGCAGGAAGCCATGCAATAAACAACCTGTCACAGAGCACCAGGAGGTAAAAATAACCTGCCACTATCTGCTCAGGAGCTGTGACCCAAACCTGCAAGCCCCAAGGCTGTGTCTGCTGTGCTCTTGCTGGGTTGCCTCCTACCCTCAACTCCTCCAGATTCCCAGCCCCAGGGCCCTTTCAAAGGAGCGGGATTTTCTCCATGCATGCATGTACATGGGTGGTGGTTACAGGGAGATAACAGACATCTGCAACACTATGAGGGAGACACAGGGTGATTTCCACCTGCACCCAAAGGTGGAAGAGAGGGCAGCAACCTTAGGGAGACCAAACCTCATCAACATCATGCTGGTTGCTTTTCCTGGCCTGTACCAAAAAGGGTGCGACAAGAAATGTCTTTTATGTAGCCCGGAGGGAGGATGGAGACTAAAAAAGTGTTTGCTCTTTATCTCAACCTTGAAGGTGCTGGGTTTCAGGGTGCCTGAGAGCACGTCAACAGCCCCTGTTGTTGAAGGGTAAAGCCCTGAAGCATAATGTTTTCCTCTCTTCAAGTCTCCCCCTCCGGTGAGAGTGTGGTCAAGGTTTGGATTGAGAGTGATTCTGCTTTTGTGATCTGTTCTCATTATGTGGCCTCCAGTGCTTTTTTATGATGTTCTTCTCCTCTATTCTTCTCTGCACTTTGAAGTGCTCTTGCATGAAACAGTATGACATAAAATAAAATGACACTCATTATTAACACAAATGAAACATTTGGTTGCAATTATCTCCCCTCTCTCCAGTTGTGAGGAGTGAGAAATCAATCATAAACACAAGCAACATTTTAAGAAATTGCAGACTTTTCAGAGCAATAGAAAGGAAGAAAAACAGGCCCTGAGATACTGAGCTTGTCATAGCACACAAAATGATAAGAGAGAAAAAGAGTGTTGCCTGAGGTCCTTCCAACATGCATGGACAGAGCTGCATGGGCTGAAAATAAGAACAAAATTAGACACCAAAGAAGAACTGTCAATTAAGACCTAAACTGAGAAGTGGCTTTGCCACTGACCTAGGGGTGACCTTTGGAAAGTCACTTTGTCTCTTTGCATTTCTGGTTTCCCACAGACTGTGTTTTTATCCATTTGGCCTGTCAACAGAGGATCTCAAGGAGGAAAAGTTCTCTTTGGTCGGTGTTTCTTTCCTGACATATTTCTATACCACTCCTACTTTCAGAAGAAATATTCTAAGCATTTGCCTAACTCCTCCACAACAAGGAAGAAGGGCTCATTAGAAAAAAAAAAAAAAAAAATCTTTGGCTCTCTGATAGTTTTACTATGATTTTGTCCCTTATTCCATTCTGTCAGATAATGTTTAACCTTTAGAAATGGCGTGCATGGCCTCTTGAACCAAGAGCAATAAAAAGGCTTAGCAGTATGCAAACCAGAAATCTATCCAACCTCAGGGTAGCACACGCCTATTATCCCAGCTTGTTCCATAAAACAGCTGACTTAACGGCCCATGTCAGTATGGAATGCACTTAGCTCTGTTTTTTTTCATCTCTGCTTAAAAATGATCCCATTGAACCCAGGCTATGATGCACTGCAATTGACATTCCTGGGGCTTGCACATATCCTGAAAGGAGCACGCAGCAAAGCTCTCTCCAGGGACTGTGACACTGGCCATGGGACTCAGTGGAAAGATGCTCTTCTGCCCCTTCATTTGAAACAGACTTGATGCACACCAAAACTCTCGCAGAGAAACTGTAGGACCAGGGTTAGATGTGGCTGGGCTGAGCAGTTTGCAATACACAGGCTGCACCAGTGAGGAAACAGTTGGCTAATAATGTGGTTTTTGATCCTTGAGAGATCCCTTGTGTCTCCTGAGGTACAGCACAGCTGCTGTTTAGAAGTGTATAGCATCACAACACATGGATGTAAGGATGGGAGGGAAGCAAAACAGCATGTGCAGTAGAGGAAACTTTAAGTAAGCAAAAGGCCATTAGTCATATGAGAGCCAGAACCTCCACCCAAGCTCTCCTAGTTTTCTCCAACAGTGCAAAATGGACCAAAAAAAAAAAAAAAAAGGTTTCAAGGGGATTGCCCTGTGGCAGACAGAAGATGGTGCAGGCACTCGTGAGACAGCTCTTCCTCTTTTCTTTATGAGAGGGATTTATTATAAGAAAATAAATAAACTTTATGGAAAGCAGGTAATCCTATGGGAAAAGAAACATGTTTCTTTTCAGATTTTTTTGCCCTCATTTTGCATGTGATGATCGGAGAGCCTCTTTCTTCTGAAATGTAATTGCAGCAATAGTCCCATGGAGCAGTGAGGAGCAGAGCCAGATGCTCAGAGGGGAAAGTGCATTTGTTTTTCTTATCTCTGGTGTCAGCTTGCAGTGTTGAAAAGTAGATAAAGCCTGATGGGGGACAAACATTTATTTTACCCTGTTCATCTCTCCAGCAGTAGATACCGTGACACTCTCACTATCAGTTTCCTATAAGTGGTATAATTTGGGAGGAGTGGGACCAGTCGTTGGATAAAATCCCTGGAAGGAAACATTTCTGCCCTAACACTTAAAGAATTTGGAGCTTCACTTCAGATGTATCTTAAGCACTCTTGAGAGCTGGGGGCTAGGAGTATAAACATCTTTAGATGAGTGGCGTAGCCATCAAACTTTACACACAGAAGAGAATTTGAATGTGTTTACCCATCTTGCGACCCACATGGTCATAAGCTAGGGTTGGGTGAAAATAAGTAAAACTGAGCACAGCACAAAGCATTAACTGGGGTGACAGAAGGGGTTTTTCAAGCATCTTAGCTCTTCCTGTCCACCTCATCAATGGTATTTGGCCATTAATTGTGACTTAATCTATGACAGCTATCAACCACTGCCTCCCACTTGAGTCCTTCACCAGCGGCACGTCAGATGCTGCTTTTCCATCTCTGGTGGTAATGCAGGTCCTTGTTGACAACACGCTATATGTTGGTAAAGACCAAGAGCCAAAAGTGCCGACTCATTGCAGTGCATGTGTCTTCTAATACCCACATTGCTGGCTGATGTGGGAAGGTGGTGGGCACAGAGCACTGGGCTGGGAGAACCCCCTTCTCCTTCTAGTCAGGACTCAACTCACCTCCATGAGGTCTCTGAGGTGAAGGATGCAAGTGGGGGACATGTCCCTGTTAGACTACAGCACGCATGAGAATCAAACACTCAAAGAAAGTCCAGTCCCCAGATCCTCAAGGCTCCACATAGGCCTCACTCAATTTCAAGATAAAATACAATGCTGCAAATTTATCCTTTTCCAGTTATTAAAAAAAAAAAAAAAAAAGTGAGGCAGGTAGGGACAAGTGGTGCATTTTTAGGGAGAATGTGTTTTGTCCTGTTTTCTAGTTGTTTTGCTGTGTAGCATGGCAGAATATGCCCTGTAAAATGGGGACAGATGATCTTTTACAAATATAGAGCAAAAAAATTCCACAGAATGGGCAAAGAGCCAAAAGCTTTGAAAGGGTGTTTCACTTGGGCTTTCACAGAGATTATTAATAAAAATATAGCACATATTAAATGTAGATGACTTTTCTCTTTTATTTGTTTGTTATTAATAAATCTCCAAAGATAAGTTTTTTTAATATGTTATACTTCTGCACTCACTTTCTTAAGTGAGCTGAATAATCTATGTTTTTCATTAAAGACCCATAATCATTAGCCTTGCCTGCCTCCTACTACACCAGGAACAGAGTTGGAACTATGCCCCAAGTGCACCGTTTTCTTTCTCCCAGAAAACCACCTTCCTTCCTCTGCCAGTTCTTAGCTCCAGCTTGGTTTTCCACCACCAAAGAGATGCCCACAGCTTCAGATTTCCCTCTCAGCACAAACTGTTCCAGACCTCCCTCCTCTGAAGGCTGCAAGTCTTCATTTCTCTGTCTCTAATTGCCTCTGTCACTTAGCTATGCAATGCAAACGGCTGCTCAGATACACACCAGAGCATGGCCAATGCATTCCTCATGAACAATAAGCTGTCACCTTTGCTGTGGTGTATTCCCCAGAACATGGCACACGTACCGCCTCTGGGAATTTGGCCCTGTTGGTTTGTCATCCTGTGCAGCTGGGGAATAAGAGGTTTCTATTGAATGTCAGCTCTTATTTATTAGAACTTGCAGTCAAACAATAGCCCACACACAGGGAGTGTCTGACAGACCAAAAAATATGCATGCAACTCCGTAAACACCTCAGCCTTGGCTTTGTGTATGTGTGAAGGCAGGGGACACTGTCTTCTTCATACTTCACATGTTACTTCTAGATTTCTGCATATTAACCACTTAAACAGAATCACAGAACAGTTTGGGTTGGAAGGGACCTTCCAAGGCCACCTAGTCCAACCCCCGTGCAATGAGCAGGGACATCTTCAACTAGATCAGGTCGCTCAGAATCCCATCCAGCCTGGCCTTGAATGTTTCCAGGAATGGGGCATCTACCACCTCTCTGGGCAACCTGTTCCAGTGTTTCACCACTCACATTGTAAAAAATTTCTTCCTCATGTCTGGCCTGAATCTCCCTTCCTATAGTTTAAAACCATTACCCCTTGTCCTATCACAACAGGCCCTGCTAAAAAGTCTGCCCCCATGTTTCTTACAGGCCCCTTTTTTTAAGTAACGAAAGGTCACAATGAGGTCTCCCTAGACCCTTCTCTTCTCCAGGCTGAACAACCCCAATTCTCTCAGCCTGGCCTCATAGGGGAGGTGTTGCATCCCTCTGATCACCTTGGTGGCCTCCTCTGGACCCTCTCCAACAAGTCCATGTCTCTGCTGTACTGAGGGCTCCAGAGCTGGACACAGGACTCAAGGTGGGGTCTCACCAGAGTGGAGTAGAGGGGCAGAATCACCTCCCTTGATCTGCTGGTCACACTCCTTTTGATGCAGCCCAATATACGATTTGTGTTCTGGTCTGCAAGCACACATTGCCGGCTCATGTCCAACTTTTCATCTACCAGCATCCCCAAGTCCTTCTCAGCAGGGCTGCTCTCAATCCCTTCATACCCCAGACCTGTACTGACACCGGGGTTTGTCCTGACCCAGGTGCAGGACCTTGCACTTGGCCTTGTTGAACCTCATGAGGTATGCCTGGGCCCACTTCTCAAGCTTGTCCCTCTGGATGGCATCTCATCCCTCAAGTGTGTCAACCACACCACTCAGCTTGGTGTCATCCACAAACTTGCTGAGGGTGCACTTTTATCCACTGTCTATGTCACTGATAAAGATATTAAACAGTACTCATCCCAATACGGACCTCTAAGGGACACCACTTGTCACTGGTGTTCATCCAGACATTGAGCCATTGGCCAGCACCCTCTGGATATTATCATCCAGCCATTTCCTCATCCACCGAACAGTCCACCCATCAAATCCATATCTCTCCAGTTTAGGAAGAAGGATGTTGCAGCAGTGACTGTCCTGATGGACAACATCCATAGCCCTTCCTTTGCTTTGATACTTGGGGTTTCTGGTCAGACATATGTGTATATCTTAGTCCCTGAGAACCACACAAAGCAGAAATACAGGCTGTGTGGAACTGTCATGCTCCTGCAGGTGGTTTCTCTGTTAAGCAGATGCTAAATCCTAGTGCCACACTAGTTTCTGCCTGTCCTCTTTTGTTGCTGATCCAGTGTGGATGTGCCATGAACTAACACTGGCTTATAAGAGATAAAAAACCTCATGTTTGTTTTCATGTTGTGAAGTAAAAAGCCGCACACAAGCCCATGTGACTTCCTGCTGCAAAGGGGGAATTTTGAAGAAAAGTAGAAAATTTTGAGAAAAGAGTACTATTTTCTGTGTAGGCAAACTTCTGCAGATGCATGGAAATTCTCAAGTGAATGTTTTTAGATCTAATTCTATAGAAAGTTCGAAATTAGGTCACACTGAAAGAAAAACATTTTTCAGCATTGAAATGCAGTTTCAATGGAAGGAATTGTCATTCTTTGGAAGAATCATCCAGAAAGGAGATCGCAAAAGCTGGAAGGTGATCTGCCATGTCCTTAGAGCACTTGTCAGCACCTCTGCCTTCCTGTAATGACCTTTAAGGAAACCTAACGGCAGGGGAGAGACAGAACAGGAGAGGCACTACCATGTTCAGCATTACCTGATGAAAAGCCACAGGAGAAAGGTAGATTATTGCCCTTAAACAATGCCACCAAAAAGACAGACTCATATGCTTTAAAGCTTCACTCACTCAACCCAGAGCTACTGCAACCATAAAAGGATGTAGAAACTGGTGAAATGGTGTATCTAAGGGCAGATCAGCTCATTCTTTCTTCCAAACAGAAGTGAAGCCATGCTAAACAATACATACAGTTCTTAGAAGTGGGGAAGTGGCTTAGATGTAGTCCTGTTAGCTATATTATTAGTCTGTTTCTACCACCTCTTAAATTTTTTTGACCATAATTTTCCCTCACCTTTCCTTCAGAGATGCCCACTGCTCATGAGCATGAGCCAGCTTGGGAAGACAGTCACATGCTATTACTGTAATGCTTGTTATGGCATTCATTCAAGCTTTGTAAATGACTGGTGATTTTCAAATTATTGGTTGCTTGTATGTGAAAATCTGGCTCTTTTATGTGCCTCAGATCAGGCACCTGAAATCACCAGCTGTTCCCAGAAGTGATGGCCTCAAGGCTCATTTGCCTTACAAATGCTACCTAAAACCAGAGGAGCATCAGTAAGCATGCTTGTGCATCTTGAAGTAGCTATGGAGCTCTAACACACTTCAAGACAAAAGAAGCCCAAATGAAATGTAAATTTAAAACCAAGGAAGGACATTTGTAATTAGTAAGAGCAGACATATGATTTAAAGCTGCATCATGTTTGTAAAGGCCACTGAGTATGACAAGTGCCTTGAAGAATGCATCCAACACCATTCCAAATAATGGGACAGGAGGATTTTTGTAGATGTGTTTGTAAACATTTTTGGGAATTGCTTATGTAGTAATCTCATGGGGATGCTCTGTTGCCCATTCCATTACATAGACAGTCTGATTGAAACCTAAATCCTGGGCTGTATATGATTTTCCTCTTCTTCTGCACTTATTGTTTTAAGCTTTTTTTCTAATTAGCTGATTCAAAGTCTCTCCAAAGAAAATTTTATGCGACATTGTTGCCACAAGGATTCTTGCCATTGAAATGAGCAGGACAGATACTGGCTGACTTGTTGGTTCACTCACTCAATAAAAAGTTATGTGGATGATTTTATTTTCCTCTGAGGTGCAGACTATCTTTTTCTTCCATGCTTTCTTTGACCTGCATGGACCAGATAGAAGCTGTTGCTGAATTTCTGTTAACCTGCTCCTGTCTGGAAGTCAGGGAGTGGTTTGCCGTTGACTTCAAGAGTTCCAGCCACTGTCTCTCATTCCTCTAAATCAGTTCTTATTAGTTTGTGTAACTGATCCTAGTTTGTATCCTTCTGTTTCCTACTGATCTCTAATTCTTATTCTGATTCCGCTCAGGGAAAAAAAAAAAAAAAAAAAAAGGATATAACAAGTGCAAGGGCCTACTGGAAAGCAAATATTTATTTTTCTTTTTGGATGGGAAAATTAGGTATTGATTTCAACCAGCATTTTTGTGCAGCATGCTTCCCTCAGATTGTTCTGATATTTTATGTGAAAGTGAAAAACTGGGGGAAGTATGGGGTTTTTACAAAAGAAAAATATTTTCCTGAAAATGAAGAAAATTATTAATCAACTGCCTCTGACAGACACAAAATTTTTCAGGTGGAAGAAGGTAACTTAGATCAATGGGAGTGTTTGCTTCTGATCTTCCCCCTCTAATCCATAGAAACAACTCAAATTATGGATTATATCTTCAAATATGAGTAGGATCTTGGGTGTAGCCAAAATTTTCTGCCTATATTGGGATTCATCTCAATTGCCCACAGCAAAATGCCTTGTTTATTTGCATTGCAATGCAGACTTTTGGAGTTACTCTACGAAAGAGGACAGACCTCTACTGTTTTACTACCAGTGGCCTTTT
Source organism: Streptopelia decaocto (assembly GCF_964273445.1). Lineage (NCBI taxonomy): Eukaryota > Metazoa > Chordata > Aves > Columbiformes > Columbidae > Streptopelia > Streptopelia decaocto. The sequence goes on from NC_138657.1 coordinate 37,818,232, forward strand.
GTTCATAAGTTGAAACCTGTGATAACTGCTTAAAAAAGACATCACTACATAAAATAGCACTGCTTGTTCTGTATGGTGGCTTTTTATTGTATTAATTTTGTATAAGTCATTTTGTACTTATTTTGTGTAAGACTGTGACTTCTCAGCCATATGTTGACTGCAGAAAAAAGAACAAGGAAGTAATTTTTTTTTTTTTTTTCTTTAAGAAATTGCACCTTTTTCACTTTTCATAAATGAGTACACTTAGGATTAACTTCAATTATTAAGGAACTTCTTAAAACTGACCCTTAGGCACAAACACCTCCACATGCATTAGAAAGACAAAGAATCTAAGTTCTTTCTTCTGGGATTCAGCTGAAGTTCCTGGAATTAGTATAGATAAAAATGTAACTTGATATGTTAGATTATAAATCACAATTTGTATGTTCAGAGATAAATTTTTTGCATCATGATCTTCATTGACTTTTATTTCAGTCACTTTAAAACTCTCCACCTTAACATAAAAGGCTATTTCTTTCTGTTTCTGTCAAAATAGTATAAAGAGCAAGATATCTGGAGGAGTTAAATGGTGATGTCATTCCAAGATGGAAACACATATAAGCTGTGAAACTCCCTGTTTCTCACTCCACCTTGGAAATATTTGGGTACTCCTGAGAAAATAAATATGTATTTGATGGCAACTTGGACAGAATTAATAGTGCTACAAAGAAATGAGAGGGAATGAAACATCAACACACCCTGTGTACACTGAAATTATTTCTCAGCATAAACAATACTATGTAATGTACTAACTCCTTATTCTTTTAGTGAGAAAATAAAATCAGAATTATAAACTCAAGCTGTGCTCTCTATGATATATCTGGCTCAAGCTGAAAACAACCTGGCTTTCTTGTGCTATGTTATGCTAACATAATTCTGAATTTAAAAACTATACCTACTAAACAACTCAAATGTATGCAAACACATTGCCTATGGCATGAACTTTACAGCTAGGAAAAGGAAAACAAAGTGGACTGAAAGGCTAAGACCAAAGCCTGGAGTTTGGGAAAGCTGAGTTTGAGTACTGGCTTCATCCCAGATTGTACATTTGTGAAACTGTTGCTAGAGCTTACAGTTTGTTTTCAAAGCTCATTTCCCATACCCTGACCTTTCCTAAGGAAACTTACCATAATTTAAGGACTTAAGCAAGTTCCATGTTAAGAAATTTAGCCTACCTACCAATTGTGAGGGTGCAGCTTGACTGGCTGGTTAACAGTCATCTTCGGGCACAGGGCTTCCTTATGCCTTCATCTAGATGAAGAATGCTGATGCCTGACCAATGGCTCAGCAGGAATCAGAGGTCCTAACAGGCAATTTGACATGCATTTCTGATGTAGGGCATCAATACAGTGTATCTCTCATGACTACAACAAAATCAGCAAAAGGAACTTGTTCTTTCTTTTCATAGTTCCATGTAGACATGTAGGAGTGAATATTTGTTTACTCAGCTGTGTTTTCCAGGTCTAAAGTCAAAATAGAAAGCCTAACCCCGAAGCTGAGTATCTAGTAGTTTAACACCCCTCTACCCTGTGCTTCCCCAGTAACATGTGCAACTACACAGAAAGAGCCAGAAGCAGACACTGATTCTAGGAGTCTTGTCACAGAATCCCAGACTAATTAAGGTTGGAAGGGGCCTCCAGAGTTCACCCTGTGCTCCTCTCTGCTCAAAGTGGGTCTAACTATGTCAGGTTGCCAAGAACCTGTCCCATTGAGTCTTGAACAAGTGAAAACAGCACCATTACCACAGCCCTTGTCATGAGGTCTCTGTTCTACTAAGCAATGAGTCCATGGTCTTCTTACCTTTCCTTTTGCTGTCAGTGTTCTTACAGAAAGACACTGTTTTGTCCTTCACCTTCTCTGCTTGTTTCAGCTCTTGATGAGCTTTGTCTTTCCTGACCCCATTCCTATATTCACAAGCAACCTCTTTGTACCTTCTGAATAGCCTGTTCCTGCTTCCACCTTCTGAGTCCTTCCTCTCCCATTTAAGCTCAGACAGGAGCTGCATGTTCTATGTGTTGACCTATTGCCAGAGCTGTTAAACTACCTGCACATTGCAGCAGACTATTCCTGTGCTCTGAAGAGGCTGTCATTGAAGATCAACTATTCTCTCCTGTGTCCTTTTAATCCCCCAACAGCAGTTTCCCATGAGACTGTCACAAACAGCTCCCTGCACCTGCTCTTTTGAAGTCCAGGATTGTTATTCTGCTGTTTGTCTTGCTCAGCCCTCTCTGGAACTTAACCACCACAACCTCATTATCCCTCAGCCTTCACATCTTCAGTCTGTTCTTAATTATTTGTGAGTATCAGGTCCAACTGAGCATCTCCCCTAACCAGTTCATCAATTGCATCAATCATGCATCATGAAATTGTCCTCCACAAACTCCAGAAATCTCCTGGATGACATGAAACTTTGTCAGGTGTCTCTGCCATGCAGCACCTTGCCTTTAAAGTCAGTTTCACATAAGCATACACAAAACCTAATAATTTTTTTTCAGATCAACTAAAAATCAAGACTGATTTTTGTTATCATCAGAGGCATAAGTGCATTGGTGAGGCCTGCTTAATCCTTTCCAGTGACACAGAAAGGATATACTGTGGAGTGAGATGATTCTCATCCTGCGGTCCCTTTTGTTTAATTAAAAGATATTTTGGTAGCCCCAAAGTAAGCCATGAATTCAGTTTCATTGACTGTCTGTTTATGAATTAAATGCCCAGCCAGAATAGTGAAGAACTGCATGTCTTCTAAAAGAAGATAAATATTATTCAAGCTCTCAAGGCCACACAAAACTGCGACAAAGGAGACCTGTTTTATTCACTTGGGTTTTGGTGTTTGTTTGTTTGTTTGTTTATTTTCTGAGAACTCTCTTACTCTGTGTTCTGGAGACCAGGCACATCACACCACTAACACAAACCTCAAGCATTCCCCAGCAAACAGCTCCATCTGAGATCCACTTCCAAAGAAAAAGCCCAGGCTTTATTTTCTTGGAAGCGGAGTGTAGTCAGGACTGATCACAGAGGTTTTGGAGGTGATAGATAAGCATATGTCCCTGCAGCAAAGGACCAGGCTAACATCTTCACATGTGACTGAGCTGCTCTCAACATCCTTTACATCCTTTATGAATCACTGCTGCATCTTCTGCTTTTGTCCGTGCCTTCCCTTGCATAACTGCTTCCACCTCTAATCACCAGACTGTGTGGTATCACTCTCTGACCTCAAGACAGTCAAGATAAGAGGGGGCTACCCAGCCTCTGTGACCGTATTTTCCTGCAAGGAGTAAACTGCCACCTTACACTGCTGTAATACCAGCTCAGCTGTATTGAGTGCAGCACTAAATTCAGAGTCATTGCAGTTTGCAGGAGAATACCTTCTCCTTAACAGCAGACTGGATTGCCAAGCCTTGTAGTAAGTGTTTTGCCAGGCAGAGCTACCATGTGGCTAAGCAGGTAGTTTTCCTATAACAAAATTCTGAAACACAAATTAAGCACTACTGGGCTGTAGTGCCAAAAGCAGCAAGCTAGACATAGCAAGACAAAGTTTAAAAAGAAAGGCTCTGTGAGCCAACTTCTTGGGACTAGCCTTAACAATCTGATTTTAAAAGTCTTCATCCACCTCAGCTCACATGCAGTATTAATGCCCTGAGAGGGCTGTCAAAGCCTACCCATTTCCCTTCAATTGCCACTCGCTCCCCACATGGATGCATTGGAGCCTGAGGGCCTATTGCAGAGCTTGACTGGTGCACAGTGCCCAGGAACAGGAGAGAGTCTGTGTCCTTGCCCACAAGAAGACAGTTCAGGTCAGGACCTCTTGGTTCGGCTGTGGTGCATCCTGCCAAAACAGCTGGAAACTGCAGATATCCTTTTCAGGCTGCTAACATGGACTAGATAGATGGCGTAAGAAGGTAAGCAGAGGCTTGGTCTCAGGAAAGTTGGTCTCCACTTTTTGCCCTTCTGCATGCAAATGTAGAGTCTCAGCCAAGGCACTGAAAAGTGTTTAAGCCTCTCATTTTGGTAGCAATATGTTTGATGCCAAAGTAACTATAAGGATGAGAATGTCATCCATGTGTATAACTTCTACAGGATGACGTTCATATGCAGTCAGGATTGTGAACTGAGGAAATACTCAAAAGGATCTGTCATAAGTACATAGTTGAAGAAAGCTGTATGGAATTAGTTGCAGCCTGCTGCTTAAGAAGGCAAGATGTATCCTCCAGTGGTAACAGCCTGGGAAATTGTTCAGAGAGAGTTTAATAAAATAATCTTCTACCAGGATGAATCAATTCACTTTGTTGCAGAGATGTTTTATGGACTTTTTGTCCAAAGCTCTGTCAAATGCTCCTTCATATGCCACAAGTTTCCTCCTTTTTTCTCACCACAGCAGTAAGTCACTTCACCCTCTCCACTACCCCAACTACTGCAAACCCTTAGTGTTAGCCTTTAATGATAAGCCGAGGTCTGAGGCTGAAAGAAATGTATTTGTCTGTCTGAGTTCCACTAATTATGCAAAACTGGATGCTGTTCTTGTCCAAACTGCTAAAAGACTTCACTGTTGCTCAGAAACCAGGATGATTTAAGATGAATAGAGACAGAATTTGAATTTGGGCTCTAAGCAGCTGTCCTGGTTTTGTTAAAAACAAGACCAGTTTCTCTTACAGTGAATTTTTCTTTCAGCTAAAGTCTTCTTAGTAACTGCACTTTTCTGAAGTTAGATACATGTTTTGGTAGACATAGCAATGGAATGCAAGGTCACTGACAAAGATGCACATCCCGTAAGAAAGGAGGAGCGAACTGAACAGGTGACTAAAACTGACCAGCTAAGTGTGCCATCCCATCCGTGCCATACATCATATAAAGGTGGTAGATCACAAGGGTCTTGCTCTTCTTCGACTATGGCTGACATCTGGGAAGGACCCTGCCTGCTGTCCCTGCAAATCTGAGGCCTAGTGACAGACCCTACACCCTTGAATCCAGGCTGTGAACAAAGACTAGACTTGATTCCAGGTCCTGGAGACTAACATGAAGTATTCTGGGGTATTTCTGCAGAAAAATAAAGTTTCTTGTGAGATTTACATCCCCAAACCTCAAGTTTGTGGCATTTGTACATGCCTGGGGCAGAATCCTGCCTCAACATGGCTCTGCTGTTGATGGCAGTGTTTGTACTGACAGACCAAATTGGAGAGTCCAAGCCAAGATGAAAATGGCAATGGACGAAACACCAACAGTGGGAGGTTTGACCACATGCCACTTCTGATCATTCCCTGCCTGCCATCACTGCTGCAATACCAGCTAAACGTGCCCTAACAATCAAACAAGACTTGGGAGAGTGGCAGGGGCAGAGCCCTCACAGGGGAAGGGCAGAAGGGAAAGGGTTAATGTTTCACAGTGCCCGAAGGCAGTCTGGTTCTGGTGTTATGCCAATACATGACAGGAGAAAATGAGAAGAGAGAAAGCTCTGCCAAACTTGCATCATGGACAAAGCAAAAGCTGGCTCCTCTAGCATGTTTGAAAGAACCCTGATAAATAGAGTTGACAGATGGTCTCCAGTGGTTCCTCACCCGCCAGAAAATCCCTTTCCTATTCTTGTCCATCAGTCCCTACCCTATTCCCTGCCTCTTCCAAAGCTAGTGAGTCCCTGAACTCTTTATAGAAGGTTTAGTTTTTTGGCAGACAGTACCCCTCACAAGAGGTTTCTCAGGCGAGACAATCATCTCATCAGCCTATTTGCCTCTCTTCCTCTTTCATCTCCTGTTTGTTTTTCATTCATATCCAGAGAACTCACCTCTTTGCCAGACCATTTGCATGTTTTTAGTAGGTGCCGATGGTGCAAATGTGAGGAAGTGCATGTTGTCTGTTATTCATACAACACGTTCTTTACCTTCAGGTTATTTACCTTGTACTATGCATTTAGTTCTTCCCTATTCAGACCTTGGCCCAGCAATAAACTAAAAGAAAAATCTAAGTTAAAGGACTGCAGGTGTGTTTTTGAATGGCTGAGGCAGAAGAGACTAAGCTACCAGTTTAGGTGTTAGGGGCTGTGGTCTGATCCTCACCTTCCTGCTGGCCCATCACAGTGCCTTGGGCAAACTGCTTTGTCCTCAACAGGCAGTAGAGGAGAGGTGTGTTTGTACAGCTGCATGCACAGTGAAATGCTATAGTCTGCTTTCATCAGGATAACACAGTGTTTCATGGAGCAAGATAATTTTTTGACTCTTGGCTTTGTGTGGTGAAGCAGGCTTCCTTGGGGTACTACTGCAGGAGTTAGTCAAGCACCTTTCAGCACCTTTCTAGACTTGAGTCTCCATCAGAAAAGATGGGACAAAGGCAGTATCCAGAAAGAATCTGGAGGTATTCTTACCTTATTATTACAAAACTATTCTAGTCCACAGTTCAGGCTGAGGCTACTGCTGGGAGCTGTTACAGAAACACACACTCAGCGCAGCTCCAGTGTCCTGGTCAAAGCTGAGCAAACAGGAAAAAATGAGCGGTCATCTGAAAGGACAGGTAAATTCCTGTTTCAAGATGACATTTCCAGAGCCTGGTGCCACACAGCTCCACCAAATCAGACCTCCCGCTAAACTGGTCACTTGGTGCACTGCAGGCTGTAAGGCATTTGTGGATGTTTCAATAGCTCAGTAGTTACAAGGTGTTAAAAAGAGAGAATAATAGTTATTCACATGGACTGTAAGAAGTTCATATTGTTCCTGCACTTAGAAATCCTGTATCTAATGTGCAAATGACATCTATTGGTCATATATTTGGCCTTATAAAACCATCTTTAAATGGGCAGAATGCAGCTTTGGCCTTGGGGACACACTGACAGAAAACTTTTTCTAGCTGCCCCTTTAAGTCATCAAACGAAATAGTTTTGCCACTCTGCGCCACATCACTGAAATCACAGAAGCCCACAGAGAGTTGTTTACACAAAGTAACTCATCAAAGATTTTTCACTGAAGAAATCTATAAACAAGATGATATAGTTGCACACATGGGAAATTTCCCACTGATTTTCTCAGCAACTTTGGAAATGAAGATGTGTAAGCAGAATGAAAGAAGATAAAATTCCCCAAATCAGTTTAAAAACTAAATGAGTGCCTGTCAATCAGTCTCAAGGCTTTGGTGACTGTCATTGCAGGAGATAGTTGTCACATTGTGGCGGGGGTGGAAAGAAAGACGAAGAAAAAGAAAAGAAAAAAGAATCCCTTGAGACGCAAGTCTAGTAAAGCAAATGTCTTACGATTAATTTAAGTGTAATTTTCAGTTCTTCTTGATTATCTTTCACTTCTACCTATGTTCATGAGGGCCCACAGTTACTAACACCTGAATTTAAAGACCTGCTTTCTTTAAGGAAGAGCACCACCTTTCACACTGCCACAAGGGGAATTAAATCTTCTTCATCAGTATCCATAAACTCAGCCTCCTCTTCAAAACAGAGAAAACCTCAAGGTATGAAACTAAGAACTGTTTGGACCTACAACGCAATGAAAGGCTTTAAGATCACCCATCCTCCTCCAAGAATAATTTTTCAATGGGAGAACATGCAGCATAGTCTTAACTCCAAATCCAAATGAATATGCCTAGTTTTTCAGTAATGTAGGTTGGTGGGATTTTTGCACAGAATGAGACCTGAACTCAATTCTCTGTTTCTTTAATTTTTTTGAATGCATATTGATATTGACTGCTATAGAGTACCACCCTTATAATAATGATTTATACAGAATTCTTGTCAAAAAGCAATTCAGCCATCTCAAAACGCTTCATAGATTCAGCAAAGTGATATGCAAGCTACGTGCAAGGATCACATTGCATCATCCGCCAGGATAAGACAAGCATCTCCGTGATGACAGAGAGCAACTGTTTGAACAATGCACACTAATATTACCCAACAGCTCAGAAAAGGAAGTGAAAATTAAACGATTGCATCTAATTGAAACTCCAAGAGGAATTTTGAGCAACAGAATTTGATTACTCAAGTTGGAACTTAATCAGGAGCTAAACTGAATGTGCTACCTGCTATGAAGGCCAAAAGCATTCCAGATTTGAGCTGACTTAAATATGGAATACCAAGGACACTATGGTTTTCTTTTCATTTTCTTTTTTTTTCTTTTTTTTTATTTTCTTGTCTCTGTTGCAGCAAAGAAAAATGTGAATAGGTTTCAAGCACTGCAGTATGTGCCCAAGCCTGCAGACAGGCTGCATCCTTATCTCTAAATGCCAAGGGTTGCCCAACCACCTCATGGGATTGCTAGCTCTTACTGTCCTGGGTGGCAGTGCCGATGCTCCATCAGTACTCACCTCTGGGAATCAGAGAGACCTGATCCATTCCCTGAAATATGTCCAGACAGGAAGAATCCTGTTATTCACACAGTGGGAAATGTTCAGCCTCTTTTGAAATGCAAGAGACAGGCCACATGCCAAGGACCTTTTCTTCTAAGCAAACTAGAACATCTGACAAGGACTACCCTAAGCAAGACATATCTAAAAAACTGTGCTTTTATCACACTGGCTGCAGCTCCTGAGCAGTCACTGAAGTCAAATGGATGCTTCAGCATCTAGGGAAAATTAATACTGGGGCCATCACTGTGTCTCATATCAGCACTCAAGACTCAAGGGAACACAGGTGTGCCAAGGGGTTCTGCTCCTTACAACTTTTGATATAATTTCTTGCTCACTAATCACAAATGGAGCCTCTGCTAGAGGGAATTAAGCTCACAGTGCCCCACAGAGGTATAAGGGTAGGTTAGAAGACACAGAAACATTCGAAAAGTCATAAAAGTTGTGCTGTGTTACCAAGACCTTTCTGGCAATGGTTGAAGCTGAGATGGTTGCCTGACTGATGAAGGACAGAGATGTACAAATCCTGCCTGTTGCTGTGCCAGGGGATGGAGCCTTTATGAAAAGAAATCACATTGCGCTGTGTGTGAACCTAACAGTTCTCTACAGCTGAAGATCCAACCCTTCACAGCCTCTGATTATATCTGTGACACCAGTTTCACCTAGAACTTCAGTGCTAAAAACACAAGCATGCTGTTTTTGTAAATACTGCTTGGGCCAGTCCTACGCTTCTGGAAATGGAAGGCAGCTTTTCTAGACTGGGAGAGTGCTTGTGCTCATTCATCAAGACTGCGTAGCTCAACACTGAAAAGAGAGTCAAGGGAAAACAGAAACTATGGGTACATTTACATATGCATACACATGTAGTACATACACATAGCAGAAGTCTTTTCCTTTTATAACCTATGGGGGAATCTCTCTGAAGATTTTAATAACAATTGCTCACAAAGTCTTTATTAAAATATGATGGTCAAGGACATTTCCTTATCACACCATGAGTAGCCTACCATAATAGTTTAGCAGTGTTTGCTTATACTGTGCTATAACTGACTAGTAACCACTTATTTCCATTACTGTAAGCTGCTGTAGCCACTGCCTTGTCCTGTAGTTACCAGTTCTGGCTGGCTGGCTGGCTGCAGCCACTTGTAGATCTGGCTGCTAAAGACAGCCATCAAATGAGAAAATACAAATGGCTTAATTGCCTGAAGACCGTATCTAGCTCCTGGAGGAAAGGGTTAGGTCTGTCTAGCTGTGGTGAGGCAGTTATCTGCTAACAGTAGCGGGTTGTGCAAGAAGCAGAGCTGTTGCAGCAGATGGGGTTCTCAGAAATCAAGTCACAAGTTTCAGTTCCATTACCTGAAGTGAAGAGTCATTATTATTACTATTATTACTATTATTACTATTATTATTATTATTATTATTATTATTATTATTATTATTATTATTATTATTATTATTATTATTATTATTTCCTCCTCTGCATGAGGATACCAGAGGCTGCTGGGGATTTATTCAGCTGTTTCCCCAGCAGCCAGACTGGCTGTCCACCCTCAGGAGGGTGAGGAGGACACTGGCATCTGCAAACCAGCAGGTTTTCTTGCCCTGTCATCTCCTTTCTCAACGGGGATACCAGAGGACCAAGGACAGAAGGGAAATGCTTAGCCTACCTACCTTGCAAGCTGCTCTGCTCCAGCCCTCTGTTCCTTTTCTGCCACAACCAAGGTTTTTACTTTTGAAAGGCAAATGCCAGAGCATCTCTGAAAAACCGAGAGCTCCTTCTTCCCTCCTCCCTCGCTCCTTCCCCAGTCTTCTCTGCAGCACCCTGGTGGCCCTCATGACATACTGGGTTCATCTGCCGTGGGGCCTGGCTCAGGGTTGAAGCAACTCTGCTGCAGTCAGATACCTGCTGAGAAAGAAGATAGTTGGGTGGTGCCAGTAGCCATGCTGGACAAGATGGATGACCAGGTACCTCTGTGAGGGAAGGAGAGGATAATGACCTAGGTGATATTAACATGTATCCAATCCTTGAGGGTCTGAAGCAGCACTAATGATTTGGTTTGGTTCATCAGGCTGGCCATTTGGCTGGGGCTAAGACAACTCAAACACAAATTGTCTCAGGGAAGCCATTACCACCACCACCATCACCTTCAAGCACCTGCTGCCTTTGGGACGAGACACTGCAATGGTTTCCCTCCCTTGGCCCCACAGTGCTCTGTGCCTGAAGTGCTCACTGCAAGAGAGAGGGGTTTGCTTGTTCACAGTGTTTACAGACTCTGTCTTCTGGCCGTTGACCAGCTTCTTCTTTCTTTGGCATTGTGAAATCTGCTCCTTGCTGCAGGGAAGAGTCAGTGCTGGAAGTGGAGCTCCAGTGTGGAGCTGCCAGCTCTTACAGCTTTTTATCTCAAGCTTCATAATATCTGATGTTTTGTTTAAAGCTCCAGTTCCTGTCAGCTAGCAGTTACAAAACAATATCAAAGGGGTTTGGGGTTTGGTTGGTTCATTGGTTGGTTGGTTTGTTTTCTGTTTGGTTGGGGTTTTTTGTTTTGTTTTTTAATATTAAATAATTCTCTTGCTCTCAGAGTTGCAGAGAAAATGCTGAAAACATGACCCAGGGCTCCAGAACCCGACAAGTAAATAAAACTTCATATTTATGTTGTATTTCCATGCCTGCATTTCAAGACTGGCAACACTACAGTGTTTCCAACTGCGGCTCAAAAGCAAAAAGGCCATTTCTCCGATAAGATTATAGGTCTGATGGTTTCTCAGGGTCATATTCTGCATGACCTGAACATACTTATAAATCACCCTACTTAGAAAAAGGATTTTTTTTTATTAATCCAAATGCATGTTTGAAGAAGCACGTGGTTCTGAGCAGGTCACTGTCTCTGGCTCAATGATGACCCCAGAAAAGGTCCATGTAGGCAGGGGTCCACATGGGGGAAGCTCATTCTCAGTTTCACAAATAAACTTGTCATTTTCAAGATGTGGGCCCCAAACATGCTCTGGTTTCCACCACGGCAGCCCTATACACTGAATTTGACCTGCAAATTTGGCTCGACTCCCTGTAGGTCTAGCAGGCCATGCCTTCATATGCTGGCGTGTCACAGCAGCAGCTGCAAGAAGTCCCGTTTCCAAAGCAGCATTGCGGTCTGGAAGTACAATGGGGTAATACTATGCTTGTGCTACTGTCCCAATGACAGAGACTCCTATCAATACTGGGTGTAGTTAAAAGGCAGTGGTTGCTCAAATCTAAGGGTACACATGGGCAATGGAAATGAGCTGGCCTGCTCTCCAACCTGGAGGACAACTGACACCATTTGATCACATGTACATTACTGACTTAACTTCAAATCCAAGCTGCCTACTGGTTAAGGTGCCTGATCTGAGACAAACCCTGCATCATACACAAAAATCGTTCAGAGCTCGTCAGCTTGGGCAGTGACAGTCAAAGCCTTTCATGGCATGGGTAACTGAGCTCTTATGTCTGGGCATGAGGCCTGCCATTCTTCCTTTTGCTTTGATAAATGTAGTCTAGAAAATCATCACACTGCTGTGAGTAGGGCATGCCAGTTCCTGTAGCCAGGGACACTTAAGGGCACCTCATGTTCAGCTGATTTGCATGGGGTAGGCACACTTTTAGGTCTAGTCCACTCAAGCACCCGCACTAAGAGATCTGTTGGAAAGCTCCCCATCCACATCCCTTGCTCAGGCTTCTTTCAAGAGAAACCCAGGAGGAAACCAAGGTGCCCATCAGGGGACACAGGGTACATCTCTCCTGCAGTGTGGACACCAACAAAGGGGACCTACTCCAGAGAGGGTGAGACAGCATGAATTCCTGAAGAAATTAAGAGAGGTAGTTAATAACACATTCTCCATGTCTGTGGCACATTGTATAAGAATCTATGGTTTAAACTGTAGCAAGGAAGATGCATTGAAGGATCTTTCTCATGATAAGGGTACTCACATAGTGGAACAGATCATCATGGAGTTTCCCTCAGTGGTTAGCAATAAGAACACATCAGACAAACATCTGCAGGAGTGACATAGAGCTGATCCTGCCTTGGTTCTCTTGGCCTCTGTAGATCCCTTCCAGCCCTACTTTCCCTTTTCTGACCACTTTTCCAGATGTATTATCACAGCCCTCCATAACAGATACCAATCTGATGAGGGCAGCATTCAAAATACAGCCAGAGCAAGATTCCTACTTGTGTCCCTGCATCTATACAGAGGAGCTTCAAATGCTTTGTTTCACACTGAAAAAGCCACCAAAAATGAAGGGTGTGTCCTCCTGTGTCTAGTTCCCACTTTTGCTCATCATCATCAACCACTCTCCTCACACCCTTTTTCCTTGAGTCAGCTATCAGGATGGAGGCACCATCCAAATAGCCTTTCAGAAGGGCTAGACCTTGGGTTGCACAAGACCTACTTTCAAGTTCTGGGTAAAAATGCAATTATCATCTGCCGGACTTATGAACACCAAGATACCCAGAAGGCTTGTGCTACAATGGTGCTTAGAACTTTCTGTTATAGCATCCAGCCCCCAAGATCCGCATCTAGCTGCTTCATGAATCATATGGCAGCAAGGTGTCTCCTCAAAGGCATAAGCAAGGCTGGCTTATTCAGACTTGCTAAGAATCCACATCCCCCAGAACACAAGCCAGAATGTCCTTCTGCCTTTGGCAGGTCCAGATCTTCTATGGGCATAAGAAGCCAGCTTGGAGGAATATTATCCATGAAAACAAAATTCTGCCTCTCCAGAGCCAAAACAGGACTTTGTAATGTCCCATCCCACAAGTATTCAACAATCAATTTTGTTTCTAAAGCTCTTGGTCTCATATGTTCCTAATGAGTTGGTGTCTAGGTGGGAGGTCTGAGAGCCACACTGTATTCAACAGAGAAAAGAGCACATTAATGACCACGTTGTAGCCATGGTTTTAATAAAGCAGCAGGTACACTGGAAAGAACTCCGCCAGAGTTATCTGCCAAAAATTGTAGCAATTGCAAAATACTAAATGCCCTTTATCTATTAAAAAAAAAAATCAGTCTCCCAAACTGCAAACCATAATGAGAAATAATAGTCTGAGCTGTTAAATAAGTAAAAAAGAGGAGCTTTGCACAAAAATAAACAATGACTGGCATTTAGGGAACTTAATCTGCATCAGAAAAAACTCCTCGTTTGCTCTGGCTTCTAATTTTTTCCATATTTTTGTCATTAGATGTTATTAAAGTACTACTGTTCCAGGGCTGGGTGATGAAAGGCTGAGATATGATTCAGCCCCCCTACATTGCATAAACAAACCCAGGTCGTTACGACATCCATTGTGATTTTTTTTCTTCATTCTTCTGAGTCCTTCACTGTACCTTGCTATTGGTTGTGCTGTGGAAGCTCGTTCAGGTGATCAAATGCATTTTCAGTCCAGCTCTTCAGCTGCTAATGTGGCATAACAGGCTTGCAGCCAGATGTCTGCTTCCAAAATAGCCTTTGGTTCAGTCTGCTTGTAAGTGGGACATGTTGAAACTCCAATATAGCAGCCATATAAAATAGGATTTAAAAAGCAAACCAGGAAGTGTCAGTTTAAAGTTAGCTCTGATCCATTAATCAGCATCAGAGACAATGATGTCGGTGTGACCGGATGGCTGACTTACAATTAGTTCGGATTTATCTGAGATATAACAAAAGGGCAGTCTGCTGCTTTAAAGAGTCCCTTTCCCTTTTCCCTTGGCAAAATCAAGACATTGTTTAGAAAGCCAAAGAGAATGCCGTTCAAAAGTCTGAGGTCATTTCCAAAGATAAATTTAGTAGGAGGTATGACAAAACAAGGAGTCTCTTCCATCATGGAGAACATCATGGCATTTGGAGATGAATCAAAGCCAACCAAAATCAACAGGAGGACAGCCGCTTAACTGTGTAAGGCCTGTATTGGACATCATTGTGCTGTTTCAGTCATTGGTTTAAGGGCCAATAGGTTCCCTGGGCCCTTCAAAACGAGACATTTGAGTGTTAACCTACACATCTGGGACCACATAAGACAGTCCCCACAGAGTGAGAAATGTGGTACAAAATACACCTTCCAAAGTCACCAGGAAGTTTTATGTAAGAGAAACATTTCCACCCTGATGGATTCCCAGAGGAACAATCATACCATCATGGCACACGGAGCCATACAGAGAAGGATGAGGGCAGTACACCTGTTAGGGGTGTACCAGTCTGTTTTGAGCGTCCTTTTACACAAAACTGGAACAGCAATACTTCCTCTGAAGGACTTGCATGGCAAATGTTGCAGCTCCCTGTACAAGTGGCAGCATGAGCCTCACCAAATCATAAAGTCCCTTGGCTACAAGGCAATGTTGTGGTGCAAGAAATTATCTGCCTCTCTGACTTTAATTATTATATTTTTTCAATAATAACAAACAAGGACACAGATAAAAATAAGTTAAAACCTCAGCTAATGTAACAGCAGCATAAAAACTTTCATCTGGCTGCATAAAATTTGTATCTACATATAATCATTTGAAAGGATTTACTTTTCATTTTAAGGGAGTGGTCTGCTTATAGTATGGATGGTTGTTGGTAATCTATAATACAGCATCGAAATGTTTGATTTTATGCCACTATTAGTTTGGAGACATTGCAGAAAAAGTCTTCTGTAGCCTTTTGGCAGTTATTGCTTCCATGCCCTTGAACTATTCCCAGAGCAGAATTTTATTTTTTTTTTTTTTAAGTAAAAAACGTCTTTCTGACTACAAAATTTTGCTGTGAAACTCAGCGTACATCTTTCAGGGGCACTAAGTGTCAACACAGCTTCCCTTGCATAGGGTTGTGAGAGAGCAGCAAAAGGCAGATATGACCCACCTTACCAGAGACTGTCACTCTACAGCCTGCAGAAAGGGTTGCGGCTCTCAGTCTGCTCTAGACTGTGGGTGGGCCACGTTGCCCTCTGGAAGTGTCAAAATCCCTCCCTGGAAGACAAACGGAGCAGAGCCCAGCACTGAGCTTTTCTTTGAAATATCTGACTTTGAGTTAGTTGAACTTGGAACAGCAATTGCACAGTTCCTTTTCCAGCATCAGCTCACAGCGTGTATTGATCTTCAGGCAGCAGTCTCTTGACTTCTAAACAAGATTTCACTAACCCTGCTGAGGGCTCAATCCGTTTCTTGTTAGCAGCAATGGATGGATCCTTTGACTTGCTGGCAGCTGCCCCAAACACTGAGAGAACTGCAGAGGATGCAGCAGGGCCTAAACAGTGAGAACTTCCTGTGAGCATCCTGTGGCACTGACCTTAGGCTAAACATTAAGCAAATCACAGGTAGAGATAAATTTCTCAGCCTTCACCCTTACACTGTAAGCATTCAAGCTTTGGTATCTGCCTCTACAAGAAGCACAGCCCTGCTTCCCAATTTACCCCATGTTGGTTTGTTTACCTCCTCATGACAGCATTTGAAATTCCCACCAATATCAGTAGATGGAGGAACAGATGATCTAGAAGGTTGTTCCAAGCATATTAAGCGATTGCCTGATGACATATCACAACTGAATGCCGAAAACTGATCAGAAGATGAAACAATCAACAAAACTTCACTGAAACACTGGAGTCTAGCAGACAGACCTATCCCATGCAACAGCCAGGCAAAACAAAGCTTATTCTTTTTTTATTTTGGACCTGCTATTCTTCCACAGTGATGCAGAACACCAGGCCAGCAGTACCCGAAGGGCAGTTCTCCCTCTGGAAAACATTGAGAAAAGGTGAGCAGGGTGGTGGTCCAGAGTGGGGAAAGCCCACTGGAGGTTGTACCT
Source organism: Streptopelia decaocto (assembly GCF_964273445.1). Lineage (NCBI taxonomy): Eukaryota > Metazoa > Chordata > Aves > Columbiformes > Columbidae > Streptopelia > Streptopelia decaocto. The sequence goes on from NC_138657.1 coordinate 37,834,394, forward strand.
GGAAGACCAGCACAAATCATCTAGGCTCCAGCGCACACGCTCCACACGTTTCCAGCGCAAGTTTACCCCTTCCACTGGTGTTTGTACCCTTGTTTCTCTCACCAGGGACTCAGTAAGAAAGCGGCTTTACAGACTTGCACCTCAGAAACAGTTTACCTGTCTCCACCAATGCAACTACAGTCTCAGCTGCTCCTAGAACATGGGGCGTCTGTATGAAATCTGGAGGTACGTGTGCAACTGTAAGTGAAAGAAGGGGGACTTGCCCACGCCACCCCATGTTAAGTTGACGTAAACTGATGCCGTGACCTTGCCTCTGTGTCCAGCACAGTCAGTGGTCTGTCTGCTCAGGGTTTTGCACTGCCCTCCCTCCACCTGCGCACACGTGGGACCATGTACCGTGCCAAAACCCACATGTAGGGAACCGCTCCCACAAGGATGGATAACAACAGAGACATGGGACATCTGTTTCGCTTTTGCAAGCCGTTTGGAAACATTTGCAGCTTTCCAGCTGAAGGAGAGGAAAGACAACCCAAAGGACAATGCGGGCTGGCTTTGTGGTTAGAGCACTGTCTGGAGCAGTTAGGAGGCCCATATTCTAATTCCTACTTCAACACCGATTCTCTGTGCAATTTAGGGTGAAGTCACTTAGCTGGTCTGCGCCTTTGTTATTCCAGTTGTAATAATATTTACATCACAGGGGAGTTTCGGCGGCTTATTCCACTAATGTGTGTGGAGCGTTTTGATAACCCCCGATGGCCGGGGCCCGAGGCAGGCTCCCCGGCCCGGCTGCCGCCCGCTCCCCTCCCGCCCGCCGCACGCCCGGCACGGGAGGCGGGCGGCTGCGCCTCCCCCGCCGCTGCGCAGCCAGGTGACAGACACCGGCCCCGCCGCCCCCCGTCCCGCAAACGGCGTCCCCCGGCCAGCGGTGCCTCCCAGAGCCGGCTGCCAGAGGGGGGTGCCCCGCCGTCCCCTCCGGCTCTGCTGCAGAAAGTGTGTTTTTTCTCTGCGTAGCGCTTGCCTCGCTACATTTGTTTTTTAAGGGAGTTGCTAGAAAACTCTCCTGCTATGTTTCTTTTTTTTTTTTTTTTAATAACTATATCATGTCTGGTATTGTATTTCTATTTTCCCCTGAGGAAAGAAGCCAAAAGAAGTAGGAACAACAAATAATGTGTGGGAGAGTGTTTTGGTTTGTTGTTTTGGTTGGTTGCCTTTTTTTTGGGGGGGAGGGCATTGTTTTTTGGTTTTGTTGTTTTTTTGTTTGGTTGGGTTTGGGTTTTTTGTTTTTTTTTTTTTGGGGGGGGGTGTTTTGTTGGTTTTTTTGGTGCCTCTGTTCAAAGCATCTGTTTGGCTCCAGCATTATTGCAACTACGATTCACTTCTCTCTGATCTTTCCATTATAGATGTATTGACTTAATTTGGGGTAATGAGCTTGTTTATGTTGAACCCCTCATTTTTCTCATATTTGCATCCTAAAAACTCTTGCTTGTCTTCTGTGGTGCTTACTCTTTTCACATTCTTCTTATTTTTTTTTCCTTTTCCCTTTTTCCTTCTTTTCCTTTGCTTTTCATTGTTTTGTAATATATCCTTTTTTCTCTTTCCTTCTTTCCTTCCTTCCTTTCTTGCTTGCTTTCTTCTTTCTTCCTTTCTTGTCTTTCTTTTTTTTCTTTTCTTTCTTTTCTTTTTCTTTCTTTCTTTTCTTTCTTTCTTCTTTTCTCCCCTTTAATTCTTCTGAAAAAAATTACCAGATAATTAAGCAAATCATCTGTAGCAATTAAAAACACGTCTCTGGGAAAACACTAACTGTGAAGCTTGTTTGCTTTGTGAAGTACTCTCATCAGACACCTTGGCACAGAGCCACCTATTTATTTGGGAGAGGGGTAAAAAACATGTAGTGGGGAGACTTTTTGATTGTTGTTGTTTTTAGTGGCAAATTCATCTTGCTTGTCCCAGGTTCTCACATGTTTTTAAACCATTATGGTATGTGGTTTCCAACTATGGATGAGAGATTGCTGAGGAAAAATACTCAATCTGTTCAAAAATCAAAATGGTTCTCTTTTCCTCCTTTGCTGCCTCAGGTAAATGTGGCAGAGGCCAGTTCATGCCCAGAGGCTGTTCCAGGGATAATTTTCAGACCCGTGTATTTCAGTCTCCACTCTGCTAGCACATACAAATCCATGTTCATCTTCAACCTACCTGCCGGCAAACACCTGCAGCAACCCTCGTTCAGCCCACCCGAGGTGCTCCCCACCAGCACCAGAGGGGACAAGAGGTCCGTGAGTGGAGACCCTTTGAGTGCTCTAGCCCCTTGTCCATGCCTTGGCAGAGCTGCTACAGTGAAACTCACTGCCCAAGAGATGTGCCAAGGAGGGGAGGTGAGGAAGGAAGGAACCCAGGAGAAGGCATCCTCACTTGGCTGCAGCCTAATCCCTGGGGGCCTGTGCTGGGGCAGCAGGAGCTCCCCTGCTTCCACCCTACATCAGAAACAGATGTGAGCAGAATTTTCTGCTGAGGCTGGTTGGTAGGAAAGCGTTATTGAGGACTGCAAACTGGTCACAAGTCTACAAACCGTGAAGCAACAACTTTGCATACTCACTGCGTTCTAAACTCTGGGCTTCCCTGGGTTAGTAAAGTGCTCTTCCCTTGCAGAGATGCTGAAGTAAGATGTGTCCCATGTTCTCTGTACACTGTACTCTGTGTACATAAACCAGAGAGCAGGGACTTGCATTTCCGAAGCAAGCAGAAGTACCTGGTATTTAGCAGCCCTTTATCTGAAATTTGCTTGTCCCAAGGCAGCAAGACCAGTCATATTAGTCACACAGTAATCTCACAAAATAAAATTTTATCTTTAACTTCTCACTTCATTTCTTCAGAAAGCTGGTGTGGGGAAAACAGAAAAACTAACAAACCTTCCTCACACACCCTCAACCTGCAACCCATACACATGAAGCGCTAAAAATACAGTGTATTTCAAGAGGTTTTCACTTTGAAGAGTGACCACAGCTTCCCCAGTCCTCACTAGAGAAAGCTGTTTAATAAATACGAAGGCATTTATGTGTTCCATCTCTCTGTAAGCATTTCACACACACGTGCAAAACTCTGGGGAACACAAAAAACGGATTTCAGAGCTGTCAGAAACTCCTCAAGCCAGAGGAGCAACGTGGGCACATTCTGGCTGAAGATCTGCCACCTTAGTCTGTACTTGTGTATGCTTTCACTTTTTGGGTGTTTCAACTTCTTAAAAGATTGATGGAGGGAGAGGAAAAATTATTCTATCATATAATTAAAGGATAGGTTTTGTGTTTTTCCACCCTGCTTTCTCTTCCTCTCCCACCAGAGAACTTGGGAGTCGTTAAGTTGCTTTTCTAAACAGAACTCATCCTTCCCGGCTCCTCTCACGCTGTAGAGCTGCTACGTTTTACGCAGGCAGGTCTGTGCTTGGGAGCTTTTAAGGGTTTCTAATCCTGGAAGGTCGTCTGACATCATCGTGTTTCTTGTCTGCTGATGTTTCATACAAACCTCACATTTCCTTAGTGTTTTTCAGAGCCACCAATTACTGCAGCAATCTTGTGTTTATGTTCTGGTTTTGTGCTTTTTTTTTCTTTCCCTTGATGCTTTCCTGGCTTCCGTCCCACCAGGCTGCTCTCTCTTAGCTGTGTCTTGTGCCAAGGGTTAAGCTGGACGGGCTTGTTACAAAAGAAGAAAAAAAAAAAAAAAAAGTGGGAGGGAGGAGGTGTTTTTTTTTTCCTAATTTTCTTCATTGACTTCAGGCACCATGTGATCAGGAAGCCTGGCCTCTTTCCATTTCCCTTCCCGACTGAAGGGAAACATTGTGTAGCTATTGCCTCGCCACCGGTGGGACGGGCTCTCACGGCATTACGTAGGAGGATAAAAATAACCGGGATATTTAAGGCCGGCAGTGGAATCCCAGCGCAGGCAGAACGAGCCCAGTCAGCCGCTGAGCACCGCTGAGCACCGCTGGCCCCGGCCGCCCGCGCGTACGCGCGCCGCAGTGACGTGCTGCATATCGTGCAACTGCAAATATATGCCTGGCAGCAACACTGAAACAGTTAGACCCTGGGGAGTCCCAGAACAGAAGAAATAATAATTAAAAAAAAAAAAAAAAAAGGAGAACTGGAGAGATTTTTCTTCTAACTCACTGTTTCTAGCACAGCAGGTATTTTTCAAAGAGCCACTGACTGTCCTCGGTGTTTCGGGTGCTTGCTGCCGGGGTACCCAGGGAGAGTGCGAGGCTGCCTTCTGTAGGGCTTGCTCAGCTTCAGGTGTAAGCCAGTATAACACACCTTTGTCCCAGAGTTTTGCAGGGGATAGCAGCAGGATGCTACACTCGGCCCTTGAGAAGGGGAGGCTGGGACAGAGTCTCATTAGGCTTTTCCCTCCAAATCACAAATGTGGCCGACTACAATGCATGTCCTGTCTGTTGGTTAAAAGTAATTAAATTTAAAGAGCAGCCAGCCCACTAGGCTCAAGCAGAAATGGCAACCTCTTTTATATTTAGTTCTTTTGGGAGTCGAAAGAAATCTTGGGAGGTGACTTTATTTGTTAGGCTTGTTTTCACACTATGCCTCACCCCTAACCTTTCCAAAGAGTGGAAGGCACTGGACAGTGCCTGCCACAGCTGCAGTGAAGGGAGAAGGCTCTCCTTGCAAGGATAGCAGTGCCAGCCTTTCTTTAAAACTGATCTAACACACAAACCAGTGCAACCTGAGCCTTCCTTTGCCTGTCAGGAACTAGACAGTGCCGGTGAGGAGAAGCAGAAGATACCATGGGTGGTCTGGTTACTTCTGTATTTTGGAGGAGAACCTCCTCACTGCACCAGCACACATCACCATCTGTCCTCTCTCCTTCAGTCAGGATTGTAAAGAGGGCCTAAAAGGAGAGAAAAAAAGGACCCAGGGGACCCTTATCCTTTAGTGCCATCCTGCACTGGGGCAAAACAGAGGATGTGGCAGTAGTCGCAGCAGCTCATATTTCCCCTGCTGGTAGCTAGGTTCTGTTTGGGGAGCCATGCATTTCCATGGGTGCAGCTATGCTGTGGCTTTTCAAAAGCTGCTCCTGCTTAAAAAGAATGGAATAGCATGTGATGAGCCAGCGGGGAGCAAACGGTTCTGACAGCTGTGTGCTTTCCAGTCCCCACTCCTTGCCTGCTGCTGAGGACTTGCTCACCCAAATGGCCTCTGCTACCTACCCACTTAAACACAGAGGCTCATAGCCCTGCTGCAAACCTCTGTCAAGGCGCCGGGAAACAACCCATTCTGGGAAGACAGCAAATACTGGAGCAATCTGTTTTCCTGGCATACTCAGGGAACCTTCTAATAAGACAATATAAGGCTTTGTGGCTTCCTCCTGAAATGATGAGTGGCCTCCCTCTCCTCTTGCTGAGGGAAATCAGTTATAAACCTTGATGAGGAACAGCAATTGTTCCTGGGATTATTTCTGCTGTGGAGCTCTGTTAAATGTTAGCCAGATAATGAAATTACTATCTTTGGTTTACCTTGGAATTTCCCCTTACAGAGTCTGTACGACTCAGTGTAACAAGAATCCAGTTTAGAGGAGCTGTGACAATTGTTTGGTACAAACTTGAGCTTTGTTTATTGCTTCTGCAATCATGTGGGTTTATTTCAAGGAATAAAGGAAAAACAAAAAAAAAGTTTAAGGGCACTACACCTGTCTGGACTTTGTTTCTGCAAGTGCTTAGGGTTTTACTGTTATATGTTCTAAGTTTATTCTTTCAAGTTGAGTGAAATACTGAAACCAGCTAGAAAAAGAGACTAGTAAGAGCATCAGTTTTCAGTCTCACAAGCAGATCTCCATGAAGATACTTTATAATAATTCATACTTAACAACACAGTATTTGAGATCCCCTCAGACCAAATGGACTTTGATCTTATAAACACTTTATTACACAGGGAAGTATTACCCCCCCTTTACATAAATATGGAGCTGCACGGGAGAAAGAGTAAAGGCCCAATGCCCAAATATCCACTTAAAGTCCCTCCAGTTTCACTGGGAAAATAATTGTACATGTCTGAGCACAAGTGGCAGAGCTGGGGTGTCACCCTGCCGTACTGCATGTCAGTCTGCTCCCCAGCAAAGCATCTCATGAGTCACTTTCACATGTCTAAGTACAAATCTGGTAGATGAGAGATGATTCCTTCCTTCCCTGTTGATTTGCCTAGAGAGGAGAGACAACTGCAGCATCAACTGTTCCTGCACAAGGAGCAGGCTGAAACGTTCTTCAGCTGGAAGAAGCCATGGGAGGCAGCTGGGTAATTCAGCCTGCTGAGTGCAGCCACCTGCATTTACCAATGGCACCTATGTGCTGAAGCATTTACCAGCTTTTCTGGAAACTGGCTGAAACTTTGGGTTTGTCCAACCACATGGATTGCCACCAAGATTTAAGGGGCTTAATGGGGACCACACCATGCTTGCATCACTGGGCTGGCTGCTCACAGCCATTTTGGGCTGCTGGCAGCAGGACAAGTGGCTGGGGAAATCCTCAACTCCTTGGCTTCCTTGGCAGGGGCAGCAAGGCTGGGCCAGTAAAACAAACTCATTAGTCCACCAGAACCACTGTCACTCTCCTCTGGTGCTGGCAGGCATCCCCTGGTGAATCTCCCTCCAGGCAGTTAAAGTGTCATCAGCCTCAGGCCACCCTGCTTCTTGCTGCCACAGGGATAACAGGACCTGCAAAAAGTGTGCCACACATGCCCAGACCTCACAGTCATCTCTTCATGGGATGAAGTGTTTCAGCCTTTCTGGAGGAGGAGGAACAGCCCAGATGACCCCAGCAGATTCAGCAGATGGCATCTACCAAAGTCTTTCTGCACCAAGGTCCACCCAGGTGACAGCAAATTTGGCTTTGAAGGCACCCAGCCCTTGCACCACTAAACATTTCCACGCTCTGCGGTTTGGATAACCCACCGACAGTGGTATGAGCATGTGAAGCCACTTTGCATTGAACAATTTCTTTCTGGGCTGCCATGGCCTTGTGAAGAGGATGGCACTCAGGGATGTGTGCTTGGGTGCTGTCATGCAGCCAAATCATCTCTGCAGCAAACACAACCCAGCAAGTTTCACATGCTTTGGAGTTTCAGAACAAAAGTTTCACACAAACTTAATTGGCCCCAGATTTTTAAAACTAGTAAGTAGTTATAATGCTTCAAAAAGAGCTATTTCTTATTGACCATTTCCACTGACACATTTTCCAGCTGATGCTTCCATCACACCTTTACTAAATGAAAAAGAACTGCAAAACCCTCAACACTTAAGCCATTTATCTTTTTCTTTTATTTTTCTTTCTTTCATATAAAGCTTGACATGTTGTTATAATTAAATTTCAAAGCTCAAGTCTCTGTAGTTGTTTTCTTTTTCTGGCATTGTTTTTCATTGAGTAGCCACTACAGCCTAGCACTAACAGAAGTCACCCATCCAGAGGTTAACAGGTCTCTCTTCTGCCCACCAGGTGTCCTGATGTGCTGCTGAAAGATAAAAGTGGATGCTGATGATGTGACCATGATTGGCAGTGTAACAGGGCCCTCATTTCTTTCTACCCTGATAGTCTGTTTACCCTGATATACTAAATATCAGCATACCTGGCTTCTCTGCAACTATTCACATACATGGTCTTGGTCACAATGCTTCTGTGATTTGCCTTTGTCCATGTTTGCAAGTGTCTCCAAGCCACAGACCCTGTGGGGCAGGTTTCCCTCATACTGTTTTTCTCTCCAGGAGTGCACAAGAGAGTCAAATCCAGGACCTCCTGTTGCCAACAGCCAGCCCCAGTGGTTTGGAACTCAGGTCAGCTGCCCAGCAGTGCCCAAGGGAGCAACCCTTATTACAAAGTGGGGAAGACTCTGCCACCCCCTCATCCTTTTTAACAGAAGCTGCATCTTGGAAAAGTCAGCTTTGTTTTAGCCTATTGACGGCGCTGTGATTTCTCCCTCTGTTGCTCCTTTCATGCTTTAAGCAGAGCTCAGCCTACTTAGCAGCTCACCTTTAGAGAAATAAATATTCTTTGGCATAAAAGAGAGCTGCTACACTCAGTCTCCCATAAGACCTTCCAGGTGATGGCAGCCTGAAAACATATGTAGCCATTTTAGTGTTTTCCACCCAAAGGTGGCCCACAAGAAGAGAAAGCTCCTAGCCCTTGCACATCCGTATCCTATAAGAAACTGCCTTTGGCCATTATAAATAAAGGTACGGTCTTCAGCTGATCTTACTTACTGGAGCTCCATTGAATTGAACAGAGCTAAGATAATTTACACCATATGAGTATCTGCCCTCAACATATGTCACATTACGGTTCAACAAGACAGTCTCAGTTTGCCTTGGGGGAGGAGCTGTTGGAGGGGAGATCTGGGTTTGCTAATGTCTAGGAACGATGAGCTGCAAAATCCCCGAGAGTGAGGAGGTAAATAGGGAAAAGAAGGCATTTGGTTATTAGGCTTTCTTATTTCCAGTGATTAGGGTGGGAAAGAGCAGACTGTGTGGGAAACAGGCTTCCCTACACCCATTTTGGCAGCTTTTGATTGGCCCCTGACCAGACATTTATTAAAACAGCCTCATAAGTTGCGGTCTCGCTACAGAACAATAAAAAACCAACCAAATGTTAATGTCTTCAATCTGTTCCTGCTGAGATTTCCGCCTCCCCAACTCCCTGATTATTAGAGAAGGAGGGGGGGAAAGGAGAACATGAAAAGAAAAAAAAAGAAAAAAAAAAAGAAAAAAAAGAAAAAGAAAAAGAAAAAGAAAAAGAAAAAGAAAAAGAAAAAGAAAAAGAAAAAGAAAAAGAAAAAGAAAAAGAAAAAGAAAAAGAAAAAGAAAAAGAGAAAGAAAGTTTATATTCCCAGCCTCAGCTGACAGATCTGCTGTAGCCTCCTGGCATTTTAGTAATTAGAACAAAGGGTCTTCGGGACAGGAACTGTAATTGGTTTTGAGTGCTCATACAACAGGTTAGGCATCCAAGCAAACTCAAAGCACTGACAGAAGCAGCTTGAGCCCTAGAATAAAAACTCCAAGGGAAGATTAATGGCTTTCAAAAGAGCATAGTGGATCACATCTGATACTTAAAAAACATAAATGTTTTTAATGTACTCGAGATTGTTTTCCTCAGCAAGCCAGAAGAAAAGCTGTGCTGCAAACACTTGTCAACCAGAGGTCTGGGATAGTCTGAACTTCAGCAACAGGAGCAAGGAACAGGGAGGAAATAAACATTTTGGCATGCAAAAACCCCAGGGCAGAGTATTGTGACAGAGCTTCTGAATGCTGATGAGGGTGAAGGGGGTTATAACCCACCCCTTTTGCTGAAATTTATGAGGGCTATGCATCTCAAGCCCGCTGCCAGACCAGGTTTCGTGGTTCAGTTTCTTCAAACACCTGAACCTGCTACAGACAGACAGCTCTGTTCTGCTAAATCAGAGAGGCCAGGTGCAGCTCACATCCACATATCCATCCACATCACTGTCCTTGTCCCTGCATCCCTTAGAGAGCCCCCTCCAGCCAAACTGTGCCCCGGCATAGTCTAGAGAGGGCTAGCTAGCAGCAAGCCTGCACTGTGCCAGGGCATGTGCTGGCAATTAAATAATATAGATTATCATGACAAGTGCTGGGTCTCCATTGGGTTTACCATTATAGACACATGCAGCTGCACCAGATGCAAGCAGCCTTTCCATGGGAAAAGGATCAGACCCAGAACACACAAGGAGAAAACTGTATTTGCAGGCAGTGTCTCTGGTAGCAGTCTGGGGCTCTTTTCTCTAAGGTTAACATTCAGTGCTCGAGAAAAACAATGCTTCTGGAGATCTGCAGGCGAGATGTAGTTGTGGTGGGTCATCCAGATCCACAAACATTGGTCCCTTATTGGGTGGGATTTTCACATCTGTTCTTCTGTGCCCTAAAACCCATTTCACTGGGACAAAGCTCAGACAGCAGTGAGTACTTTCAGAAAACTCTTCCATCATTCCCCAGCTCCAGTGACAGCAATGAGCTCCTTGCATAGAGAGCACACGAGTGATGGAGAGTGTGCAGGACTGGGGCCTACCTCCCTTTTGTTATGAAGAGCTACTTTTTTTTTTTTTTTTTCCTAATAAAAAGGGAAAGCATACTAGCTGTGGCAGATGTTACTGAAAACAGTTTCTACAAACAAATCCATGTGGTGAAGGTGGAAGCTGGACTAAAGGCAGGAGTGGTGCCTGTACTGGAAGCTGTGTAGCTCTGCAGAGGGGTCCTGAGTGTTCCTCCAGCTTTTAACTGGGAAGACTTTCGCAGTTCAATCAGTCAGATGCCTCATTTATGCCAACTTTCAGTGGGTGCTGGGAACTTCAAGGCTCATCATGGTTTATTTATTGAGAGGACCTGATCCTTCCCACCACACATGAGTAATTTTGCTGCGTCTCTACTCCCTGATGTGAGAGGGCAGTTCACAAGAGGAAGCAACTGTGGGCAGACTTCTTGGTGGTTCAGCTGCTTCTCCCTCACTTTCTTGTTTCAAGAATTTTTTAGCCTGAGGCAATGGTGCTTTTTGGTCAGTGAAGAACAGTTAATAGAAACAGACAGCTCACTGGTATCACTGCAGTTGGGCTTTGCTTGGCAAATTCAAAGCCCAGCCTCCAAAGAGCTCATGTTAGGCATGTAGGTGCCAGTCCACAGCACAGCATTTTCATGTGCTCCCAAGCTGAGTGGCACTTCTTCTGTACAAAACAGGCTTTTAACAGATATTGGGGAAGAAACCAGATAGACGAGCTGATGTCTTACATATGGATGATGGTGGAGACATGGAAATAACTGTAAACAAATTGACAAAACACACAGTCCTTTACAACATCCTGCCAGAAGCAGGTACCACCAACGGAAGAATTGCTTTCCTACAATAAAGATGTAGTATACACAGCCTGTCTACCGCAGGGACTTAGGCATGTGCATTGCCTATGAGCACTGTGAGTTATTTCCTTGATGAAAACGCAGAATTAAGAAACAAGACTTCCAGGTAACCAATCCTTTGCAGGACCACTGCCTTGTCTCCTTGCTGCCATCTCAGTCTGCATGGTATCTCTCCTGAAATCACGGGTGAGTTACAGCTGCTGTCTCCAGTGCGGCTGTGATCCAAACTACTCTGAAAGCCACTACAAGCAAAGGCTGCACACATCTGGCCATGTGCACAGGTGCCCAGTGGCCACCAACCTGGTGGTCCTCCTCCTCACATAAGTAGTGCACAGTCTCGCACCCATGCAGATGGGGCCCACAACCACAGCCAAGCTTCCCTCCGCTGGGCTTTCAAAGCTGGGCAACTTTGAGCCACGGCAACTGATAGTAGGTTACCTCCTCATCCACCCCATCAAAAAGGGAAAACACAGACATCTGGAGACACCACAACTATGCAGTGCTGTTCTTTGGTTACTGAAGTCAGCAAGACAGGGGTGAGGATGGTTTAAATGAGTTTATTTTCAACTGATGTGATACAGGATCATGACTGCTGGTGGACTGTAGACAGCCATACTGTAGCATTTAGACTGCTCTCAGCTAGGTGGTCCTGCCATAGAACTTGTGTTAGCAGATTACATAAAACAATTTCTACTTACTTTCTAGAGGAAAAAAATCACATGCTAGCCACCACGCGTATTTTCTCCCGTAGACAAACAATCCAGTTCTCTGTTTTATTTGCCAAAGAACGATGGCTCTAGAAAAATATGTCTTATATAAAATATAATCTGCAAAAGTAACACCACTGACTGCAAAAGATCAAGTAGATGCTGAGGTAATAAAACGGGCTAAATAGATGTTTAAGCCTCTTGCCAATATCTTGGTAAGCATCTTCTCCTGTGAGCACGTTCCCCTTGCTACAGCCCAGTGGCTGTGCTGATGGCCACACTGCTGCATTACTTTACGCTCTTCTTCGTGCAGCCTGATCCTGGTCTGAAATTTCTACCTGCAGCCAGGCATGCAATGGCAGGCAGCCTCTTAAATAAAAGGAGGGCTTCAGGGGGGCCAGGCACACTGCCAGCTGGTCACCACAGCCAGGAGAGCATCAGAAACATTTTATGAAATCCTCCACCACTCGAGGAGTTTTAGAGCTTTAGACAGTCTTTCACTGCTAACGTCATGAAAGGTGGGGGGAACGGTGGACATGAATCCATTGTTTGGATGCTTCTTCCTTGGAATTGACTGGTTAGGGCTGTGGTCAAGAGTGGAGAACAAGGCCAGAAGGGCTTTGGGATTTGCCCAGTCTCATAATTCCTGACAATATTTCCAATTTCAATCCATTTTAATTCTCTTCCTCCTCAGAAGAGTGCATTTCAGGATTTTTCCAGCATACCGCACAGCTTTGTTCAACATCAGGAAAGAGTTCTCACTGCGTGCATTTGAGACACAACAAGATGCACTAAACCCTAAAGCTGAAACATGCCATACCAGCACCTGCACTCCTGCAGGTCTTCTCACATGGGCTGTGGAAGCGGCTGACTACAGACCACAGCATCTGATCTCTGGGACCATGTTTGCTGAATTCAACCATTTCAACCACTGTTGGCACCTCAGATAAATTCCTGAGTTATCAAGAACCAACAAAGTGTTTCTCAGAAGACTGTTTACTCTAGACTGCTCTTTTTGTTCATACAAGGATATTGGCCCTTCTTGAAGAACCGGACATGTAATTAGAAATTAATGTCTATTTGCTTTGATGGATTTTGCCTCCTTTCTGAATCCGGAATTATCCACAAAGCTCTTACAAACAGAATAGAATGTATTTGTTCATCAAAAAAATGATTCACCCGTTTCTTCAGGGATTAATTCTCAGTTTTGTTCAAGAGTGGCTTGTTGCAAATAGTCATAAATTCTACCATGTTGGGTTCCAACCCTGGAGTGATCTTTGTCTGGACTTCAATGGGGCTTTGCATGGGGGGGGGCTGGCCACACAGATCTCATTGCAGGATTGGGCAATGGTGAGTTACATAAGTCATATGATGTTGTTTCTGTTCTCTGACTGGCTGACTTATGTAACTACAGAACAATAGCGTGTATTTGAATATAAAGGCAAAAATTGTGCGTCCTATTTGTTGTTCGTGAGAGTCTGTTCAAGGCCCGGATTCTGCTGTCTGTGCAAGCTATAGAGATCTTTTCTTTGACAGTCTCTTTGTTGGTGAGGACATCTGGAATAGGTGACACTAGCAGAGTTAATGAGATGCTCTGTGTGAGTTCATCTGAGGACTATTTGCAGACACTGGGCCCACATATTCTCCCCAGTAGCAAGTGAAATGAAAAGAAACAAAACCAAAGAGAACAACTCATGAAACTGGGCCATTCAGTGACCCAAGTCCTTGACTGCAATGCAAATGCACTGATTTATACCTTATAAATACCTACTTGTCGAGTTCAAAATTTCCCTTAATCCTTTTCAGGGGAATAAAAGAGTTAAAAGCATGACCAGGGCTAAAAATGGACGGCTTAGGTCAAAATATTGTAAAGTTAATGTTTGTGTGTTTATTCTCTAATGTATTTTCCCCACTTTTTATTTTTGTTAAAATCTCAACATGATTTCTATTCAGAAAAGGAAAATAGCACTCCATGGCTTTTGTTTTCAGATGATGTTTTATTTTTGTTCATCTATATGATTCATCTCCAGAAGATTTTATCACAGTCTCCTGGAGATTTTAGCACAAGTTTTCAGTTCTGGATTTGTTTTATTGTTTGGGTTGTTCGTTTTTTTTTTCTCCTAAGGTCCCAGTTCTTGGAGTCATGTGATTACACAAACATTCCCTACTTCCAGTGTTTTAAAAGTAAGTTTCTAGCTGGCATTGTTGCAGAGAAAAGACTGAAAACATAAACCCTCAAGGCTGAGAAAAAGAACACACAATTTACAATATTTTTTTAAACCTCATGATTTCTCAACCTTATGTTTTTTGAGGACAGCCTGATTAATAAGTTTAAAAGCCCAGGGTTGACAATATTAAAGCAGAGCCAGGAGAAGACCATTGCTTAAGTTCATATGACATGACCTGATAGTCTTCCAGACTCTTAGGGGATGTTACAGTGCAGCTGAGAAGTACTTTTCATAAGTTGCTGTCATAGTCCATTCAAAGTAATTTTGTTCTTTATGCATGCCAGCTTTGAGCACAGTTCCAAAGTCCACATTATTTATATGGCAAGCGTCAACAGCTCAGAAAGCATCATTGCAACCTACAGTGTAAATACCTGTTCTCATCCTTTATAGTCTCCAGTGTAAACATGGGTTTTGACATGAACATTGAACACAGCAAGCCAAAATTCAAGACGTCACAGCTGATGCTCTCATCACATCTTTCAGCCTCTTTGAATCTGCTTTACAGATAATTCCTAAGCTGCTCGGTTCCTCAGTTTTCAATTTCTAACCTGATTTCACAAAGGTATGGGCAGCAGGTTATACCTTGCAACATGCAGCACAGACATGGAAGTGTCCTTCATAATCTCATTATTTTTAACATACTTTGGAAATGCTCTCATGTTCTGGAACTTGGAATTTTCTGAGAACTTGCTTTTTAACACATTTTATTCGGATGCCACTAACACAGATCAACTTAACCCACTCTGCTGGTGGCAGAAAAAATAATTCCGGTAGAAGCTGGGCACCTTGTTTGTGGCTTAAGGGAAGTTTGTGCCAGCCAGAGTCAGAGTGAACAGTGTACATTGTGGTGGGAGGACTTCCATTGCTAAATAGAAATAGGGCCATTCCTGGAAGTCCCAAGTGCTGCTGAAAGCCAGGCCAGGGAGCAAGTGGTAACATCTCAGGGATTACATGCCTACCCCTTTGAGGATTTCCCCTGTGTGGTACCTCCCAGAAACAGTTCCTCTCACCCTTGCAGAAGAGGGGAAAGCCTTTGCCAGGTGCCACAGGACCTCCATGCTAAAACCAGCCAGCGAAGACTACTGTATGTTTGAAGAGAACATGGCTATGTGCATAGGTGGGGATTCAACAAACAACATTTATTCACTGCTGAGACATACAATCAAGCTAGTCCATCTCCACCAGCTATACTGTTCCAGCTGACTGCATGCACACATACACTGTGCAGCAAATGAGAGGCAAACCACATTTACTAAAACGTTTCATTAAGATCAAGTTCATTTGGCGGGGGTCTAAGACCATGCTTTGCTGACATGCCATTCTCTGTCAAGTCATGATAACTCGTGAAGCCAAAGTCCCACGGAAAGTGAGCTGCAATAGACACATGGCTGACACTGTTTACAGGGCAATATCATGTTTGGTGGGAATAGGATGAGTGTTGGTGGCAGGGGTATTGGTTAATACATATTTCTGGACACTTGAGAGACACCATGCAGAAGAAAGAATGACATTCCCCACCTGAATGCTATTTTAATAATTTTGAAACATCTTCCTTAGATGTCTCATTATTATTCCCGTAGTTAGAAGCTGATTAATGGCATGCCCCTCAAACACATATCTGGGCACATGTACAAAGACTTTTTAATAGTCCCTAACAATGGCCAACAGCTGGCGACAAAACCAGATGATTCTCCACCCTCGTAAACCCATGCTCGCCAACAATAAAAAACCCTTCTGGCTACTAAAAGACCTGATGTAACAGATGAATCTTGTTATGAACTGGATTTTATAAATAAAAATGAAAAAGAGGAAAACATTTTAGCTTGTGCTTTCATAGGCTGAAAGCAGACATAGGTTTCACATTCTGGAGTAGCCAACTGCAGAGGTCTAATTTTTGGAGCTAGACTTCATCTTCCAAAGACTTCTTTAAATACACTGGTGAGTTGGGTTTTTTTTCCCCCCCTAATTTTGCTGCAGCCCCAGTAAAGCACTTCTTCTGTCCTCTGAGGCAGGGTTGGTGTGTCTATGCCACTTACAGGCAGAAATTTCGGGAATTATCTGAAAGGCTTTGTTCCCCAGGCCCTACCACAGCATCACAGGCAGGCAGCCTGGGCACATCAGCCCCATCATACATGGTACACTGCCAAAGCATCATACATGATGCACAAATGCCACAGAAGGCATGTGCTTACCACCATGAGTGCTCAGGTTTCTCCAAGCCCCTCAGGAGACAGCAAGGTGAGTTTGGAAAGCTGCCCAACCCAACAGCCAAGGCCTGAACCCTGCAAGGCAGAAGACAGAGGAGCCAGGCCAACCCTTTTCCCCCTGCATCTCATGATAGATCTTCAGTTGGATCTGTTAGCTTTGCATCCAGCATGGCTACATGGTTTCTTGGTAGAGCTGGCCACCCCAAGCTGGCACTGGGAGCCTGGCCACACACCTCGAGCCATCTACACAGACATTCCCTGGCAGCAGTGGCCCAGCTTCAGGCAGGAAGCTGCAGCTGTGCCAGCAACAAACACAAATCTCTACGGACAGCACCTTCTCTCCAGCACAGTCCTTCTGTCCTGCTTCCAAGGGATGGGGGGAGAGGCTTCCTTTCCCTTGTTTTTGTTTTTTTTCTTTTCCTTTTCTTTGATTTCTCCCCCTCCACCATCACTCATCCTTAGCCCTGGAGCTGGTGTGCAATCAGAAGAGTGCAGAGCCAGGGAGAGGAGCAGCAGCCAAGCCATTTGATGGTGAGCAGATTCACAAAAAAAAAAAAAAAGAAATAAAGGAAAAAAAAAAACTCAAAAGAAGCTCTTTTTATTTGTTGTTAGCAACTCTTTAACATCAGGGCTAATTCACAAGTTTAATAAAATCAGGCTTTGTTGAAGATTCAACACCTTCAATTATAGCATTAAGTGCTCACAATAATTCCTTCAACAAAGTATGTGTGTGAGGAGGGGGAGGCCAGCCTTCAGTCCCTAATGTCTTAAAGATCTAAAAAAGAAATAAACAAAGCAAGCAGAAAAATCCTAATTCTCATAATGATAATGACTATGATGTCAGGCTCTTATTATACAACAAAAAGCATCAAATGAAAGAGACAAGCCTGTAATTCCTGGTCACCTTAAATATGACTCCTCTGTTAGTGGATTTCTGCAGGGATAAACATGAATTTTCACAGCCCAGGTATACCCAAAACAAGATTTATAGAAGTGAAGAAGTGAGGAATTTGACTGAAATCTTAGAACAAGCTTTATTTTACTGCCCTGAGCATGATTTGGAGAAACATCAGCCTCCGCTTCATCAGGTCCTGGCATGGCTGAGTGTGGCACCTCATCACATTGGAAGGACCCTTACTGATATAGAAAATAGCTGATTATTTGCATTCCTGGTCACAGCATAAGAAGTGGCTGATAAGGTGAGGAGCAAAGGCTGGGGGAAAAGACTTTGTTCCTGTGGAGAAGGCTTCCTCTTTAAGCAACAAAAATGGACAGGGAGCAGCTCAGCAGCGTTAAGGCACGGGTAAGATTGAGCAGAGCCACATTCCTGTTTCTGATGAAAACAAGGGGAATCTTGTCCTTTGCAAACTGAAGAGACTAGGTTTGGGTTCCTGTTCCCAATGCTTGATCCAGCCCTTGTAGTCCCTTCGAAGGTATATGCAAAGCTCATTTAACAAGGGTTAACTAAGGGCTTTCCCCAGTGCAGGAATGGGACTCCTTAGCAGTCTTTAAGGCGAGTAGCACACAATGCCATGGCTCATCTGAGCTGCACTGCATTTCAGAAAAGCCTGACATACATGTGAGCAGCCCTGAGATCACTCTGAATTACAGCAACATCTGCTAAATCTCGTAGTCTCAACAGTACCAATAATTATATCAGATAACAGTTGCTCCCTCCTGCAATAGATTGCCATTCCCAAAATTTCATCCAGTTTGTGAAAGGTACCTTAGAATGAGTTTTATATCATGCAATATTTTTTACATATTGAAACACAATTCCTCTTACATTGCAGAGGTGGATAACCCAGGGTGTTTACAGTACCTCATGTGTACTTACAATTGCCAAGAAAGAGTTTTAAGTAAAACAGTTGGTTCTGGTTTTCTTTTTTCTTTTTTTTAGTTTTTTTTTTCCCCCAAGCAACACTATGGTGCTATGCTGGTAGAGTTTTGTCCAAAGGCACTAGCCTTTTTGTAAACTTGACTCCATGCACTGCCAAAGCACCTTTGCATGCAGAGAGAGTTGCTTGAAATAGGGATTTCCTCTAAAACGCCCTGCAAGGGCTTTCTCACTTGCTTCTTTTAAGCGGTGGAGGTAAATGCAGGGTGAGCACTAAGCACCCTGTGCTCCTATCCCTTATGCACAGAATCACATTGTGCTGACAGTGCCATGGAATGCAGGGCAGTTATCACTGACTCCCTCTGGGGTAAATGAGGTGAGAACCAAACTTCCATGGAAGTGGCATATGCTGAAAGTGAAGATGTCACAGGTTTTACCCACACCATTTAATCTGAGAGAAACCACGGTGAGAGAGAAGCTTGCAAGGAGTCTGGCAGTGAAGAGAAAGCCACCCTGCCAGATGCCCTCCAGAGAGCTCCTTTCATGCCTGCAAAAGAGTCCACATGCCCTGGAAGAAAGAAGCAGGCTTTGGGGTCAGGGGTGAGGATGGACGGGGAGGAAGGCTCCTTTTGGAAAAGACTCATGGAAAGTAGCAGTTGGTCTAAGCAAAGCCAAGTTGCTGGCCTGGGCACGTGGCAGCCCTGGGCAGAAGTGCCATTTGGCCTCATGAAGCTGAAACAGCTGCCAGAACCCCAAGGAAAACTCCCTACCACAGATGGCCCAAAATCCATAGCTTGGGATTTCTGACCTTCTCAAACCTGTTTTTGGCTCTGCTGTTTTGGTGGCCCTGCTGCTGCAGAGGTACTGCTCAGGGTGGTTTTCTTCTGCCAGTGTCAGCAGGCTTAAGGCTTTAGACCTTTCTAGCAGGCTTGGATGAGAGACTCAGGGATTGGCCAGATCAAGTGAGATCTTTTTCAGTTAGCCCTGAATGGTTCCTCAAAGGTTTTGGCTTTGTCAGCCAGTTCCAACACAAGCTTCACAGTGACTTTTAAAGTGTACCTCAGGGCAACATCCTCCTGAGTGCCCTGTTCCCTGTCTCCTGCGGAAATCTCTGGGAATTAGGCACCTCAGTGATATTTAGATGCCTTGCAAGCATGATTCTCAGTATCATGCAGTTTCAAACCTGCAAAATAGGGGGGGTAGGGGGCGGGTGGTGGTGGTGGTACATGGTTTGACACTCTCATCCTACTCACGCTTTAGTCAGATTTTCTCTGGCTAGGGACTGGTACCAGTCTTAGGATATTTGGTCTGCTGCCAGGTTACTAAGAATGAGGTGAGCTTCTTCCATCTGCAACAGCTTTGCAGCATTGCAAGTTCAATGTTAAGGAAGCTACCTCTGATGTTCTAAAGAGAAGAGGACATGGCCAGAGTAATGGCTCTCTGATACAGCCTCGCATGGAATGTTTTACAGCCAAGCCATGAATACAAAATAGAGTCAGTTAGCTGTACCTGCAGGTACCCTTCAAGTTCAGCCCATGCTCATTGGACCTTCACATCATTCTAAATGAGGTGCTGATATGTTTTATTTACACCGAATTTAACATAATGTGCTTGCTTGCTAACTTCCTGCTTATCTGGATACCACATAAGCATATGCCCAATCCAATTATGAAAAGAATGAGAAATACAGTGAATGATACACATTTTAGGTAAGCATAGTAAATTACCAGAATTGTGGCACATACCTGTGCATGTGAGAAAGAAAAAAAGGCAAACAAAAAATATAGCTGACTTCCTCCAGACATTTTATTAGAAGTAACAGCATCTCGCAAGACTCACACAGGGCTTCCAAGGTAAAGCTCATCCTTTGACAGCAGCTGGAAATTTCCTATCACATTAAATAAAGAAGACCTGTGGTACAGAGGAGTGGGAAGAAATATGCAAATATTAGTAATAAACAGGATTCTGCAGACTGCCAGGTATTGACAAACAGCTTAGCTGAAAGGCAGGAAAGCTATAATGGGCAACTGCAACTTCCAGGTCTCTTGAAAGAAAAAATTCTAGTGGAGAGTTTCACAATTTTCCACCACGTGAGCGAACTATTTTGGATAGCAGTGAGGCAATACCTCTTGTATGAGATTGGGAGTGGCAGCTGTATGTGCCTCCAGTGAAAGGAAGAGGGTAACACTCAGAGGCTTAAGTGATTTTATCACTAAATGAATCAGAATTTGAGGGAATAGAAAAGATAAGTCAAAAAGCATCAAAACAGGGCCAGAGTAGATGGAGTATGAATAAAACGGAAGAGGAGAACTTATGATTCAAGCTGTTACTTATGACACCTATTTTTAGACACCAGAAACAGTCACAAATAGAGATACATTTCTGATGCATGTATATGCATGTGTATATATATACAAAACATATATATATATGAAATATCAATGGGCAGAAACAGAATCTTTTGTTCCTGAGGGGTTTATCATCTATGTCAATCGGTTTCACAGAGGCACTGCTTTTAAGAGCCTTGCAGAGGAAGTTGCTCTGGCCAGGACGTGGGGACAGGCTTTGTTGGCTGAATTCACAAGTGACAATGACCCCTGGAGAGGCTGAGCCCTGCCTTGGTGCATTTTGCAGCCAGACTTAGGGGCTGAAGACAGGCAACAAGGGATGTCCTGCAGCCGTGGTGCCTGACTCGCAGGGGCAGCAGCCTGGGGAAGCCTGGGCAGGCGGAGAAGCCGTGTTGTGACAGCCAGATCTGTTTGCAGAGAGGTTAATAAGACACTTGTAAGAGCTAGACACCCACTGCTCACAGCAATTTCACCTCCTCTTCCCCCCGTTCTCCGCCTCAAGATCAACACCAGCAGTGCAGTGAGCCTCTAATTACATTTTTTAAATCCTGTCAGGTCGTGAGGATGGGATGAGCTCTAATTGTGGAAGAGTGTTTGGGGAGACTTGTAATTACACAGTCATTAAGCCGGTTAAACACACCACGACCTCTGTTGCAACGCTGTGTCAGTTGGCTTTCTCCCAGCAGGACATAAACGTGGGATTAAGCTGACAATTAGTAATCAGCAGGTACCAAACAATAACTCCCTGCTCTGCTGAGGAACACGCTCCTCCTGGGCAGGGGCTGGCCTTGCAGCCTCTCATGCTGAGAGGTGCCCTGAGAGAGGATGTGTGCTCGTGTTTCCCAGCCACAGCAGCTGCCCTTGTATTTTACAGTCCTGCACAAAAAACTGCCAGTGCATGGATGCTACACTCCTATTTCAAAAGTTTGGGAAAGTTCTTGGCACCCTATGAAACCTAAAAAGCTTGCAAGAAGTAAAGCAGATGATGTGGGGTACAGGGAGGTGGGAAGCCCTTCTGACTCACTCTGTGAGAGTTACACCCAGGTGAGGGACCCAGAAGTGAGCCCCTGCTGCTCCTGATAGTGCCATTACCTGGGGTGGAAAATCCTGCATCAGGGCAAAACAGAGACCTGCAGGTGGTTCTCACCCCATCCCTCCTATATGGCCTCCTGTCTCAATCCTCCTCCACCAAAGGATTCCTGGCAGACTTGGTTGAAAATTGCTTGTATCCTTAAAAACATTCTAGATTGACTAAAAATGTCTTGTTTTAATTCTTTTGGTTTCTACCAGGAAACACTCCGCAGCCATTTATTTAATCACCTCATTTACCAAACAAAATGACTCAAGAGAAAACAAACAAAACAAAACTTCTCCTGCCTGTGTGGGAGGAGTGGGGAAGAGAGGTCATTAGACCAAACTCACCTCCATCTACATCTCAGACCTTGTGACAAAACAAACCATAGCCCTTGGGTTTTGTTCAGCTCTCTCTCTTTGTTTGAAGTCTACTTTCATAACTGTTCACTTCATATAGGTCAGTTATACATCTATGAAATATTTTCCAGATTCAAGCTAGGATGGAGGAAGACCTGTTGTGATGCCAATCTCAAGGACAGTAAAAGCTGCATACAGAGAAGCTCCACCAATGAGCATCTGAGGAGGCCTTTTCCTGAGAGAGACCTGGTCCTGAGACCAGATTATCTAATACTGTCAAATAATAAAAATTGTGATACTTACATAAAGAGAATAAGTGGAATAAGATCAGCTTGGATGCCTGAATTAGCCCCAAAGATTTGGTCCAAAGTCATTCCAAACAAAATGTTGGCTTTCACCTCCACATCCCAGAGGAAGGGAATGCCTTGGCAGCCACTGCATCCCAAGCGCTCAGCTGATGAGAGTGAACTTAACTCTGAGCAATCTTTGTTTCTGCCTCTTGGCAAAATTAAAGGAAAAAGCTACTACAGCACAGTGGCCCCAGAGAGGCTTAACAGGTGGAGCGGGACATCTCCAGTTGTGTGAGCAGGGAGAACTTACCCAGCTACTTCCAAACAGACTATTTTAGTGCCCTCCTATCTGCACTGCAGTGCAGATATTTAGGGGGAAAGGGACACACCCTGCGATGGGAATGGGTCCTGGAGATCCTCCGCTCCATTCTGCAGCTTGGCCACACAGCACTCCTCAGAGCCCTGCCTGGCTACACATCACAGTGCCTTCCCTGGGGAAGGCGAGCTACAGGGCACATGCGTGGGAACTTCTGCTGGGGAAGTAAGTAGCAGTGCCCTGTCAGAAAGGCACCATGGAAAAAAAATCCAGCCAGCCAGCCAGTCCTCAAGTAGACTGAAATTACCCCTTATCCTCCCTGTTATCCGAGGTGGGAGCCCTATGTAATGACTTCAGCAGTTCTGTAACAGTAATATTGTCACGTCATTTTATTTGTTTACTCTGTTATCACCAGAGCTGCCTCACTGAGTCATGCCAGGAGGAAAGTTCTCTTTTGATGTAAACCTGTTATGAACCAGAGTAGAAAGCTTGTAAAAAAATTACTGGTTCCAATCCAAACTCACAGAACAGATTAAAAAGCAAAACAAAGCACCACACAGGAGATGTGCTTTATTCCCACATGTGTAAGAGGGTACTAAATCGATTAGTGACAAACTTTAACCAGAACCACAGTATTACTCAGAGCAGCTTGCCCAAGCATGCAGAAATCATGGTCAGAGAGTCTCCCAACCAGTAGAGGTGGACGGGGATGCCAAGAAAGACAAGTCTTTGCTGGTCCTGCTTTATGTGGAGGATCCTCTTACGAATGGTTTTAATAAAGACTTAATTGATTGTTCTGGAGCCTATCAGGCTAATAAACATTTATGGTCCTGACTCAGTCACCTAGAACACATTCCACAAGGCACTTAGAGACAATCATACAAGACAGCCAGATGCACGTCTGTCATATGCTGATGACGTCCACTAATCATGCACAAGTAAAATCTTAAGAGAAAGTGGGACCTCTCTCTTTTTAACCAGGTGAAATAATCGTTCTGTCCTTGCAGTGCCAGGACAGCATTTGGGAGATATCTATTCAAAACCTGGTTCCACGTGAGCCCTGTAGTAAATCACTTAAGGATGTCACCACAGTGCTGATTAGACTTTTCAGCTCTCCTGTTTCCTGGGCACAGACAGAAACAGAGGCAAATACAAGGAAGATATGACCATAAAAATACAAATTGAGATAAAGCCAGATTCCCCTGCTACTTTTTAATGTAAACATACAAATATAGCTTGACGACAATGACTCAAGGGAAACAATGACCTTATCAGCACTCTTGGATAGACTTGAGCCAGAAATGAAAATAAATCATCTACTAGCATTCCTTATCATCACCCTAGCATCTGTTGGATAACTTAATTTACCTCCACATATCTATTTCCTCTAGCACACTCAGCATCAGGAGAATCTGTTGTCCCTCCATGGGCTCCCTTTGCTGTGCTGGCAGCACGCTACAGGATTTCCAGTCATTGCACCGATCTTACCTTGGCTTTCATATGATGGCTCTAGTTCTGCACTACCTAGCAGAGCATGGACAGCATACAAAACAGTCTCTCTGCCTGTTCTTTGCCTCCTGAGCTGCAGCCTCACCACCATTTTCAACCACTTTGACATTTGTTTGCTCTCCCAAGAAGCAGTCCTGGGAAAGGTTCATCAGTCAGGTCCCCACATCTGCTGGGCACCATCGGGGAAAAGCCCCATCTCTTCTTAGGACTTGGGAACTCAGAGGGGTACAAGGAGCCACCCAAAAATATCTTTACGTACTCACTTTGGCCCTGACTGTGCTGATTGTGACACGAGCATGTACAGTTGTTCAGAGAAACTAATGCAGGGAGAAAACTCACTGTGAAAGGGAAACTGCTGGGATGGGATGAGGTTTAGACCTCTAGCTCCCACA
The DNA here is from genome assembly GCF_964273445.1 of Streptopelia decaocto. Lineage (NCBI taxonomy): Eukaryota > Metazoa > Chordata > Aves > Columbiformes > Columbidae > Streptopelia > Streptopelia decaocto. The sequence continues at coordinate 37,858,558 of NC_138657.1, forward strand.
TGTTTGAAGTTAAGCCAGAGGACTTAAAGGGCCAGTTTTCCTATCAAGATAGAGCAATTATTTCTGTTTTACAGACAGATAGTTGTTGAAACCAGTTCTTGGGGGAAAGAACAGCACTTGTAATTGCTTGGCAACTGTACTAAATTAAATGTGGGCTTCCTAGTTAATTGAAAGTTTGAGTGTTTGATATTTGCCTTCATTTTCATTTGGAATTGAGGCAGACATATTTTTTAGTTTCCTGAAGAAGGCTAGGTCTAAAAATTACTATCAAAATACAGAAAATTTGTTTAAGAAAAACAATCATACCTCTAGAAATTTTCCAGAACCAAAACTTTTTTTTTCTCTTTCCAGGGAAGATATTCCTTAGAATCAAGGCATCTAAAAAACATTTTTATTTCAAGAGAAACAAAAATTGACCCAGCATTTCCTGCTACCCCTATTAATAATCATAAATGTGAGACTAGGAAGACCTGAATGGGAATTTTAAAAAGGAGGCATCAGGAAGACAGTTGCTTGCTTTATAAATGATAAACCAAGAAAAATTAAGCCCTGTACCTTCCTTAGAATAAATATTTAACAGAAAGGGAGAAAAGGAATTCTCTGAGACAAAGCAATAATAAAAACTCCCAGATGACTGTGTATTCAGTTGGACTTTGCCAGTTACAGCAGACGTGAGCTCGTGAGGCTGTAAGAGCTTTAACAAGGGCTGGCTGGCAAACCTGGCTTGGTTTTAAGTTGTCACATACTTCAGCTAACCACCCTCATCTCTCCGCTATGAGACATGGCTGAATGGAGCAGGCACCTTCCCCACAACTGTTCCCATCCAAGCATTGCCCCAAGGGATGGGGTGTACCCTGCTGCTGTCATGCAGATACATATCCATGTCTCCCTCCTCTGGCACAGCTCAGTAGCCTCCCATGAGCAGCAAAAACACTGGCTGTACCTTGAGCTGGCACAGCTACGCTGAGCATAGGACAACTTTGGTAACCTTCATAGTGGTTTAGCAACAGTCAAGTCACAGTAGGCCCAACTAGGATTTTTTTCAACCATGCCAACCTGCTATATCCACAGTGTTGCCGGTACCCTGGAACATCTGCTTTACTTTGTTGGCACAGCTGTGCATCATGTATCTTATACTTGTGCAGGCATTGCACAAACTTCTTGCAGGGTTGTTTATCTTCTGCAGGGATAACCACGACAAACAGAAATTCTAAGAATAGATTTCAGGTTTCTGCAGTAACTGCAGACAGCAGACTTACTCACAGAGGGCCTGAAGACCTTACCATGCCGAAACACAGTGTACCCCAAGGGCTGCATAGATTTCAGCGGGGCTCTTCCCAGAATTGCACACTGAGTCAGTGCAGCATCTACCCCTTGCTCTCCACTGGTCTCTTGGGCCTCCTGGCTTTGCTCTTATGAGTAAGGTCTCCATCACCAAAAATAGCGTCAGAGCCAGGGAGCTGGTCTGGGTGTCCCTGACACATGTCAGTGCATCCCAGGAGCTTGGCAGCTGGCATCAGTCGAGCTAAACATCCCAGCACTAGATTTCCAGAGCAGGGGAGAGGGCTCCATTCATTGGGTTTGGCTTGTGGCAAGACACCAACAGGGGATTTTAACCAGCAAGCTGTAAGCCAAGCCCAGAGTGGCCAGAGGGGAGAGACCATCCCTCCAAAACTTGTTGTGATCTCGGGCACCTCCTCACGTTCTGCCTGGGAAGAGAAAGTGCTGAGGTTTATTTTCCCCACAAATTCCTTTTGTTTCCAGCAATATGTGTTTGGGTTTGCGTATTTTCCCCATAAGCTACTGCTTGTAATGCACCTCTGCCATTTCTTCACCTATGTTTTGGTGGTACCTGCAGGATTCATTCCAGCTGTGTTTGGCACTGTGAGATGCACACAAGGACACGGTCTGAGAACAGACTGGAAATGAACTTGCTCTCTTCCTCCTGTGATTTTTTCCCCTCCCACCTCTTTTTTCTCATCTTCCACAGAGGAAAAAGTAATGGTTTGAAATAAGTTTGATCTGGGAGAGGGTCAGGGATTTTTTTTTTTTTTAAGACAAAGTATTCCAAAAGAAATTCCAGTTACAGAAAAAAAATTGACTTTTTGTCAAAAAAGTGTTTTGGCCAGAAACAGTTTTCACCAGCTGTGACCCATGTTTATCTCCATATCTTCTTCCTCATCTCATGGTATTTTTAGCCATATTTGCCAGAGACATATTTCAGTAGCAGCTCTATCTGTTCCAGGATTAACTCCCCACAGCCTGCCCTCCTCCCCCCTTGCATTTGCCTTCATTGAATGTGATCCTAATTTGATTAGGGGCAGCTGTTTGTAAAGATAAGCCCAGAGAGACCCAGGGAGAATAAATGATGCCCAAGCTGAGCCCTTGCAGGTGTGGAAGAAAGGGGGATGCCTCTTGGTGCAGAAGCAACCATGGCATTGCTGTGGGACACAGCTGTACCTGGAGCTGGCAGCCCAGCTCTGCGAAGCCACCTGTGCTGGGACTGTTCAGAAGGCGAGGGAGAGTCTGTCACTCCACAGAGCACTGGCTGCACATGGGGGCTGGCTCTGGTGTGCCCTGCTCACCCCCTGACCTGCAGCTGGAACCTCTGTGACTGGCATCAGGCACCAGCTGCCCCTGCCAACCTGGCTGGCATCTGTCCAGGACCCCACAAATGCTAAACAAATAAGTCATTTTTAATACCACTGTTTGAGGCATGGGCTTACAGCTGTTGTTCATTTGGGTCTTTTGCAATATTTGAGGCACAGGTAAAGACTCGAGTGCTGCTTCTACACAAGCAGATGCTGTCGGATGAATCTGGTGTGCACTCTTTCCCTCTCAGTGCTGCCTTGTCCCTCCACTCACTTGTGCCCAGTTGTAGATGTCAGAGGGAAAAAAAGTGGATGCATGTGAAGAAAAGAGACAGAGAGTCAAGAAAGGAAACACCCTGAAGACAGAAGTCTATGTGTCTGCTGCCAGTCATTATAAAAATAATGGCCATCAAGCACAGACGCGGATTACTCTGCTGTCTCCTGCCCGGCTGCCCGTATAGTCAGGACTTTAGTCCAACACATCAGTTACTTAGAAAGTCAGAGACATTGAACTTGGGAACTCAGTTTCTCTGATAAGGAGTAAGTGCAACAGCCAGACTGAGTGCTGCAATCTAGCTACCTTTTATACACTGCAAGTAAGCCCAGCTTCGTGCTGATATTTTAAAGATCTTTGCCCTTTAGCTTGAACAGGAAATCTTAACATGGAAAATATGCAACTTAAAGTTAGGGGTGAGGCTCACTTGAAACATAAGAATGTACATAAGGATAGGAAACAACAGGTTGTTAAGAAACTACAATTCAGTTGTTAAAAAAAAAAAAAGGTGATACTCAATATAGATTTTATTCCCCTCCTTCCCTCCTTAAGGATCAGCAAAAATTATTTTTTCTTTTTTTATTTTTTAAGGTTTTGCCATGAGCAGAGGAAATGCTTTCTCCCATGGAGCATCACCTAATTTTGCCAGCTAGAGCAGAGGGAGTGAAAAGCCCCTTTCCTGAGCACAGAGAAAGCAGCTGGAGGGCACCGCTGACAGAGGGGAGGGGTGACCAGCTGCCACCAGAGGCATGGTGGAGACTGCTGCACAGCACCTAATTTTTAGGTGATGTCTATGCTAGTAAGCTGAGCAACACCGAAACACAAGCTTGAGGGCCTTGTTGCCTACAGCAAAAGAGTGCACATAGGTCAGTCTGAGACCTCTTAAGGGATGAAGGTAGAGATTTTCAGATCCTCAAACACTTGCCAATTCAGTTACCCTACAGCTAAGGTCAGGGTGCTTGTGGGTACAGCAGAAGTGAAACTTTTACCATGCATACAACTCTGAGCTTTGTGGCCTTCAGTATTAGGTAGCAGCAGAGCAAGGTGATATTTTAGCAGCAAGTGCTGGACTTGAACTCCTCTTTTCCTCCCAAGTCTGGCCCTGGCATGTGAAGATTTTTTTTATCACAGTATCACAGTATCACAGTATGTTTGGGATTGGAAGGGACCTCAAAAGACCATCTAGTCCAATCCCCCTGCTGGAGCAGGAACACCTAGGTGAGGTCGCACAGGAACATGTCCAGGCGGGTTTTGAATGTCTCCAGAGAAGGAGACTCCACAACCCCCCTGGGCAGCCTGTTCCAGTGCTCTGTCACCCTTACTGAGAAGAAGTTTCTTCTCAAATTTAAGTGGAACCTCTTGTGTTCCAGCTTGATCCCATTACCCCTTGTCCTATCATTGTTTGCCACCGAGAAGAGCCTGGCTCCATCCCCATGGCAGAGCTGCTTGTGTAAATCAGCAACTGCTCTCCCACACACAGATTTCCTCTGATCACTGACTTCAGTGGAGTGCGATTGCAGCCCAAGATGTATGCAGAGATCAGGCCAAAGGATCAACCTCCAGTCATGCAGTCACTTCGTAACTTTAATGCCACCAATCCGCATGTCCCCCAAATGGCATCCCTGATGTCAGGTTAAACTTACCCACCGCACTTCCTTGCTCAGTAAACATTTTGTGTCTTTATTATATCCCCAGTGCCTGATGGCAAGAGGGGGAAAAAAGTATTATTAACAGTATTACAGTATTACAGCCTTACAGCCTTGCCCTTTAAATCTAATTAGAGAGAGAGTTACTGCCAAGACATACAGTGTCTGACAGCCAGCTGGGTTCACCCCAACACATTGGCAGGACCAGACTGCTGGTGCAGTGGAAAGCCTCCTTCTTCAGTCTCCAGCAGCGACTCTGAACCTGCACACGACGGCTCTGAACTACCCACCCTCTCTCTTTGAAATACTGCTGATGCACAAATGCCAGTGTGCCAGTGGTGCTGCTGACCAGACCTTTCTTTCATTTACCCAGCTGCAATCTGCAACAGGCTGGGACGATGAGCATGCCTCTCTGCCTGGGGATATGAGTGTTCCCCCAGTTGTGCTGGGCCCCTCAGAAAAATCACTGACTCCTCAGAAATTGGGTGGTTTCTATGCTTCCTTCCACCACAGCTCAAAGCCAGATTCCCACCAGGAGCAAAGCTAGAGGGCTCTCTGAAGGCACAGAGGAGTTAGGCTGAGTTACATCAATGTGGTGGCATGGCATCACTGTCAGGGAGGTAGAGGACCTTTCTGGCCTCCCAGGTACTGTCCCAGGCTTTCTCTGGGACACTGAATTTTCACAGCTTCACCTGTTCACTGCAGGAGCCCCAGATTCAGAGTTTGCACTGCACAGGGCAGGCATCTCTGATCTTTGAATCAGGGCACAGAACACAAAACAGGCGAGAAGCCTTTTACTGTGCATCCCGTGTCTTATTATGTGACACTATTTCCAAGCGTCCAATCCTGACGTGAGATCAGCTCTTCTTTTACCTACCGCTGATGGGCACCAGTATAATTCCAACAGTGTCCACGGAATGACTATATTCTCACCACTGTTATGGCCATGAAAAACCTCAGCACTGGAAAGAGTTCTTGGAACTAGCTAAGGAGCTAAGCAGATAGCTGTGGGTCTCTCAGTAGTGTAAGCAAACTCAGATCTTAACGTTCAAGACTGATTTCAGTTGCTCCTGCAGCAAAATCAGAAAGGTGACAGCACATAGGAAGAAAAGGCTGTTTAATGAAGGCCATCTCCACTCAGCTGCAATATTTTGCCCTCTCTCCACACCACATCCCTTAATTGCAGTCTCCATAAGCAGCCCAAAACAAGTGAAGGCAGCAGAAGGGTCATCCTTTGGCAGCACAAGAAACCCACAGCCCAGGCAACACTTAGTTTGCTCAGCTCTGAAGCTGGACCTGAATCCAGGTCCTTCTGTCCTCCCTTCTCACGCTGAGGGGCTACTAGCTGATTTTACCAGGAGTTTTCTCCTGTCCCTCTGGCTTGGACTGGACTCTGGGCAACTGCTCAGTCTATTCACAGCCTCTGCTGTTAAAGCAGTGGTGGCTGGGGAGACAGCAAGGAAAGAGCAATGAACTGACATCAATGGGCTCTGGCATCTGACATTGCTGTAACAGCACTGTCAGTGATGCTATATCAAGAGTTCATTTGCATAGGTGTAAATTCCAAGATGCTCCTCGCAGTCTGTCTCACCCAAGGGAGATGCAGGTAGGCAATTCCCTTTGTCAGGCAGGTACTCAGGCATGGACAGGAGGCAGGTGAATCATTCTGAGGAAATAACTGTGCAGAAACATCCAGGTGTTTACCAGCATTTTCTCTCTCTCTTCCATTCCCAGGAACAGATTCTCAACCAGGAGGGAGGAACTGTGGTGCCTGCCCCCCAGTGCACACCACTCAGACACAGGCAGAAGGGCGTCTCCACTCTGGGCTGTTGGGAGGCAAATCCTGCAGCTGGTTTACAATACTTGCTCAGTTTTACCAGAGAACATACATGGATCAGGATTCTGAAAGTTCATTTGTCTTCCATAAGACTTTTTTCCAGTCATTCATCATATGCAGGGTCTGCTGGTGCAAGCTGGCTGAGACACAAAGCGCACATCCTGAGGAGCATCCTCAGGTTTGAGAAGATCCTACTGTGGGTGTAGTTCTGGCTGCAGAACTGGGACTGATTGCTCATCAGCCATGGCACCAGGTCCAAGGTTGTAGAGTGTGCTTTTTGGTTAATAGCTATTTATGGTAAAGTTCCCCCAACATTTGCAAAGCTGAGATGTGTCAGCACTGTTATCCCTTTGCCTGCTAGGTCCCAGATGGCATCTCACAGGGATATAAAATAAACAAGTATGGCGGGAAAATGGGTGGGGTACTTGGTGCTGTTAATCTGTCTGGTGGGTCTCTCAGACTGGCACCTGGACTCTTAGAAGAAGCAGTCAAAAGCAGAGATGCCTAGCACAAGTTGTGTGTGGAGTAACTCAAAACCGAGTGTTTCTTTGCTGCAAGCACAGATGACTGCAAATATTCCAGCCACCTCGCAGTAATATGTGCTCTGTTAGCTTGCACTAAGGCAAAATCTCAGCCTTTTGTCTGAAGACAAATATTGGTTTTTTCCCTCCCAGGGAAGAAGTAACCCATCTCACAGCATCATTACCCTAGAGCTTCTAGCATTCTGTTTCATCTGATAGGCTGTACATGATAGTAGCACGTTCTCACACAGATTAGTAGGGAACTTAGAGATGTTTGCTCAATGGGAGAAAAAAATCCCCAAATTCATAGTATGAACATAGACTGCCTTGAGCAAAGCTACTGCCAGACTGTTGGATGCCTCAGGTCAAGGTTAGGACCTTTCTTCTACCTACACACTAGATTATTTGCCCTCATCTTTTCAGCTTAGTTATCATCATCATCCCTGTGGCTGTGAATCTGTCAGCAGCCAGTCCTAGAATGAGATCTTGCCTTAAGCAGGTATTTTAAGCTCTTGTTGTTTGCACTAAGTGTTAGTGACATAATTCCAGAAGCTGTGGTTTGTACCAGCATATACAAGTCTTGTTCCTGTGCTTAACTCCACCAGTGCAAAGAAAATTGCTCCCTGCTTGCCTGCAGGCATGCACTGAGGAGGACAGGTCAGGAGCTGATGAGCTGTGGGGAGCCATGGGACATGCACCCATCACAGGGCAGGCTTCTGCCAGCTGACCTGCTCTGCCTGTAGTGAGGCTCATTTTTACAGACAACTGAAGGAGTAAAAATGCCTCCAGAGTAAATGACTGCGTTACCATGTGGCTGGATAATCACTATGGGGTACATTTCCAAGTGCTCATCCCCTCCAACAAATTTTATTAAAGGCCAGAAATTGTAGGCCACCTAGCCTCCCGTGGGACATATATGGCTGGATTTTCCAACATAACATCCCCTAAGTACCTAGCATGGCTTGAAAATCTGGTGAAGACCTGTTGCTGGCCTCAAATAAACTGTCCTACTTTGAAAATCTAGCTGGACAGGTTCTGAAGGGTGTCACAGAGTCTGAGAGGCTGTTGGAAGAGAGACCTCACTACCACTGGGCTACCAAAGAGTTGGAGGGCAGGCACCCCCAGGAACGAGAGATCTCCCTCGGGTTGGGTTGTGCCTTTTTAGACTTTTCAGTGTTGAGGGTCCTGTAACACACTGATGCTTCATCCCAATAAAGGACTCTCAAGAGAGAAAAATAGACTTGGAGACACTGTCTGTTGGAGGGAGGAGGAAACATTCTTTATGCCCATTCTCATGGGGTGCTCGCCTCACACCAAACTGTGTGGTTGGCAACTCTCAGTACCCAAAATCACATAAGGAAATGGATAGACCAGCCCAGAGCAAGCCACCTTACCCACAGCTGAAGATTTAATGTGGTTCTTTTGCCCTCACAGCCCTGAATGAGGATTTGCATGTTGAGCAACCATGATTTCTAATGGGGTGGTAGTTTGCAGAGGACCCATTACTAGATGAAGGGGTGCTCTAAAAGACAGTTTCACAGCATTTGCCATGGCCAGTTATTAACCCCACACTACATATCCTATGTTAGGCAGAACAGCCCTCTTCTTAAATGGCAAAAAAGAAAAAAAACTAGCAGTGGCCATATAGCTTTCTGTAATGGTTGTTTCAGTTGCAGCTTGCTGTATGTTGAGCATTTCCAAGGAATTAACTATCTTTACATTAGCCAGTCAGATTGTCTGCATCATTTCTCATAAACCAAACAAAGTGCTAAAATCTGTTGCTGCTCTTCAGTCAGATAAAGAAAAGCAAATAACTTTCCCCCCCTAATTTAATGTAAACCTAACAAACTTTTTAAAGATGTTTTAAATCCATTGTAAGCTGGGCTTGCTTTTAAGGGAGATACATTTTGGCAAATCATCTTAAAACATAAATAAGAAGGAATATAAGACTCCCAAAATCTTTCTGATCAAAGATTTTAATGAAAGCTCTTACATTCTTTTGGTCTACCTGATATGATAATTATAAGCACTGTAAGCTACCTGATAGATCCAATAATGATAGTGATGATGGCTGTTAAAAATACAGTGCAAGCATTACACAAAAGGAAAACAAGCTTTTAATGAACTATAATAATCTGAATGAAGTGTAAGAGACATTCTGAGTTACTGATTTTAAATCATTAAATTCATATCCAGCATCAAACGAAAAAATACATATACATCTCTTTCCTTCAGTCATTCTATGTTAAAGCTCAAGTAATTCCACCTGGTAAAACTTACTTTCTCTGAAATATAATCCCACGTCTTCCTCGTGCATTTTGTATTTCAGTCAAAAATTACCTATTGCCTCAAAACTACTCAAAATTCCACTATTAGCTGTTTTAATTAAACAATGCCTGAGCTGTTGACCTATCTTGTCTGCTGTAAGAATAGGAGTACTGATTACAGTACAATAATAACTGGCTTAATTATCAACCAGCTTTTACAAATGTAGCCTGTACACACAATTTGATGGGGTTTTACTGTATGAAAAATATGAAGGGTGTGGTTACTACCACAGTTCTTCAGGACAAGGAAAGTTCCCCTTGCAGAATGCAAACTAGATCTAATTGCTGTGAGTATTGACTTAGGCGCATTATGAAAAACTTTATCTTCCAAAGTACTCTCAAATTTTGGGGCAAAATGAAATTAAAAAGAAATACGTTGCATTTAACCCAAAATAAAATGACTCTGTCTTTTTATTTGGATGTTACTTCAAATAATTTTTTAAAAGTAAGAGTTTTACAACAAAGTTAATTCACCTAAATGCATCTGCTAATAATATAGTTTAACACAAAACGTTCAATGAAAACACAACAAAGTCATAAAACAGATCAGTTTTGTAAAGTCTGGAGAAGAAACCTCCAGAAGCAGTTTCCTCAAAGGGCCCAACGTTAGGTTAACTTCAGCTCCCTGCTGGTGAATTGTATCTGTAAGGTACCCAGGACGCCAGTCCATGATTCCATGGATCAGACCTGATTGTGCTTAATCACACCTCAATTTACATAGCAAATGTACTCAACAGAAATCTTAACCCCAGCTTGAACTTTTTTGACAGTCCAATGTCCAGTGCAGTGTGAAAGACCATACCTTAAACTTTTGCCTAGAAAATTAATCCACCAACCTTTCTGAGCAGCAGGGTATGTTTATGCTGGATCAACACACTGTTTTATGCAGCCACAGCACTTCTGATCTGATACTAGGAAACAGAAGAAGCTGAATTTGCTGCATCAAAACACTGCCTTGGAGCTGATCTTATTAATTTGGCAGAGAGTGGATTCTTCATAATTACATTTCTCTGTCTTACAGGAGCTTATCATTTCTCCCCTTGCAGATATCCCCCTTTGCTTTACAGGCAGTATCTGACTCTTCCCTCTGCTTGTCTAACTAGTTAGCATAATTGAATCAAATCTAGAACAACTGTTATCAGCTCATACTTATTCTGAAGCCTGCTGCTTCAGGCCTGAAGAGTAGCTTGTGTGGCTGATTTTTTTCTGGTTTTCCAGCTAATTTACTCTGATAAAACGGGTTATCTCTTACCACAAACCTTACCTCATTTACAGCCTTAGACCTGCACAGCTATAACCCAACAGTTCACCTCTTTTGAAATAACAATGCAACCAGACCTGTGCTTTTACTGCAGAGTTTCTTAATATAAAAGAAGCCTGGTGTGTTTTATTGCTGCTTGCCTTTGTGTTGTGCCCTTGAGCATGCAACAGTGCCTGTATGATGTCTGTGCTGCACGATACTACTTTGATGGGCTCTTCTCACTACTTCAGATGCTTTAAGCCAAGGGAACACTCACCAAATGATGACTGCCTCTCACGGAGTCCAGAGGAAAGCTGAGCACAAGCACTATGTAATGTGGAAATAAAAGCAAGGATTCGGTGGATGGTTTCTAGAGTTAATCTAGACTCTGGAAGCTAGATGCAGGCACAGAGGATGCAGGATGAAGGAGATCCAGCCCCTTCTGGAGAAACAGCTAGAAAGCAGGTAGGAGACTCTAAGGTATCTGAACGGTGCCAAACATCTCTTTTCAAACACCCAAATTCCACCTGTCCATCACCCATGCAGCCCTCAGCAGGTTGTGAACTGCTGGGCCTCGGTGCAGGAGAGCACTGCCAGCCCTTTCTGTTGGGCAGCTGACACAGTTGCCCAGGGGTGACGAAGTTCATTTTTCATTCCTGGGCAGCTGCATGCTCATAGTTACAAAATTACTTGCAAGCAAGGAGTCTGCATGTGTTTTGTTTTGCCTTGTGACTTACGCCAGTATGAAACAGGCAAAAAGTGTTCTCCAGTCACCCCTTTCAAGTTTGCACCAGTTTACCCTAGCTGAAAGGTGGGGCAAAGCTGATCTTGCTTTCTTTAATTTTAGCTTCTTGTTAAGAGTTTTATTGCAACTGCAAGTGACAAAGTTTAACAGCTTCTCCCAGGAGTCTTCTAACTACATCACTGAACGTTTCTGCTTACACATCCTCACTGTAATGAACCCTTGCACTTTCAGTGTGTGATATATGTTTACCAGAGGCCAGTGTACCTTCTTGCTTTCCAGATTGAAAATGCCAGGTTTCATTTTAATTTTTCCCTATGGACATTAATAAGGAGCTTCCACTTTTTGCAGGCAGACGTGGCACAAGACAGGACCTTCCAGGATAGCTGGCATAGACCATGCCAATGCACTAATACACAAAAACACAGGATTCATTGCGACAAGGCATCTACACTTCCAAATGTGGCAATGCTACCTTCTCAGATGAGAAAGACCAGCTCAGCTTGTGCCGGAGGTGGGTAAGTCAGGTCATTCATGTTCACTCACACGCACCTCTAACAATGCTGGCAGGTGCTATGCCCCTAGCCACGCCTGGGGTCCTAGCCCCGTTGTGGATAAGGAATAATTTTAGCTCATCATCTTGATTGTCATCAGTCTTCTGAGGCCACACTACTGGCTATCAGCTTTGCAAATGGACATGCAGAGAAGCCGTAACAGAAGGGGCTTCTGGGGAGACTGCATTAAACTTGCCTGCTCCTGTTTCCTGGCCAGGACTCGCAGTGTTTAGAGCAGCCCTACTCTCTTGCAAATACCATGTTTCCACAGAGGAGAGGGATGCACAGTTTCAGCAGCCTCTCCCTGCTTTTCTAGATGATCCTGAGAAGTCCTTCCCTTCAGATCAGGGAACAGGACTCCACAAACAGTAGCATTCCCAGCCAGCTGCAGCCCAACCTTGGTTTCTCAGGGGGTAGCATTGCCTGTTATTTATCCAAACATTTTGTTCCGAACTTTTATTGCTCTGTTTTATATGGTAGGCGAGGTCAGAGCCTTTGTAATATAGGAACAGTGTCACCAAGATCTCTCTCCAAAGAGCAAGCACTATGGTGCAGTTGACTCAGATGCACAGGGCAAGGAAAAAATGCTGTGTTTTTCACTTGGCCTCGTATTTCAATTATGGAGAGACAAATAAAATCAGGGGTGGGTGGGAAAAAAGTTTTTACTTTCAGTCTTTTTCCCCATTTTTTAATTACACAAGAAGCAGCTTTAGTTTTGGCACAAACTACTGATCTCTAGGCTGCTAGGTCGATTAGTACCAATCAGAGACTAAAAGCACACAGGACAAGCTGAATTGAAAGTCATCAATGTGAATGATGATCTTTTTATTGTAAGAAGTTAGGCACTAGAAGGGCTGCTCAATTTTTACTCATTTAACCTGCTTCTACTCACAAAACTTCCCCCTGATAAGCACACTTAGATTTCTTTTATCTTCAAAGAAACTGATTTCACCCAAGGAAACAAATATATAGATTGAATCCAAGGGCTGAACCGGAAGAAGTACATGCTCGTGTGGGATTCACACCAGTATCCTTGACACAACGCTTTCAACTCACTCTCCTCACTTGAGTGCTGACAATAAGACCAAAAAATCTCCACCACCTTCTCATTTAGACGATATCTTTCCTTCTTGTAAAACGTTACCCACAACCTTTAGCATGTTTGAAACTGGGATCTGACCCAGAAGGGTACAGTCCTGACATTTCATCCCATCCTGAGATGAAGCACATGACACCACGAATCTTTTTTGACATTTCTGTTTCCTAATTTTCCTTTAGCATTAAGATAAGGTGGCACCAAACTGTGCCATGTTCTGTTTTATGGAAAGACAATAAATCACCAGTAAGTCTTTACTACAAGACTAATCAATCATTTTACATTGTTGCAGAGCTCCAGAGATTAATGTGTTAATTATTACCATGACTTAAAAATGTTTACGTGACATTCTCTTGATAACATAACATGACTTAATTATACACTGTAACCTATATTCTTTTTATGGCATGAGTTGATCTGCTAATTTACAAACTATCTAAAATTCTGGGAATATGCAAGGTGATTCATAAGTTAAAGTCACGGGGACAAGACTTGAAATACACCTTATATACCTATATAAGGTGTCACAACATACTAGTTAATGAAATCCTTTTTATTTTTGTGAGGAGGGAAATTGCAGAAACAATAGTCCCTCTTGCCTCAAATACAGGCCATTCTCTGTGAAACACTGTATCTGTGCTGTACTCAGGAACAGCCTTGCAGTAGCAAATGAGTTTATTCACAACAGAAAAACAAAACAGTTTTACAAAACATTTCACATCAGAATCTCTGGTTTAATTCATCTTCAAATAAAATTGACAGTGTTTCTAGCCTTTCAGTCCCATTTGCCAGGCTGTGAGTGACACCAAGTTCAGAGGTGGAGGTTTTCGCTGCTGTGAGACTTCCCAAGTTTTGTGTAAGAAAAAGCTGCAGGAACAGGCTTGCAATGTTGTTCTCCCATAATTTCATATATTAAAAATGACATGCTGTACTTGGCAACCATTCAGCATTTTACTTCAGCTGTGAGCCTTCAGTAATAAACCAGCAGCAGTGAGGTGACTTAAGGACAGAGCAACTGCTTTTACTTTGACTCCAAGGTATGTTCCAAAGCCTAACTGCCCTCATCCTATTCATGGGGAGGGAATAGGGTTGAATTTCATACATATATGCCCCAGGCACCAGTAGAAAAAGAGCTTTTACCGCATCCCCGTGGGCCATACAAGTGATGTTGAATTAATCAGTCAGGATAACGTATGTTCAGATGGATTTTCAAGGATCTGACTCCAGCACTTAGGTGTTCAAAAAAAGTAAGTTGCCTTGCTTTGCACTAACATTACAGGGCACAGCAGTGGAGAAACAAGATCTGTCTTGTAAGTGGTGTCATAACAGCATCCTCATATGTTTTTCCTCTTAAGGGTCAAAACTTCAGAGATTAGAAATACATTACTCCATGGAAACAGAGCTGGCTTATACCAATAAGGAAGCTGCGATGCCCCATCTTCGTGGTATCTCCCTGCGGTTGTACAGCTTGAAGGTGTGCAAGGAAAAATTGCTACTGCTGGTGTGCCTGTCTAACCACAGGGATGCTCTTAGTTCACTGATCACCATCATGTGCTAGATCTCAGTTGGAATTTCTTCTTTATAAGCCATCATCTCCAACTGCTTTTTGTCATTGTGGCAGCATGAAGTTGACAGCTCAGCTGACCACAAGGGCAGGTTAATGCTGTTTCATAAAACAGCAGCACAGACACTCTTGGATTAGTGTAATCAAAGGTAATGTAGCACCAGAAGCAGAAAAAGACACTCACAGGGAATTTCAGTATCTATCCTGCTCTGCGTAGGCTCTTCTGCTTCATCTAAAAAATAATCCTATTTCAAAAAAATACTTTTTAAACTTCTGGCAGTGATCAGCACATCAAAGACTCAAACAATGTGGAATTTCCCACAAAATCATTGCACTAAGAAAGCTCAGATACCACAGAGGTGTGAGAGAGTATGAAGTTTTGCAGAAGAAAACATCTCTTGAAAAGGTGAACTAGGCTTTTTTATGACACTTGGCAGGGAACATTAAAGTCCAGCATTATCCTTTCCTGCCCAGTCACCAAAAATGAAAGGCTAAGTCATTTCACATAGTGTAGGTGTCAGCAAGCCATTTAGCTAGAACAGGCCCAACCTAACCATAAGTATAAAGGGCAAATCATGTTCAGCCCTGTTTCTGTTTAAACATTGTGTTGCAAACATGGAACCGCCAGTACTGCGCAGCTCAGTTAATGAGATTCTGACTCCTCGGCCCATGAACCACTTCATTTTGTACGCTTAAGAATCCCTGGGCCAGATCTTGTATTTTGGCATGATGCTCTGGTGCTTAGTAGTCCTAATGTTTTTCCTCTGGTAAACAGTCAGCTAGCTGATCTAATGAGTATTTTTCAGTAAATACAAGGAACAACTCTTTATTCAAAGACATTTTGGCCTCCCGCAAGTACTATGATCTTTCCATCTGCAACAGACAGAAAAAAATGGAAAACAAGAAGTGGGTCAGATCCAGGATCCACCTAGATCCATATCTCATTTCTGAGAATGGGCAGTATGCAACATCTGTGGAGAAAAATCAGCATGCAGACCCTTGAAATACCCTTCCTGTTAGCTTTGAAAAACTATACTTTCAAAGCATACTTTCAAGCTGCTTCTTGGCAGGTGTAAATATCACTACACCAGGAAAATAACAAGTTTTTGATTTCTGAAAGAATTGAGACTAGACCAAGTAGAACATACAGAGACTTTCTAAGATAAACAGTGGGGTGATGTACTAACCAAGATGGAAAATTAGTGCTTTGGAAACATCATTCCCAAGGAAGAAGTCAGCAAACAAACCAGCAGCTAGTTAGAAAATTAATAGGAATTTGCTGGTGTTAACTAACTTGCACACGTGCATGCAGTGCGTATCATAGAGGTACTTTTGCATGTGTGAGAAAGCTTTGTGTGTGGTAAGTAATGAGCTGGTGCTGGTTTCTGTGTGGCAGGGAGTTTACCTCCAGGCCTTCGGTGAGCTAATGAAGGACTTCCCTTGCTGTCCGACTGCCAAGAAGAAACAAGAGAGCAGGAAGGCAGATAACAAGGCGGGCAAGGAGAGGCCCAGCCTCTTCAGGAGTTCTGCGTGAAGAACATGCATTACACAACCAGAGGAAACACTTCACTTTTCCATGGCTGGAAAGCCCAGGGCCACCCTGCCCAGGGGAACATCCCTCAGCCCAGACCAGCCTGGGCTCTTTGCACACCCCCTGCAGAAGATCACCCTCACAGGTCACCAGAGGACAGGGAGACACAGCACTTGCAAGTCAGCTGGTGCCACACATGTTTTCTCTGGGACTCTTCCCTACAAAAGGACTTTTGAGCCCTTCCTCACTGTAAAGGCTCCCCCAAGAGAGTTCCCTGGACCTGCACCATTAGCTCTGCTCCCTGAAATCCCTCCTTTTGTTTGAAAGCGCGTATTTGGCTTGGCTCAAGCAAAGGTTCTGCATTTTATCTAAACAGTGCATTAAAATCTTCCTGGCAAATGCCAGGCATGCACTGAAGCAAAAGGAAACAAATGCTTGTTTGTTCTTCACATGGGGTTGGGTTTTTACCATGGTTGGCAGGATGGAAACGTCATTGTGCGCAAGGCATCTGCACAAGGGGCGGTCATGCTCCAGAAGCAGCACAAGTCTGTCTGTCCATGACACGTGTGCCACTGCAACTGCTGACAGTTATCCCTCTGACATCCCACGGCAGCGGAGCAGGGTTGTCAGTATCTTTCCTCTGGAGGTGGGAAACCAAGGCTCAGAGTAAGAGGAGCAGCATTTCTCCTCTTCTTGACAGCTCAACCTGGACTCTGCAAGCCAGCTTGGGTCCACCTGCAGTGAATGAATAAAGTTTCTCAAAGAAGCAGCTCTAAAGCAAAGGCCTTCAAGCAGGTCCATGTGCAGATGAATCAGGTTTTGTGAAACATGAAAGGTCTGTCAGGGCTTTTCAAGGGATACATGAGAAAAAAACATGGATGAGCTGATCAGTTTCAAATGGACACAATAAATGCACTGCACTGCCACTGCTACAGAATCTCTGATCAAAGCAGAAACAGAGAAAGGAAGAAAAGATGCTACATCTGAAGAAATTAGCTTCATTCATTTCCCACATCAAAAAAACACATCTATTAAAAGAAGTTCAGCCCTGTTACCATATTCAGCAGCAGCAACAAGCTTCTGACAGTTCACCTCCAGTGCTCTTCTGGCTGCTTCATATGAAGCCAGTCCTGAAATGCAGGTCCACATTGGGCACTGACATGGCTCTACAGGATTCAGAGGCCTCCAGACACTGTCCTGCAAAACAGAGTTTCAAAGTAGTCTTGTTGTGGGTTCCTCCTGAACCATCTTAGGAAACTAACACCAAAAAGCTCCCTTGTTTTGTTGATTTGTTTATTTGTATTTTTCCAGAGGTTATCTGAAGTTGTTGTTTTCTTTTTTTTCCAGGATGGATTAACTGGAGTACTGTAAGGATTTCTCCACAGGGTAAGAGCTAGATTCCAGAATGCTATGCAGCACAATGAGGATTATGACTCATAATGCAAATTTACGGTAGTGTCCATCTCCAGCAACTCCAGAATGATAGCAGGGAGAAAGTACCTCAGCAAGGAAGATGCAGGATGCCTGAGAAGAAGACCACTGTTTCACACACAAATCCCACTTTAAATAAAAACAGGGTCCTGGACACAAAAACAGTATTTGCCTATGCAGGCAAAGCTTCATTTACCAGGTTTAGACAGCCATCCAAACCTCCTAGCTTTCTCTCACAGCCACCACAAGCTCTCTCATGCAAGAGGAACATGCTGCTGCTGGGGATGGAAGAAGAAAAAGCTGTTGGTGATCATAGGAGGCTCTGTAGTACCTACTCTGTTTCACTCGTACAGCTCCTGTTGTGGTAGTGCCTGGGGGCCTTGACAAGACTGGTATTCCTCCATTGTATCACATAAATATGTACAAAGTTTTTGGTATTAGGCAGCTTTAAGTCTCTGCTAGTGATGGATGGGAGGGACAAGAGACACATGTGGAAGGGAAATGTGTTGCTATATGGCCAGTGGCAGGAGGACCTTCCCAGGGCCTCCCAGGGCAAGGTGATGACTAGAGAACAGACCTATGTGTTTGCCCTTTTGACCAAAGGAAGTGAAAAAACACATTTGCAGCCAGGAAAATGCCACTTCTGCTCTACAGCTGAAATATTTTGGAGCTATCAGCTTAGATTCACTGTCTGGTCCCACCTCAGATCCATCCAGGGGTCTTTTGCAGGCTGAGCACCCCACCAATCCCAGGCCAAATATGTCCTAGCATCACAGCTTTCTCACAGCAGAGGATCCCTTGTAAAACGACCAAGCCACCTGAAAATTCACTTTCACCCAGCAGCTTCTGCCAGACTTGAATGCAAGCTGAGGCTTGGAAAACATGGCTTTACTTGTTTTAATTAAAACCAATCCCTCCACCCAGACTTCCCTCTTCGTCACCCTTGCTCTCTCTCTTTCCCCAACTGTCTGACGCATTTTAGCAGACATGTCATCAGACTCCAGTTCAAGGGAGGGGAATGGCCATCTAATACAGAATCTTGCATCAGTATCCCACCCTTCTCTGGGGGAACTGAGATGATGGACTTGGCAAGCAGAAGAAGGGCTACCATGTAAGGGAAGGAATACACATGTCGGCGCGTATGTGTTTTGGTGGGAAAAGAGAAGATGCATAAACATAAAGCCCCAGCTTCATCTACTGTTCCTGGATTAGCCAGCTGCTTCCCAGGCACCAACAGGTCCTGATCTAAAAGGCTTGTATGGGGATGAGATAACATACTCCTTACCAATAACATCACCAACAACAGCCAACTGTTTCAGTGAAAACAAACACATGAATCTCTAACGATGCCATAAATTGCACCGCTTATAGAATAAAACTAAATACATTAGGATTTAAAAATTAGGAGTGGAAACGTGTATTTCCCAACCTAAATGCATACAGCTTCCAGTTGCCTGAGTCCCTGTGCCTCCTCTGACCACCAGGCTGGCTCTGTACATTCAGGAGAGGCTCACCAGGACTCAGAGATCCAGGTGGTACCTGGCTACATGAATTGTGGATGCTCAGGTCCAGACCCTTGGCTGGAAACCAAAGGAATTTGGTACTGTCTTTCAATGAAGACAGAAGTACTGAAATCTTTAATCGGTGTTCTAGCCAGGCAGCTCATGGGTGTTCAGCATTTTTAAAAGCCCAGTTGTTTATTTAGCTTTCTAACTGTGGCTTTAGAATCTAATTTTAGACTCCTGCTTTTGAAAATGTATCTTGCCAACTTTAACACAAGTAACTAAACATGTATTTTGCCATTTACCTCGTACTCAATAATTTTGTTTCAAAACATCGCTTTTATTTTAAGACGTGGGAAATACCAATTTTTAGGCTACCCATTAATTATGAGAAAGTCATTAGTGGAGATTTAATCATTATAACAAATAATCCAAAGGGGTCTATGTCTAATTAAGCCTATGTGCCTAACAGTTTCCAGAGAATGACACATGCATCTGCCTTGCAATTCAAGTAGGGCCATGCATCTCACTGAAGCATGACCTGAGAGTTTAACTGGGGCCAAACTCATAGCAGGGCCAAACTGGCCCAAGACCAGAGATTCAGTGGAACAGACCTCACCCTAGTTTCTTCTTCAGAAGAGTTCTGAGTTTACATTTTTACATGAACAAGGTACACAGATACTTACCATTGGTCAGACCTAATTCTATCCCATTAAAAAATATTTGCTGTAATTAATGCACAATGCCATCTTCTTCACTGAATTTGTTTTAAGCTGTTGATACACCTAAGCAAGTGAAACAATATACACTTTGGACTTCTAGCATATGTAAGCCCCAAACTCCATGTACCACAAGTACCCTGGCAATACCTTGCCTGTTTTGTCCAGCTGGCAGGTATTTTGGGGCAGGAAAAATCCCTTCCTAAATGTTTGACCACCGCCTAGTATTGCAGGACCCTGCATTCAGCAGAAACTTCTGAAAGCCACCTCTACACTCGTGGCATATTTTACATTTTGCCTTCTTTTCTCAAGTGAAGACCATTCAAGATTTTCATAAGAGCAGCTTAGAAAACTGTTCCTTGTCCAGCAATAATTTTGGATGAAAAGGGTCCAAGTGATTCACTGAACTGCCAAGCATTTTGAAGTGTACCCAACACTAAATGTAATAAACTATCGTAACACCGCTCAGTAATTAATGAAGAGAAGACCATGTGTCACTGCGTTATGGACAGAGCACACAACTTTCTTCCAAGCATACAAGGATAGTTGAATGTCTGTGAAAGCCAAGAGCAAGCAGATTAGCCAACCTTCTGCATTGGCATAAGGAGGATAAGTTCACACATCAGCAAGTTTATGCAGTTTGCTAAATAGCCCAGTCAAGGACTCTGCAAACCAAAACACCATGTACTGGCATCCTATCAAATGAAAAAATCTGATTGGCAGCTCACAGCTTCACCATGTCTATGCGTTTAGAGCTTGTAGAAAGCCACTTTCCCCTGCAAGCCAGACCATGTCTCTGCCACGCTGTGGACAATTTCAGTGTAGATATATACAGTGAACCTGGTGCATTTCTGCCTGGATTTCAGGCCCCCTATCACCATTTCACCATCTGGCGTGCACACAGTGCTGCCTGACCCACGTGCAGATGATGTGCACATTTTTTTCCTCACCATGACATGGAAATCCAGAAATTTAAGTCAAAGGTCAATTTTAAAAATACTTTTGTTCTGCTCCAGTAAAATTTGTAAACATAAATGTGGATAGTGTCCCAGGGAACTGAGGAGTAAAGTAGACTCAGTCTGCAGCAATACTGCCTGGTGCCCTGCAGTTCCAGTCGTGGATACAATTCAGTGCTAGAGGCTGGAGGGCTACCTCAGGGCAACACCACTCAAAAGGCTGAGAAACCCTGCCAATTCAAGAGGCAGGCAACCTACCACACAGCAAAGGAGAAGGTCCTCTGGCTTCTTTTCAGGTGGTCTGGAGACAAATGGGAAACAAACTCTCTTGTATTTTGGCAGGATGCCTGTAGTTCAGATTATGGTACAAAGTTATTTGCACTTCTCTTCAGCCCCCAGCATCAAGGAAGAGCTAAGGGACTGCCTCTCTCTGGTATCAGAGGTCCTCAGCTGTGCTTGGAGGGCATCAGTAATAAAAGGGTACGATGCTGGCGATGGGGATGAGCCTGGTGCTTGCAAGATGACTATCCCCTTGGCTTGATCAAAAGCTCACTGAAGGGCTTTCCATGAAGACTGCAGGTGATATTTTCATTTGCTTTAGCAGGAAAATTTAGAAGCAGCCCCAGACTGCGTGAGGGTTTGCAGCACAGAAGGTGGATTATCTGCTTTACTGGTCAAGACGAAGGGATAGCAAGCAAGACTTCGGATCTGAAATCTCAGTAGAAAACAGACAGTATAAAGAATAAAGGACAATTTAGATAAAACACAACCAAAAGCAACAGGACATCAGGAAGTAGCATCTGTCACCTTGGAAACTCCTTTGAAAATCCCAGCCAACCTTTTATTTAGGATTAGAAATGCAAACTTCAACTAGCTATTGCTGGAACTAGGGTCAGGTCTTCAAACAGCTCTAGCAGCAACTCTAGTACTCTCCATCTAAGTATTATAGGATATACTAGATACAGCAGAGCAACACAGAAATTAAGCTTATGTAAGCCAGGGCAGAAGAATCCACTGAGCTTGCTTTAAGGGTGTAATAAAACCAAGCACACTGCCTCTGATGTTATAGCACTGTGACCACAGTGCCTCTGCCCTTCCTTGATCCAGACACTTATTTCACTGCCCTGTGCCTCTGCTTCTCCTGTTGCAACATGAAGATGATAGTATAGAGCAGAAGATTTGGTGATCTGTAGTCCTCTAATATCAGCAGATGCACAGTACTGCAGTAAAGACAACAGCACAATTAATAACCGAAATGACGCCTGTAATCGAATACCGTGACGACAACAAGGATGCCATTGCGAAAATATTATTCATCTGCCAGGTAGATAATTACAGACATGCACTAGTCTGGGAGCATTTTATGTAGTAGTGATAAGATACTAGCAACAATAAAGTTAACTATGTCTCCACTAGCTGTTGAAAGGCTACTAAAGAAGAAATGGGGTTCTTTGACCTCTGGCATTCCAGATGTCTCTCAGGATTATCAGAACAGTCTCTTTGAGCCTTCAAAACTTTGCCTGACTCTACAAATCTGCCACGCATAGTAGTTGCAAGTGTAATGCTTAAGAATCCTTTTTCCTGTGTAAGAAAACCACCCTTCTCTACCAAAACACATAGACATATGATGCCAACATGACTTAAGCACATGCCTGACAGAAAGTATGTCCTTAAGGGCCCTTCTGAGAGAGTCTTAAGCCTTTACTTAAGTGACCTGTGTGTTGCTGACCACAGTTAACACACAAAGGTAACAGCATTGCCCTATGCACTTAAAGCTATTACAGCTGGATTTGAAAATCTTGTCTGTAAAAGACAAAGAGGCCCAGCAGTGACCTGTCAGTGCAACCACACTGCTTATTTCATGGCTTTGCCTTTGAAGATCAGATTGGCTGGACCAATATAAAAGTGGAGGAAAAAAAAAGTAACAGGCACAAGAGAAAATAGAAGGACAAAGTAAAACAAAACAAAAAAAATAATAAGAGGTGAAAGAGAAAGAGAAACAATCAGGAAACACTCAGATGCAGCCAAAGAAGGGTGTTGGCTTCGGAAAAGAAAACAGCTGAGGGAAGCGTATATGGTGCTGTGTCAGGAAAAAAAAAAAATAGGCTGGTTCTTGTTTCAGGAAATTAAAAAAGATTGGGGAGATCTGAGTTCAGTTCCTGCTTCTTCTAGAAGCTGGACAAATTCATTGGCCATGGTTAATGAGCGACTCAGATGTCACATTACCCCTAAAGCAATTGTGACTTAGATGCATAAGTATCTGTAAGGATCTGTTCCCTCTCCCCCTCTCTCCTGTAAGGAACAGGCATGGAGGAAAGTGTTTTTTTCACTCCAGAGGGACTTCATGAAAACAACTGCCTTCCTGCCAGATGCACAGGCAGCTTGTATGTGTACTGAGTGATGGAGGGGCAGGTAACGGGAACAAATTAGAAGGGGAAATCTGGTCACAAGCTAACATGACCTGGCACCTGTGATACTGACATAAGCACCGCCACGCACACCACCATCAACAACTGGCTGTGCAGATGCAGACACAGAACAGGGCAGAGTAGCAGGGCATCTGAGCATCCCCAAATACAAACTGCTTAAATTTAAATCAGCAAATCGAAAAACATTTGTAACCATTGAAATATGCAGGGGTGTCTTAGGTTTGCTAAAGGACTCCTGTTCTCCTGGAGACTATTTTCTTTCTCAGTTAATATCCAGCTGGAGACTTTTAGTTCTGATGTAATCAAAACATTCATGAAGTTTATCAAAGAACAGCTTCAGCCTCTATCCAATACATTCTCAGAAACTAGCAAGAATTTGTAAAGAAATTACGGGGAAAAGATTAATACTCAAGAAGAACATGTTTATTTTTCTTCTCTTGTCCTTTTCTAGGCAATTTTTTCATTCAAAGATGGTCTCTGTAAGACCATTCCTGGTCTTACAAAGACAGAGGACAATGGGACAGGAGATGGGCAGAGAGGACTGAAGGCCACACCATTAGGGGCAGGTACTGAGCACTTCACAGGGCACCACTGCTGGGCTTCCAAAGAAGCCCAAGGATCACCAATAGCTGTAGTAGGTGAATAAGAGGCATTCCCAGATATGCACTTTAAACCACTCTCTGAAAGCATGATGTGTCTCTCCTGTTGACTGCAGGCCCCCAAAATCTGCCTCACTCAGAGCAAGAAGGTACAAATCCCTGCCCCTTGAGTGCAGGCCACCTCGATTTTTCCCCCCTCATCCAGATGCAGCACAGACATGGTTACATAGCCACAGGAACAAATGCTTGCACTGCAGCTTGAGAAGCAGGCTCAGAGCCTTTGCAGAGCTTCTAGGTAAAGATTTAGTGCAAGAAGCTTCTGAGCTCTATGCCAATTACATGCAAAAGACATTCTCAAATGAATTGTACATGAGCATTTGGTGACATCAGTAAACCTAGCATCAAGTTTTTTGCACTTGTTGCTCTTGGAGGTAGATTTGCCATCAATAGTTACTGTGAGGCCCAAGACAGCCTTACTGCAAATGTTAACTATGTTCCAAAACTTCACATCCTGGCACTGTAATTATGCTTGAAGATGTTACTTCCTTAAGTGCCTGCGCTCTGATGCAACACATGAAACAGCACAAAAATGCTATCCTCACTATGTTGTGATACAGTATCATTGTTCCAGCTATCCACAAATTTTGTTGATAAACTGACAAGCTTACGCTTAAAGTTTCTTGGAAGAAAAATTGTTCTCAAACTCCAGGCTTTAATAATTTACTCATTAGACTTAGCATTGAGGGTGAGATTCAATTTAGAGATGTGTGACTATCAGCAAGGAGCAAAAGAGTTTTCTCTGCTATGATCTGCAATACTGAATGCAAAGACCTTTAAAAGTAAGGGTTTGATCTTCATTTCAGACTTCACTTACTGCAATAAACACATCAGCTTCTCTATAGCAAAGTTAGCTCCCAGCCTGTAATAATGAGAAAGAAACATGAACTACATAAAGTGTCTGTGGAGAGACACTGTGGAGCAAAGCTGCCTAAAAATTTGGAGTTGTTCAAAACAAGTGCTTAAAATGAATTGTTAAACATCAAAGCTCAAACATGAAGGTTGGGTCCAAATCCAAACACCCCTGAAGTCCTGCAACTTTTCAACACATGATATGTTTGGGGGGTGATCATGTCTTGAAACACTGACAGTTTTTAAAACCAGGACCCAACCATTTGTTCAGTCCTGCAGTTTAAAATATGGGTTGGCATTTATCCATAAAATGCAATGAAGCACGCTCACGCCCTAGCATGTCCTGAAGGGGCTTTTCTGAATCAGGACCAAGAAGCAACTTAGACCTCAATATGAATGAGACAGCTAATCTGTCTTGCAGATACTTTTTTTTTTTTGTTCCCTCTCGTCGTCCTGTGCGTTCCTAAAACTAACAGAAAAACAGTTGTGTGTGTATATAAGCAGCCTTGAATCAGTGCTGTTCTGCTGGGTTCTTATGTTACATTCTTTTGTGCTACATACAATTTCCACTAGGACATTTTGTCCCCCAGGCTTCATCAGCCAGTCTATTACATCCACCCCCCACACCCCCACCTCCCGCTGGTTGCATAACTTTAGCCAGGATGTTAAATTAACTCTCTTCCAGATTAGTTTGACATAATCTTATTTACTTTTATAGCACATATGCCAGTATGCAAATACATTACTCAGCACTATCGACTCTGCACTTTCACCAAACTATTACTCTTTGTTTTTTTAATGATGTTCACTAGATACCAGACAGGAACATTGCTGTGCCAAACAGCAGAATACTCATGTCTAGCAGCAGAAATCTGGTGACACTAGAAAACTGGGTCTGGCTGGAATTCGTAAAGGTTTACAGCCAAGCAAGGAAAACAACTGGTTTCCTACCTCAGCATCTCACTCCTACGCCTTTAAAGACACTGGGTCAAGTTTTTATCTTCTGAGGGAAATATCAACCAGCTTCTCCAGATCTTCAGAACACAGGCAGCCACATAAAGCTGTACAGATTGACTTTGCATCTAGCTGTGACACGATGCCTATGTTTAAACAGCTTCCCCGTTCCCAGGTGCAACCCAGGCTGCCTCCTGACTGTGTGGCAGGGCAAGACCAGGCTCACACTTCACTTGTGCTCGTGTTTACCATAAGAATGAAAGCCAGCTGCAGAGGATTAAATAAGAGCTAGATAACCAGGAGCTCCATGTCCCCAAGAAGCTCTGTCCTGGAGTCAAGGGACACACATCACTCCTTAGCAGCACTGCTGCTCACACACATGCAGCAATGCCAAACACAGATGTGCCCCAGGAGGCAAAACCAGTCCCAAGCATTTGTCTCGCCGCAGAGGTAACATCTAGGTGAAACCTGGGTGGGCTGCACTGTCAAAACCATGGACTCGTGACTGGTTCGTGTGCCCAACTGAGGAGCTCAGGCTGATACAAACAGCCAGCCACAACGAAGCTAAGCATGAAGAATAAGCAAACCCTCCCTCTAATGCAGGGTATAAGATTTTGTAACCCACTGTGGAGTCCCATTTTATGCGAGGTAAACAAATCACAAAAAAAAGCTGGAGCAACTGGGTCAAAGGAGATTTTCTAGAGTCTTCTTTTGTATCTGCTGTGGCCTACCACGGATTTTCAGGGTGCAAAACTACACTTGGAGCTACACTTTGTATTTGATCCCAACACAGCTAAATGCACAAATAAGCACTAAAAGAATTGAAAACAGCATTTCCAGACTGGAAAACAAAGGCACAGCAAGTAAACACGAGGAAGTGAGAAGTTCAGCTTAAATGCCAGAGAAGCATATTGTGTGAGTTGCCTTTCTTACAGCTGCGGTGGGTCCCTGGATGATTATGGTCCTGTCAGGATGCTGATCTTCTTGCAGAGGCTGATGTATGCTCATGGGTTGCTGTCTGCTAGAGGAATCCAAAGGCCAGGGAACAAACTGAGACACAAAGCAGAAGGCAGGTGTCCACAGGCTGCTTTCAGAGCTCCCCAGGCTCCAGGCAGCTCTCTGGCTATTGAATTAAAAACCAAAACAAAACAAACCCTCATGCTGCCCTTATTTCTTTTGCTAACACCTCAACATGGGACCACCAACATGTGCAAACAGAGGAGAGGCTCTTTGACACAGTGAGAGATTTTACTAGGGCTCTAGCCTAACTTAGCATATCCTACACCAGTCTATTTATGGCAGAGTTAAAAAATAACACAAGGACCTTGCACCTGGAAATAGCATTTCTACTATTTCTAGTTGTTAACAAACTTGAAACTATCGAGGCTTTGATGCTGGAACTTGCAGTGTTGTTTCTTCAAGTGAGGGAAATCTATTTATTTCTGCAGGCTCCTTTTTTTCTCTTTGTTTCATGTCTGATTACATTTAGCATGGATGTTTCTGATATACTCGCATGCCAAGAAGAAGTATTGCTTTCTTTTATCCTTGAACAATCCAAACTCATATTTAACAACTGAAACTTGGCATGCTGATCAGTTTTCAATAAAGGCTATCTATGCTCTGCCAGAGAATTATATTTAACTAGGGCTGAATTATCTGTTCTTGAAAAATTTATATATCAAGCTTGTGTGGTGTGTTCTTTTCATCAAGTAAAAGGCCTCCTTCTTGCAAACACCTATCCTATGAACAACTTGAGAAAGCCAATTTAGTGTAAAAAACACAAACAAACAGGTGTGGTCTAACTCTATGCCAGTTACCCCAAATTGTTAATCTGAGTTAAAATAATATCTTAGTGGGAAAGAAGTGAGAAATACTTCAGTGTCCCCAAGTACTGCAGCACATACAGACACAGGCAAGGTGGTTGATCACTTTCTCTAAGACAGCAAAGATCCATGAATAAGCTTTTGCGTGCCTTCAGTTAAAAGAACGAAGAAAAAAAATTCTAAAGCAGAAAGCTTGGGGAAGGAAAGCAGAGACCATCTGTTCGGCCAACTGCACTGTAATGGGCTAGAAATTTGAACTCAACTATAGCAATTTCAGAAGGGCACTGCCAAGGCATTTAATTTAGCAGGATGCTTTATTTTCAAGGCTTATAATTAGATACAGTAGCAAACTAACAAAAAAGGGCATTGCTTAAAACGTGCTTTCACTTTGGGGAAATAAAAAGCCAAATTCCAGCTTTCAAAGTCAGTTTTCGAGGGAAGGGAATGGGAGGGGAGGGGGGAAAAGAGGAGGGAAGGCAAGGCAAGACAACCCAGGACTGACACATCCTGCAGCTTTTGATTCTGCTCAGGACTTGTAGCTCCAGCCTGTTTCCAGCCCAGAGCTGGCAGAAAATGTTCTTCTGCTGGGGGTACACAACTGATACCTGCAGACTGCATTGCTAAGCAATAGCCCATAGTGGGGCTGGGAGGTACCTGAGTACCAATATCCCCTTTTCAGAAGGAGGAATTGCAAGGCACAAGCACTTTCAGGAAGTCACTCTGTGAAGCAAGGATGAAGCCCAGCACAGTCTTCTGTTCCTCCAGAACTCATCACCATTCAATTCAGTTCTGCACGTTTCTGTTGTCAGAAGACTCAGCTATCAAGAAACTCAGGCACATGAACTCTAACACCACCTGCAAGTCAAGATCTGGAAATTATACTGTGGGGCCCACTCAGATTTCTTTGAAACTAACACACTGTCATTTGTTTTACATGGATCACACAGCCCCCAACAAACATTAAGAAATTATTGTAGGGGAGCATCCACCAAAGTAATGTTTTTGTTTCTGTATAGTCCCATGTATATAAGCACCTCACACTCACTCTTGCACTGGTTATCCCAGCTAAGATGTGGAAACAAAATATTACAAGCTTCACTTTGGCATAAGTTTTCATACACTGCCAATTCACGGAGAGAGCAGGAAGGTCTATCACTGAATTTGGATAAGGTTGGCAGAACCTGCAGGATTCCTGCAGGATGCAGGAGAGGAAGAACAACTGCTCAACTCCAGTTTTTCGTGGCCCTGTTTGGGAAAAAAAAAAAGCACTACCATTTAAGTCAGTGTCAACCAGCCTGACCATCTTCTCTTACTAATCAGTACAGCTGCACCAGTTTCAGATTATCTCAGCCAAAGATACACCAGGCAAAGCACCATCCTGTTCCTATCTCATGTCTTTTACTTAATCCAGTTCCTGTGGATTCCCTAAATAGCTACAAAAAAAAAAAAAAACAGAGAGTAAGGCTGTGAGATAGAACATTGATAAGACCTACCAAGACAGGATATGTGTAGGTGAAGAAAGAAGCTAGGCCTTCTTCACAGCCCAATTTTTAGCATTTTCCTGCCACTTTTGGAAGCTGACATCTGAGTAAGCTTACTCCCCCCCCAAACAGCCTGGAGTGAAGTCATAGGTCTGTGTTTACTCCATCGTCTATTGACACGGAGATGACTGTGACTCACAGGTTCAACACTGTAACCCGACTGCTGTATGAGATGCTGGAAAGTTTTCCTTTCCTCCAGAATTTCAGTAAAAAGCACTTATTCACATTAATATTTTCTTCATTGTATATTTCACTCTTGTGTCTACTCACATTTAAAATTGCTCAAAACTGTGCCAGGCAATCACTTTCCTACAACAATAAAAGTTTGCTTCTTTTCTTACAATACTACACTAGTACAACACCTCCTGGGACAATTAAGGTCTAGAAACAGGGTATAAAGTAACAGGCTCACTAGAGGTTGGTAAATGACAACCCGTCTATCAAACCAAGGTAACATGCTGCATGTGGTCCTTAGTGTGGCTGAACCCTGAAAGGAAAAAAAGAAAACACTCTCAAGCAGACTTAGTTCAAGACCAGGTCAGACTAATAATGCAGATGGTGATAGATCAGCTGACATTTTCTACCTCACAACAGCAGTAAATGCAGGTGGGAACTGGTCATCCCTGAGCAGCTGATGGAAAGGAACATGCAGAGCTGGAGAAACTGCACAGCTCTCTCATCTGCTGCTCTCTTTTGTGCACCAAAGGTCTGAGACAAAGGATTTGCTAATGAATAAACCCTGCAGCAGCATGGAGGCTGCTCCTAATGGCTAAATAAATGCTTTTTGTGCTAGCAAAGTTAACACAAGTTTGGCATAAGCTAACAAAATAAGCAAAATTAGTTTATCCAAGCCACATTTTAACCAATGTAGCAGCACTAAAATCATCCTCCATTCCCAAACAATATTACTAACCCAGCCCTTGTCCTAAATTAAATATGAATAGTTAACTATTTCATTCATAGTATTTACATTTTCTGTGTGACATGTTGAACGACTGAAACTGTCTGCTTCAAGTGCTTCCAATGCACGGGGGCCTTGACCACTTCTAAGTATCTGGCCAGAAAACTAAACGTTTGTCCTTTAAGGTCATGTTTTCAGCCACGTTTTCTGGCCAAAAACTAAATATTTGTCCCTCAGGATCACATTTTCAGTGTGTCTTCAGACGTTCCACTTAACACTGTAGGACATGAAAGTTAGACAAGTATCTTCCTTATTCACATGGATTGTGCAGAAGGGAGTCACAGATGACTAAACAGAACTTCTGTGAAACACTAATCCTTACCAGAGAAATGAGTTAATGAGTTTGATAGCAGTCTGGTGTCCCACAACCCTGGAAGGGCTGTGTATCTATGTCCTGTTGACAGAAGCTGCGTTGAAGGCTGCAGTGATGAGCAGACACAGAGCAGATATTCTAACTAGCAGCAACAAACCTGCTGTGATAAACACCTGCAGCAGCCACAATGCTGTGCATACCAAAACTGAAGGGTGGGCTGGAATGATGCAAGTGATATAACACAGCAACACCGGGAAACTGAGTCAAGAAAAGTTCAGAATGTCTATGTGGAGACACCTCCTTGTCATGTCATTTGTTAGGCTAAAGGAAATTCTAGCCACCTACAGCTTTTGAGCCACTATAAAGCAGACAGACCCAAGAACTGGGATGGGGAGGGAGCTCATGTGCGCTGATGCATCTTCTTTATTTTGCAATCTTTTTGCACATCACACTGCCATCGTAACCAAGAAGACAGCTGACCATGTAACAGTGCTCCAGGCTGTTCTTTAAAAATGTCATGTGCAGCCTTCAAGATGCCTGAAACATACCAAGTCTGTCTTGGTAGTCATACTGTAAAATTTCTACTGTCTTCCAAAAATTTGGGCACAGACAGATCTTACCACTTATTTCCTCTGCATGGTAATCTGATTGCTCAGAGTCAAGCCAGTCCAAAAGGTAGGAAATGTGAGTGAACTCAGTCAGCATTACTTGGCAGGGTTCTCATTAGGGTATCAGGGGTTCTTGTCCGACCCACGGCTTCACCGGGCAGTCGAGGAAGCTCCTCTCACCCAAAGTATTGAGATACAGGAGAGAAAGCGCTTTCTTCAAACAGATACATTTAGCTATCAAAAAAAAGAGGAAACTGGAGAAAATTGGTAGGGGCGAGGGGGAGGGAGAAGCAAAGAAAATGTGAACCTGGGAAAAGCTGGGAGAGTGAAAACAATGTAAGTAACATCTGCAAAGGAGTGGCAGCGCATAGGAGGCTACAAGACACAAAGAAGTAGCCAGGAGGAAAAGCTCACAGAGAAACTGCAAATATTGCATGGAACAGATATCCAATTATGAGGTTTCCACAGTTTGGCAGGACAGAGGAAGGTCTCAAAGAAAGGGCTGTGGCATTATGTGAATCTCTTCTCTCTCTGATACCAAATACACTGCATACACTAACTTCCAGGAGATCTCTACCTACCAGTACCTTGTGCCTGTTTAAATGTAGGCAGCCAGGAACTGCAATCTTTCAAAACCTTTCAAAGGACCTCTACGAGGAGGTCTGACCTCCAGCCTCCAACAGGCCCAAAGCTGTGGTGCAAGCCTCCCACCCACCACTTCACATTTAGCCACATCATCTCTGCCCAGGCTTACAGTGATGGAGAACTGCCTGGATGCCACAGCAGGTCCAACAGCTGATTATCCACCTTCCAAAATAGAAATCTGATTTGAATTCACAGAGCTCTCTCCTCCAGGTGCTGGGTATTGCTAGGACCTCACGAGGTAAATTAAGTCTTCATGATGTTAAGAGATGTCTTCCTTTTATTTACAGTCCTGTCACCTTGTAATATTTCCTTTGTTCATGACCAAAGAAAAGTGGGAGTTTTAGGATCTCAATGCATTTCTGTGACAAAAATGCAAGCATTCAGAGAAGGAGCCACAGGACTTACATGAACATGCTTTGTGATGGCCATATTTACAACAAAATATGGAGCAGGAGCAGCCCCTTCTTAAATGATGGAACATGGAACCACAGCTACACACACAGAGATTTGGTCATAGACGAAGTGTATGTCTCACCATCTGTTTGAGAATCTTTCAGTCACAGTAAAATCTAGTTTACCTTTTAAAATTAATTCTGGCACTGAAGACCAGAGCTGCCAGTACTGTGATACGTCTTGTGGCACAGTCAATTCTTGAGGGAACAAGCATGCAAGCTCTTCTAGTCACCAGCCTTAGCGCATTTCACCTCCTTAAGTTCACCCTACCTATGGTCTCTGAATACAGGGAATGTAGTGCTTTAAATAGGTTTCTAAGCTCACTCTTTCTCCCTCCCTCTGGAGACAGATCTACACTTCTAATTCAGCTGGTAGGCTAGGTGCGCTCCACTGAATCATTACCACCTATTGTGTAAGACAATGGATTGTAAAGCAATGTAGATTTTATCAATAGAAACACTCTTTGGCAATCAGATTTCTCAGGGTAAAATCATAGGTTCAGCTGACAATGAGTGTGTCTTTGCTCATGGGATGCCAGAATCTAAAATTATTAACTGGTGTAAATACTATATCTGAACTACTTACGCATTTATTCATAGCCTTGGCTGCATTGGTTCTCCTAAGTACCATAACCACACTACAAAGAGTTTAGCTAACTTGCTCAAGAAAACTTTAAAGGAGTTCAGAAACTATTAGTTCCTTTTTAAGTTTAGCTGTATCATTTCTCCACAAATGGATGGTATTATGTCTCCCATTTAAAAAGAAAAAGAAAAAAAAAGTGAAGACATTAATGTTGCAAAATCAGGCACACAACATTGTGTGCTAACAAACTGGATGTGCCAGAATTAAAGTTGCCCATGCCGCTGTCTTTTGGCCCCTTTCTTGCATTACAAGATCACAAGCTACTTTCCAGAGCAAATCCGCCTCACCAATTGCTCAAGGTAGATGTTGCTCAGTGGCAGACAGATTTAGCCCTAACCTAAATTCCACCTAGGTCTTCCTATTGGCTTGGCATCCCCGAAGGCCCAGAGCCTGCCAGTAGAAACATTTGGCACAAAGACTTAGGTGGAATTTAGACCGGCTGAATCTGGAGCCCGAGAAGCTATTCCTTATTTTGTTTCTTCCTCATTGTGTAGAGTGTGGCCCCAGGCCTCAATTATTGCACGCTATTCAATCCCAGCTCAGAATGCAACGTTAGTAATTTCCTCATGTTTCCTCATTACTGATTTCCTATGGCACTCCTCATCCCTGCATCTCAGTGCTCTGCAAACACAATGTGCATCATGGCAGCCTGTGAACAGTGGATCTCCCATTCAGCAATGACTACAGCTAAACTGTTCTGCTGGTGTGGGGCATCCATGGTGAGGTGTTTCCCAGGGCAGTTAATGTTTTGTGCCACCAACCGTCCATGTGGTCCTTGCTGGGCAGTGTCCCGGCTGTGCTGCTCTCTGTGGCAAAGCTTCCCTGGAAGCAATGGAGCCACGAAAACTGGCCTTCAGCAATACCATTGGAGCGTCATTATGCAGCATCTATGTCAAAAATCTGAGAGTAGTGGCCATATTGCTCTCATTAAGAGAGCAAGGGACTGTTATCATAGAGTAATACGCTCCTGCTGGTCCATTAATAGTGAAGCAGAGCTGGAGGCATTTATGGAAACAATGTGGAAGCCTGGTATTTATTCTCAGAGCAGGCAGCATTGATCCTTTCTCTCAGTGTTCTCCTACAATGTCTTTATTCCTGTTCAAATGAGAGGAATATTTATCTAATCATTTCCTGTGCTGGATTCTTGTGCAGGGAAACAACAGATGTTCTTGACTTCGGCATGGCAAATAGTTTAGAAAGACATCTTGGGTGAATCAGCTATCCTGGTCAGCTTATCCACAACATTGTGTGGGAGGAACCATGGAAAAATGGCAGAGGTGTCGTTTACCGTCCTGTGATTACCTAGCTGATTAGCACGAATTTAATTTAAAATATTTCTGGTTAAACTCAGAAGCACTTCACTGCTAAGCTCTCACTCTCTCATGCAAATTCAAATGCATTACGCACTAGAAGCAGCTATCTCATATCTTCTAGTTTTCTTATATCTTGCACCTTAATGTATGTTTTGTTAGGAAGCACATTATTGATTCAGATTACATTCCTTAGAAGCACCATTTTACTCAAACAAAAGAAACTCAGAGCTTAACCAGGGAGAAAGTTCTTGAAAAATCCACCAGAAGTGAAAGACGACTTCTCCTTGGTGGGTGTTGAGACCTACTCACAAATTTCTGCAGTATTAGAGCCTCCTTGGGAGCAAAATATTACCAGTTCTTATAGGTGTAAAAGAAATACCAAACAAAGATGCAAGTGTGTTATCTTCCCGAGTCTGCAGGCAGGTCTGCCAAAGTCTCACTGCTGCCATCAGCTTTCGCAACCATAAGAAAATTGAAAGGAGCAAGGGTAGTTATTAACATCGCTCCATTTCAGAATTGTACGGAGAGACAAACAAATGGATTTTATATTGACACTACTTGGGAAGGTTTTGGGAAGCTAAATCTTTGGTAAAATGCTTCATTTTTATCAATAAAGATTATTAGGTAAAGCAGTGGCTGGATGGCCAGGCCCTAAGAGTTACAGTAAATGGAGTCAAATCCAGCTGGAGGCCAGTCATGAGTGGTGTTCCCCAGGGATGCATACATGGGCCAGTTCTGCTTAAGCTATTTATCAGTGGTCTGGATGAGGGAATCTAGTGCACCTGACGACATCAAGTTGGGTGGGAGTGTTGATCTGCTGGAGGGTAGGAAGGCTCTACAGAGGGATCTGGACAGTCTGGATTGTTTGGCTGAGGCCAGTTGCATGAGGTTCAACAAGGCCAAGTGCCGGGTCTTGCACTTGGGTCACAACAACCCCAGGCAGCGCTACAGGCTCAGGGAAGAGTGGCTGCAAAGCTGCCTGGCAGAAAAGGACATTGTGGTCTTGGTTAACAGCCAGCTGAATATGAGCCAGCAGTGTGCCCAGGTGGCCAAAAAGGCCAACAGCATCCTGGCTTGTACCAGGAATAGTGTGGCCAGCAGCACTAGAGAAGTGATTGTGCCACTGTACTCGGCACTGGTGAGGCCCCACCTTGAATCCTGTGTTCAGTTTTGGGCTGCTCATCAAAAGAAAGACATTGAGGTACTAGAGAGAGTGCAGAGGAGGACAACGAAGCTGATGAAGGGCCTGGAGCACAATTCTGATGAGGAGCGGCTGAGGGAACTGAGGCTGTTTAGCCTGGAGAAAAGGAGGCTGAGGGGAGACCTTATCACTGTCTACAGCTACCTGAAAGGGGGTTGTTGGTCTCTTCTCCCAAGTAGCAAGTGATAGTATGAGAAGAAATGTCCTCAAGTTAGACTGGAGGGGTTTAGATTGGATATTAGGAAACATTTCTTCATGGAAGGGTTATGAAGCAGTGGAACAGGCTGCCCAGGGAAGTGGTAGAGTCTCCATCCCTGAAGGTGTTTAAAAGATGTGTAGATTAGGTTCTTAGGGACATAGTTTAGTACTAGAGTCAGGTTATGGCTGGACTTGATCTTGAGGGTCTCTTGCAACCAAAATGATTCTATGATTAGTTAAAGACTACTAATTAAAAGGTGAGAAAGACTGAAAAAGAAGAGGGAGGAGGGGGGAGATCTTTTCCACATATTTTCCACAGGGATCAAAGGGTCTGGGAGACGGCCAGAGAGTAAAGCCCCTTCTTGCAGCAGAAAAGAGACTCTTTCAGGGAGATAGAGAAGTTAAAAGTATCTTTTCTGTTCCACAGGCTATTAGACAGCAGTGCCTTAAACATTTCACACATATAATAATGAGAGAATCTGGTCCCTGTGGAGCTGCAGGAAGGTGAATTAATGGTAATATCTGTACTTGGCTCCTTCTTCAGAGCCAGCTCCACATAGCAGCTCAGGTTTCTCACCTATACATCTCCCTGCATCTTCAAGGGTATACTCACCCATCAATATGGACCATACTCTGGTTAGCTAATGGCTGGTAATTTTTTTCTTTATTCTTCTGGGACTCCTCCACTGGGTCTGGAAAAATACAATGAATCAGTTGCATCCACACAAAAAATCACAAACAAATAAAGAAGAATTCATCCTCTTTGCTGTGTGCAAGTGTCCCCACATTACATGCAGGACTTTGAAATGGATGCTTATTGTGGAGTTCTTGTTTGCACCAGTACCACTTATATAAGTCATTGTTAAAGTTAGGGGAACATCTGAATTCAAGATGGGGCAAACCCATTAAAACAATGATGGATGGGGCAAACCCGCTAAAGCAAGGATGCCTAAGTTTGACAAAAAAGTATAAAGCTCATTCTTTTCCTTTAAAAAATCAAGGTATTTTGACTGTCAGAGAAACACAACAACCCTTGGATTGCTTGAAAGTAGAAAAGCTGCTGCATGCAAGAGACCCTGGGTGGTGCAAAATTGTGTGGTGGTGCTGGCTGCCTCTGCCAGGGGCAGGTGAGGCTGAATGAATGGTACTCGACAGGAGGATCAGCACCTCTGGAAACAGACGCCTCAGTCTCACAGGGAGTTATTCCCTGGAGAAAATTCAGTGGGAAACAAAAACCTAAACTCTGAGGTTAAGTCCTGCTTTGTTACAGGCTGTCAAGGAAGAAACACTGGGCTGATGTGCTGTAAGTACAGTGAAAGTCATCGTCGGGGTTCTCCCCTGCACACAGACCCTTTTCCTCTGAGATGTGAAAGCATGCTGGCTGTCCAGCAAAAAAAACAGCTCATGGTCCAGAAACTGCCTGTAACCTCCTGTTGTCAGCACTGACAACAACCTCAGCAACAACTGCTTCTTACAAGGGACCAAAAGAACAACAGCAGGGACCTACAGCACCTTGCTACAGGGCATTTGACCTAAAGCAGCCCACAGCTCTCTGATGGTGACAATATGTACTGCTGGGTCTTCCTGACCTTGCTCAGGTAGGAAAGTAAAGTATCTACAGAACAGGGTCAGGCTTTCAAAAAGCAGGTGAAAGGAGATTTGGCCACCGGCACTTCTGACATTCTTAGCATGAACATTTATGATCTTAAGTCTTCATGTGCCATCTGTGTATGTATGCACTTGCTACTGCTTGAAGCCTGCCTGGAATTGCCTGCAATCTTCAGAAATGTGCCCTTTGCACTGCACTAATAATCCACAAATGTAACTGCCAACCGAGTGTGGTTTTATGTCTGTTTTAAAAAAAAAAAAAAAAGTACTTCATGCAAGAAAAGGTAAATAAAACTTGAGCCCACTTGCATTTTATGAATAGTATATAATACATGGCAGAAAACAGATCCCCAAAAGGCAGGTCTCTCTGGGCAGAGCCTAGGAAGGCAGTTTGGTGGCTGTGGCTCTGGACTGTCTCACCTTCCTTGGTGTGCAGAGATCCTGTGGGAAAAGGGTGAATCCTCAGCACTGCTTCTCTCAAGATTGCACCTTGCACAGTAGACATATGTGAGACTTCTCCCACTTTCTTCCCCTCTTGGCCACAGTACAATTGAGGTCAGTTAATTTGGGTTGCATGGGATGTTAGAAACCCTTCAGATGCCAAGTCTCCTTTCACGAACACACCCACCTCCACCTGCTCTCCGGCAACTTTTTTTAGGGTAAAACCCAGAACAGCACCAAGGATTATGGAGTCATTGCTTTTGATTTTAAGTAGCACAAGGATGCTATTAGATATAAC
This sequence comes from Streptopelia decaocto, assembly GCF_964273445.1. Taxonomy (NCBI): domain Eukaryota; kingdom Metazoa; phylum Chordata; class Aves; order Columbiformes; family Columbidae; genus Streptopelia; species Streptopelia decaocto. Next base: position 37,896,025 of record NC_138657.1, read on the forward strand.
TCAGCATCATGAGTTTCATCCTTCTGATATTTTGCACCAGCAATGGAGCAAGAGGCCTGGCAGCTCCTGGCCCTGTAGGCTATCTGCTGCGACATGCTGTGAAGATAACAAAGTGCAATCCCAAGATGCCAGGAAAACATCTTGTTGTCTGAAGCCAACGACACTGTGACACAATCTTCCCTAAAGTCTACAGTCCCTGATTCCATCAGCTGCTGTCACAGACAACCAAATCAAAGGGGTAAGTTGCACATTGTGGTTCCTGAGAGGCAGTTTGTGGAAAATGGAGTTCCAAACTTCGGCTTTAAAATAAACATACCAAGAGAAACAGGTTCGTCTTTGTTTTGGGCACAATCAGCTCAACTTTTTTCTTCTTGTTGTTGACCTTCTTCATGTTTTTAATGTGGGATGCTTTTTCCTGACAACTGCCGCTCCTCCAAAAACTTGTGCTCTTTTGTGACCTTGGCTTTTTTCTGTCTTTTGGGTTTTATGCTCCTGGTTGATCAGCTTAGTACTGGCTCAGGCTAACTACTAAGGCTTCACCATGATCAGCCCTGTTAAGCAGGCATTTAAGCCTTGCACTTGCAGTGAATTACTGCTTGGACTGGCCATTGATATGAGTTGTCAGCATTGAGTAATAATTCTGCTTTTACCAAAATGGGTGAACAGCAGCCATGATAAAGCTAGGGCAACCCTGGTCTCACAACACGATGTGGTAGATGTAGAAGAAACCTCTTTCTTCTAGCCAGGGAGGGAGAGAAACACACAGAGGCCACAGCAGTCCAGCATAGTGAGTGCTGCAGCAGGCTTCTTTCTGTCCAAGCACAGCATAATCTGGAAAAATGTCATTGCACATCCCAAGGCAAGAGGGACACAAATTCTGTGCAATTTTCTATCTGAATTAAGCAATCCCTGAAGTCAGCTTTGAAGAGCACAGAGCCATGCTGTGTTCTGAGTTAGTGGAAGGAAAGTTTTAGAGAAAATTGGGAAATTTGGAGAAAGCTGAGACCTGGAGATGGCTGGTGAGAGAAGGCATATTAAAACAAAACTCTTAAGAAAACAACATTTAGGTTGTTATATAGGCTGGGAAAGCATCAGTTTTGAGCAGCTGCAAATTTAATGCATTTAATTTCCAGACTCAGGACCATTAAATCACATTCCCTTTAATTTTATGGAGGAAAAGAAAACCTTATGCCTTGTGCTTAATTAGTGAAAAAGAGTGCGCTGACCTTTATGCAGAATATTCATTAAACTTACTGATGCCTGCAAACACACACTTTTTTAAGCACCCTGACAACATTTACACAATTCAAAATCAAGACTCAGGTATAAGTGGGCCACATCTCTTTAATATCATCTTAACACATACCTTGCACATGTCCATCTGAATTATCCAGAAATATTGTGGCCAAGGGTATTTTAATTGAAGATTCTGAAAGCAACTTGTATTACCTTAGCCTGCGTTATTCAAGACTTCTCTTCTGGAACCAGCAAAGTTCTGGTATTTATTTCAAAGAGATCAGATCGCTTATGTGCTCTAGAAGCTTTCTTGTTCTACTATTTCTAATAAAGGATGCAATTTTCATTTTCATGTTGGCCTCGAGAGATTCTGAACTTGAAATTTGGACATGGACAATACTGCATTGCTTAGGAGATCCACAAATTAACATTTACACCAACTGGAAACAAAAGAAAAATAACTAATGAGGAAAAACTGTCCAGAGACCTGCAAGTTTCCACATCAGGAGCTCTCTCCTGAGACTAAGCAAGAAGGGAGATTTAGACCTAAAACCGCTGCTCTTGGTTTTGGATGCTAATTCCTGAAGTGGTTGTCAAAGACACTGAGAGCATAAGCCCTGAATAAAAGTCCTCGTTGGAAATTGGCAGTGATGTTATGAGAACCACCCTTGTACCTCTGACTAGGGAAGGTGCCTCCTTTCCCTTTTCAAGAACACTTTTGGGCATTTCACCAGCCTTCATCTCTCCACACTAATCCTTTTTCTACTGGTAGTTCCTGGCACGTCTGCCAAGACGTGGCCTTTGTGCAGGAAAAAAAAAAAAAATTCTAGCGCCAAAGTTCTTAATAATTAACATTTGTAACACAAAACTGGTAAAACCAGTTCTCTAAAATAAAGCCGGGCATTTTATTATTATTTTAGGGTTTAATTTAGTCATCAACAGTTACTCAGGCTCATGTTTGTAAATTACGCGGGCCAGGGACTTCACCCCTCCGGCCCGACCAGTTGGGGAGCGCGACCGCCAGCGCCGGGTGCAGGGCGGCGGAGGGGCGGCCGCGGGGCAGGCGCCTCCTGCGGGGCGGCCCGGCCGGAGGACCCGCGCCGCGCCGCGCCGGGCAGGGCAGGAGGGGGCACCGCTGGAGGGGGCGGCCGCGGGCCCGGGCGACAGTCCGCCGGGTGTCCCCGCAGCCCGGCGAGCGGCGCCGGCTCGCCATTGCCCTCTGGAGGAGCCGGGCCGCCGCTCCCGCGCCCCCACTCGCTGCCGTCGGCGAACCCCGTCCTTTCTTAGAGGTGTCGGTGGGGTTTTGCTTTGTTTTGGGATTACCTTTTAATTCTGATTTCCCTATTTTTTTCCAGAAGATTTCCAGCATCGCATCCGCGGTGCTGCACAACCCTCCCCCCGCCATCCTCCCAGTCCCGTGGCGGGTCCAGCCAGCACCCAGCGGCAGCCCAGGTCCCGCGTCCGTCCCCGCACCGCCGCCCAGCCCCGCCGCGGCGTGCCTCGACGCCGCCCGTGTTGCCAGCGGGCGGGTGCCCGACTGCCCGCGGGGCTGCGTGCGCCTCGCACTGCTCTGCTGCTGTCCGGCGGGCACGGCGCCGCGCGTCCCGCTCCGCGGATGGGTGGGCGCCCTGTGACGAAGCGGCCCCATTAGCCAAAATTAGTCCATCACCGGCACAAACCACGGCGCATAAAAGCTCCCGCCACCGGAGCGCACATCAGAAAAAGAAGAAAAACTTGAAAGAAAAAAAAAAAATTATTAAAATAAAGAAGAAACGAGAGGAAAGAGAAAATAAGAGACAAGAAAAGGCACAGCCGGGATTTCGGGCTATTCCCTTTATTTTCTGCTGGCGCTGCCGGGAGCGCCGTGGGGGCACCGACCACTGTCGGTGTCCAGCCCCACGGACGCTCCGGCTCCGCGGGACGCACGGGGCGGTGCCCGCTCCAGCGCCCTCCCCTCCCCCACCGCCACCGCAGGTGCGCGCGAGCCCAAGCCGCGCGGGCATCCCCAACCTTTCCCCCGCCCCCCCCTCCGCTCTGGCGTCAACACCCCGCCTGCGTCACGCGGTGCGCGCGCCAGAAAGAGCCGCGCGGGCGGGGCGCGGGGGCGGGGCGGGACACCCCTCTCTCTCTCTGCCCGCCCCCCCTCCCCTCTCGTGCGGGCCCCGCCCCCTCTCCCCACGTGTCAGTTTGTTTTCCCCGTCGCCACGGCGACGGTAGGCGGGGCCGCCGCGAGGTGAGGTTATAAGAAGGGCGTCGGCGGCGGGCGCCGGGCAGTGCCGAGCGGGGCGCGGCAGCAGTGGCAGCAGTGGCAGCAGCAGCACGGCGTGGGCCGGCCCGGCCCCTCCCTACCCGCTGGCAGCACCGCGCCCCGGCCGTCCCGCCCGGCTCCCCCATGGCCGCGGCTCCCTGGGAAGCACCTCGCGCCGCCGCCCTCCCGGTGCCGGAGCCGCGTTGCCGGGCGGCGGCCGCCTCCCCGCGGCGCTGCTAGCGCCCCGCGTCCCGCTCACCTTCATCGCCGGTAAAGCACCGAGGAAAGGCGCTCCCGCGGCACTAACCCGGCGGCGCTGCGCCGGCTCTCCGCGGCTGGACGGCGCGTCCGTGCCACCTCTCCTCTCTCTCCTCGGCGGCGCTCGGGACGACGGCGGCGGCCGCAGCTCGGCGTGACGCCCCGGCGCGGATGCGGTGGGTGCCGGGCGAGGCCCCCGGCCCGACCCTCCCTCTCTCCCGCCGCCGCTGCCTGACACCGCTGTGCTCTCCCCATCCGCAGGCAGCCCCCCGGCGAGTGCGAGATGGCGCTCAGCGGCACACTCCTCCCCTCCATCGCCACATTCGCGACGGGCGCCGCGGGTCGCGAGAAAGCGGCGCGGCCCGCGGGCCCCGGCAACGTGAGTATCGGCGTCGCGGCGGCGCGGGCCGGCCGGGATGGGGCCAGGGCGAGGGCGGCGGGGGCCGGCCGGGGCGGGTGCGGTGCGGCGGCGGGCCGGGGGCTGAGCCGTACCCGTCTCCCTGCAGCGGTGGCGGGTGGAGCTGTCGCAACTGAAGCGGACGCCGCCGGCGCTGGCGGCGCGACCCGTGGAGACTCCGCCGTCGGAACTGGAGGCCGCCGCCACCCTGGGGTCCCGCCGCGACGCTGAGGAGTTCAACGAGCTGCTGGACTTCGATTTCATTCTCTCCAACTCCCTCATGCACCAGGAGCCCACCACCGCCGCCGTGGTGGTGGCTCCCGCTGCCGCACCGGCCCCCACCGCCAGCCCCTGCCCCGCCGGGCCCTTCGCCTATCCGCTGCCCCGGCCCGACCCCGCCGGTCTCCTCTACGGCGGCGGCGGCGGCAGCCGCGACGGGGCTCCTGCTGCCGGCCCGGCTGCCCCATTCAACCTGGCCGACATCACCGACGTGTCCCCCTCGGGAGGCTTTGTGGCTGAGCTCATGCGGCCCGACCTGGACCCGGTGTACCTTCCGGCGCCGGCTGCGCTGCCGCCCCTGGGCAGCCTGCAGGGAAAGTTCGTGGTGAAGGCCGTGGGTGAATACAGCCACCCGGGGCTCAGCCCCAAGAGCGGCCCCGCGGCTGCTGCGCCGCCGCCTGGCACTGAAGGTCCTGGGGCCCCCTATAGCCCACTGCCACGGATGTGCCCCAAAATCAAGCAGGAGGCCGCCCCACCGTGCACCCTCGCCCCACCGCAGCCACCACCACCGCATGGGAGTGGCCCCCGAGGAGCACCCCAGCATGACTTCCCCCTGGGCCGCCCACTGCCCGCCCGGACTACGCCTTCACTGGGGCCTGAGGAGATGCTAAGCGGCAGAGACTGTCTCCCCAATGCTTCAGGGCTGAGCCACCCACCACTGCCACTGCCCCCAGGTTACCCCCCGGCCCCCGGTTACCCCACCTTCCTGCCCGAGCAGCTGCCGCCTGGCACACTGCAGTACCAAGGTGAGTCCCCGTGCTTCCACAGTGGGCATGCCGGGGCACCTACTGTGCCGCTGGCCACAGCAGTGCTCACTCTTCCCTGTCTGCCTCTAGAGCTGATGCCACCTGGGGGCTGCCTGCCAGAGGAGACCAAGCCCAAGAGGGGACGCCGGTCATGGCCTAGGAAAAGGACGGCCACACACACCTGTGACTATGCGGGCTGTGGCAAAACCTACACCAAGAGCTCTCATCTCAAGGCACACCTGAGAACCCACACAGGTTAGTCCCTGTGTGAGGTTAGTGGGATGTTGTGGCCTGAGGGGCATGGGGAGCCTTGTGGATGGGGAAGAGTGGGAATCACAGAAGATAGGCTAAAAGAAGCAAGTTGTAACCCTGCTCTGCTGGGTTTCTGGGCTTTTTTCCTGCCTCCTTGGCTACATGAAGTGCCGTGCCGTCTTTGTTCAATGGTTCAGAATGATTCAGATGTGGGAGCAGGTGGGTTTCTTGCGAAGGCAAAATTTCTTGCTTCTCTGACGCTATGTGGAGGGCTAATTAGCAGGTAGTTGGAAGTCAGCTGGGATTTGTTGTTCTTGATGGTGTTGGCCCACTTCCGAGAAGGGAGCAGACTTCTTTCTAAGATACTGCGTTATTTGCTTGTGGTTAAACACTTTGCACATGCACCCTCTTGTCATGGCTTGCTCTAGTGCAAGAGATTGTGTACCTCTAAGCTGCTGTTCCCTTTCTGAGGAAACGGTGATGGGCCCTTCACGAGTGAGGCTTTCAGCTGGGTCGGCAGCACTGGTGGTGCACCTTGCCTATGTGTGGGAGTACATCTTCTCCTGCGCTAGCATTGAAGAGGCAGAGTTTAATGGTTGATTGGCTACTGCTGGAATTCAAATAAAATCTGCCAAAAAGTGCGTCTGAGCCTGAGTTCAAACCTTAACCTTGCAGTTGAATGTGTTGTTGCAGTAACTAAGCTTGTGAAAATAGGTACATCGTGTGTGGTTTTACCAGGGCGGGCACTCCGTAACAGTGATTAAATAACCTGGGAATTTGCATAATTTAAATCCCTAGATTTTGAACTTGAATCAAAATTTTCTCCTGAAGAGGAGACGGGAAAGGGTGAAACTACTTACTGTCAGCGCAGTAGTTAGGCTCCATCTTCAGCTAATGGCAGTGGGGGGAAAAAAAATCAGTCAAGTGAACAGTACTTCCTGTCTGCCCCAAGCTGGTCAGTACTGTCTGTGGTGTAGGGCTAGGAATTTGTAATTGTCAGGGAAAGTCATCTTGCCATCAACAGTGGTTTTGCTACAGTGAAGACGGTAAGATTGGGTTCTTAATCACGCTGAGCTAATGAAAACAGTTTCCAGCTGTTTTTTAATTCTTGAGACCTGCAATTATCTAAATACATTATGTCTGCTGAGCTATTTCTGGTTGCTATTTGATTGTATAACATTAGCCAGCAAAAATACTCTATTATTATCTGAACTTGTGTGTTCTGAAGCCTTGTGTGCAAAACAACTGGTGGAAATGAGCATTTTAGTGGAGATTTCAGTGATGCCAACATCTTGAAAAGAAGCTAGTCTTTATAGTTTGCTTGCAACTGCTTCAAGAAGTCTGATGTATTTTCTTTGACATCACCCTTTTTCTTATCCAAAACAGTGTGTGTTAGTGCTTCTTGAAAGAATGGTGGTAGAAGTGGTAGCCATGGAAAAAAACTAACTGGCGTATTTTATTTTCTGTATTGGTAAAGGTGAGAAACCTTATCACTGTGATTGGGAAGGCTGCGGATGGAAGTTTGCTCGATCTGATGAACTTACTCGTCACTACAGAAAACACACAGGTCACCGCCCTTTCCAGTGCCAGCGGTGTGACAGAGCATTTTCCAGGTCGGACCACCTCGCCTTACACATGAAGAGACACTTTTAATTGGATGCAGTGGATCATTCCCGAAGGGCCAGAGAGATTCAGTATTTACAGCACAAGGACTGTCTTCCACAACACAGGGAGAACACAGTTTAAGCACTACAGATAATCAAGGTGAAGTCTTCTAAAGAGTGGAAAAGAGGGATAATTGCATACAAACACCGCAACTTTGTTTTTTTTTTTAATATATATGCATTTAAAAGAAAAGAGAACCAAAAACATTGGGGTCAATGACTGGATCTTCTATCATTCCATTTGTAAATCCAACTTGAATTATTTCCGGACTACAAAATGCCAAGGAGTGACTGGAAGTCATGGATATCAGGGTTAAACAGACTGTGTGTAGTTCGGATGGTGGGGATATTAAACAGGGAAATTACATTCCCTTAATTTTCTTTCAATGCAATATTAGATGTAAATGTCATCTTGTACTTTCCTTTTTTTTTCCTTCTAAAAGCCATTATGATGTTAAAAGAGGAGGAAAAATTCAGGTACAAATTATATTTTAAAAGCCTATTTCATGGTGCTTAGTGACTGTTGTTTCTAGAGGTACCAAAAACAGGAAGCCAAAGTTCTCAAACTGCTGCATATCTGACAAGGAAATATTTTTCTCTTCCGATCACAGATTGACCTAAATCAGGTAAATAAACCTGGTTTATCTTTTTTTAAAGAAAATAAGTTTATGCAGACAGTCTGTAATGCACTGTGGTTTCGATGTGCAATAGTTTGTACAATGGTTTATTCCCAAATATGCCTTAAGCAGAACAAATGTTTTCTATATAGTTCTTTACATAATAAATATGTAATATAAATTTAAGCAAACTTCTATTTTGTATATTTGTAAACTACAAAGTAAAAAAGAACATTTTGTTGGAATTTGTATTTTGCATATTCAAGTGGAAAGTAAGTTTTAAATAAACCTATAATATTTTATCTGAATGGCTACTCTAATTTTCTTCTGTGCATGGGTATGTCCAAAGAAAGCTTATTAAGTATTTGTTAGTGGTTGAGTTTCCCACGGCAAGGGAGTGTCATGGCAGAAGCTTGCTGTATCAAGAGTCTTAAAAATAGGATTGTATCAGTGCAGTGCTGATGAAATGCATCTTTTTAGAGAAAAAGGTGTACTGAACATTTTTGCTCTGAATATCGAACTGCCACTTATTTCAGCTGCATGATATGCAGCTGGTGATTTATAATTTTAAAGGTAATTCAGTTTGAATTACTTTTTAGAGGAAATACATCTGTTGGGGACATTAGACTCCATATTCAAAGAGAACAACTTTTTTTTTAGTGCTCTTTTCAGCAAGAAAAATTTCTAGCTTTGTTTTCTTGGCCTTCTCAGATAAGCTGGTACAACTTACCACTTTCATGTGAATGAAGGAAAATCAACTGAGTAAAATCACAGCTAATAAACTTGTTTCAGGGAATGAAGACTGTGTGTGAAACACCTTTTAGCAATGAACTACATGGAGTTTCTGTCGAAGCCTTCTCTGTCCTGGGAATTCAGTAAATGGGCAGTATCTGAAGAGTGAAAATTCCTGTAGGAATCCTGGTACACAAAAATAACTTGGGAAGGCTGGCCATGCGGAGTCTACAAATGGTATAGCTGTGTGTTCAAGATATGTTGCTGTGAGGTCCCCAGTGTACCTTCAATTGCATTCTGCTGCAGTTAAATGCACTGAGCCTGCTGCATGCCTCAAGTTGTTACCATTTTTGTTGTAGTTGTCCTTAGGGACCATGTTGCTCTAGTTTCTTTACAAATGTGTACAAATAAGATGATTTCAACATGAATGCTCAATTAATAGAACCTGTTTTTCTCACTACTCTTTGTGAAGAGAAGAAATTATTCCTTTTAGACAGGTTTAAAATGTCAGCTAGGAATTTGAATATCTGCAATGTTAATAAGCTAAGCATGGAAAACAAATTACAGGCAAGAGCCTATTTTTGCAGTAGTTAAAACAAGAGTGGCAATGTCAACTTTTTGTTCCCGAATGTGTTAGGAATGTCATTAAATTTCATATTTTGTGTTCTTTGTGCAGCGAGTGGTGCCATTTCTTTCTAAATCCATTCAAGTAACATAATGATGCAGAAAATATTTCTCACCTCTTATCTCCTAGGTACGCTTTGTTCAACTGAAAGCTATCTTTGTTGGTTTGGTTTATAGGTAACACAGGGAGTAGGGAATGTCTTGTTTGGTTTGCAAACAGCAAGTATTTAAAGCTAAATTAAAGTTATGAGTCATCCTTTATCTGAAGGTTTTTTATGTGAAAACTTTTTACAATTAAGCCAGTCATTTTTACCTCCTCTGTTGCTCTGCCTGTGGATTCTGGATGAGTGATCCAAGGTCAGTGTTGCAACTGGCACGTATCAAGTGCCTGAAGTGTGTTGTTGCATCCTGATAATGCTGGAGCATGCTTGGGTAGCTGCAGGAACACTTCTGTATGGCTGCTATTAAGAACATTTGTGCAAGGTCTACAGCCTGACACATCTGTAAGTACTGAAATCTGAAGGTTTAATCTGAGAAACTTGTTTCTTCTGCAAGTATTCTGTCATTATGTAGCCTTGAGAATTTTATAAGATGCTCTAGCATTTAGTAATACATTATCTGCTTCAGCCAACTTCAGTTTCTGTGTGATGGTTTTATAGATTGTAGTTTTTTATAGTTGCCCAAATGATGGCATTCTTGAAGCAGGGCTTTGTTCTCTTATCCCTCTTGCTTTTCTTTTTTTTTTTTTTCCTGATCCTGACCAAGCTGTCCTCACATATGGCTGTCTTTCCAGACATAAACGGGCATGGTTGTAACTTGGTATTTTAAAAGAAACACCGCTGCTCCTTTAACCATTTCCAAAACACTGCTTCTATACTTTTGGGACAGGATCCAACACTTTATTTTTGCTGCATAGCATGCAGCCCATGAGAGGCAGTCCTTGTTCTTAAGGAGGTCCCAGGGGGAAATACTGAAATGAGCAATTGCACCAGTTGTGCTCTGGTAAATTAGGTAGAGCTGGAAACAGCATGTTGTGTTCACCACCTGATTCATTGTGTCTAGCTTCCTGGAGTTGCACTTTGGTGCAAGATTGTACACAGATACAGTGGAACATCACATGCATCAAAAAGCACATCTCATAAAACACATGTAAAACACCAAGCAATCTTGTAAGGGTGTCTTGAAAAGATTTGTTTAGCATTACTAAAGCTGTATTCAGGTGCTGCTTTGCTCAGGCTGGAGCATCTAAAAACAAAGTTTGAGGTTATTAGAGGTTGCCCCTCTGACGTGTGGTGAGCGCCTTCAGAGCTGCCCCAGAACACTATTTAGCTACTGAAGGGAAAAGCTCTCATGACAGAAAATGATCTCTGCAGTCTGACTACAGCCCTCCTTAATCCTGCTCACCCCTAGCTCAAAACACTCTCGAGCACACTTAATGTGTGAAGATGGAGCTTTTTAAAACATGATGGCACACGTCTGCATACCAAGTGCCAAGTATTCAAAAGTAGCACTGGAATAAAAATCTTCTCAGAGCCACAGTGCTTCTGTGCACTTGTCTGCTGCACACCACAGGCTGGAAGCTTGCACACTTTAGACTCGGTCGTTAATTGTAACAACGCTGTTTGTACAAATGCTTTCAGCTTTCTCCCGTCACATGGAGGTGTGCTTGCAGAAGAGTTGCTCTGCCCTGTGGAGGTTACCAGATCCTGCCACTACTGAAGTCAACTGCAAATCTCACAAGGTTTTATATTAAGCTGATATGAATCAGTGAATTTCATTCTCTTATTTAATAAGGGAAGATCAGAGAGTCCTGTGGTTTATCACCCCGAGTGCTAACGGTTCAACTGAATTAGTTTACACAGGTTTCCTGTGGGAGTGTGCTAGACGTTAGAGCTATCCTGCTTCCATTGAAGTCCCTGTTAAACACTTCAACAACACTTGAGTGCAAGAATTTCCAAATTAACCCCCTGTAAATTGTGTTCCTCCCTTGTTTTTCCTCCTTCCTGAGTGCGCTCTAAGGCAGCAGGAGAACAGGAACAGGTTGAAAACATGGACAGACAGACCAGCAGTTAACAGCATAGGGCCCTGGCAAAGGTCTGAATGCGATAGGACTACTGGCTGGAGGAAATAAACTGAAGGTGTGGTGAGCTAAACTCAAGTGGAGAGGAACACCACTGCCACAACCACCACCACCACCACATGTTGACTTGTACGTGCCAGGAGAGATCCCCAGAGTAAATGGCTGTGTGTAGGCTCAATCAGTATATCTTTGGAGACCAAGGAGATGAATATGCACATAAAAGAGGGGAAGGCCCATCATTTGCCAAAATTTAATTGAGGTCACATTGGCTTGGAGCCACAGGGTAACACACCCACATTCCCCTGTCTGCTGTACACCTGAATGACTCACATTTCACCTGCCCTTCACTCCCACTGTGACTAACTGGGGGTCATTTTCATTACTGCTGAGGGCATTGCCACCAAGTGCAGAAGTTGTCTGTAGCATAGAAGTGGGTGGTGGCGGCGGTGGTGGTGGTGTTTCCACCACCTTGGTCTCCACCCTGGCTGCAGATAGGTATCTGTTAATCTCCTTCTCACCTTTGGATGCTTACCTGTGAGCTCTCAAGGCTAGAACCTTAATGGTGTGAAAGACAGGAGGGGAAATAGTGGCTTGTGCCTTATTAATGTTTATTCCATCTTTAGAGCATGTGTGCCAGGAGTTTTACAGAAGATGAGTGGCCTTAGTAGCTGCTCACAAGAGGTATTTGGCAGCTGGATCTTTTCGCTTTGATGATGCTTTCCGGTCTCTTGGAGCTGTGACTCCTTTTGCAACTGAGATGGTCATTTTGACATGGACCTGGCCAGCTTGAGCTCAGCCTTGTGACATGCTTATTAACAATAAGGTTTAGGGAATATGCCAAGTTCCTTTCACTATGAAGCTTGGGTGAGCAGAGGCATAATCATGTGCTGCTATCACCACAGCCATCTTGTTGCAACTCTAAGAAGTTTTGCATGGTTTTGCTTTGGGTACAGCACACTTATTTATCAAGCACAAGCTAAGGCTTGCTTAAATCTTGCTATTCAAGTTCTCCGCTATTAAACTTTCAGGCTTTATCCAACAAAATGATACAGCTTCCCTGTATTGGTTGGCTGAAGACCCTTAATTTTAGAAACAGATAACTCGCTGTTATTCAGAATTATTTTCTCCACTGGCACAGCAGTTAGAAAAGGTCTGACAAGCAATGTTGTGCTGCCAGCAGGCAGGCGTTCATTTACTGGTATTCAACGTCTGTTTGTGAGTGTCCTAGTGTTGGTGCCTTCATGGTTGGCAGGAGCAGCGTATCAGGTCTGCTTCTACCTCCCACCCCTAGGAAGGCGTGGGAAAGGGATCCAATTTTGCTGGCCTGGGGAAAGCAGGATTGCGGTCACCATGTGGAAAAACTTTCCTCCCCAGGCTTTTGCCACTGGCCTCCCTGAGTCCACCATGTGCTTCCTGCCATGTAGAAATACTGCAGGGAGGGCTTTGCTCACACATAGGAAAAAATGTTTCTCAAGGTTCCTGCGTGAGTTTGATATGCACATTGGGCCTCTGGGAGGGTGCCACGGCACCAGAGCCACTCGGTGTCCAGATCTCAGCTGGAGTCTTCCAGCACAAGGGGTGTCCTGGGAGCTTAGCGTCCATCATAGTTATGTTCCTCTTTTCTGATAAAAATGAATGTTGGATGTTAACATGTTGATAAACTACCAGGGGCAACATTGACGGTGATTACTGAAGCATGTTGGAATTTACTTTCTAAGCTCTGGATGAGGTTTTATTCTGTGTTTAGGCTCCAAACATACTGAGTCAATAATGCTGTTGGCTACCCCAAAGGGATGCATTTGTCTCTGCACTGGGAGGTACTAGGTTTGGCTGTCCTTTCTCAGTTCCTTCATCACACTAGTTCTGCAACAGGCTTCTCTGTCCGACAATGGATGGCTGAATTTGTTGGCTGTGCAACAGATTATTATTTGTGTTTCAAATTATCAAAACACTTTCCAGTGGAAAAATAAATATTTCACTGCTTTCTGCTTTCCTGCTTCCCCAGTAACTGTTTGTGTTCTCTTCAGCCTTAAAGGATATTATAATGCTGCTGTCACCTGTACAAGATGTCTGACTACCTTCTGTAAACTTTTTCTAACCAGCGTTTGCTTTGACAAAATTCCCATCTTCAGAATGTACAACTTAGTGGCAAGTCTTCATATTTCAAAGAGACCAACTTGTTACAGTTGGGATAACTGGGTTCCTTTAACTCTGCTGTGGAGGAGCAGAAGAGCACAGGGCAGAGCAGCAACATGTTTTGTCTGGCCACTGCTATTCTGCCTCAGCCACTGGCCATAACTGTAAGGCACAAGTAGCCCTGTCACGGGCATCTCAGGGGTGATCCCACCTTGCTCTCCCTGGAAAACTCCCTTCTGAGCCCTGATGATTACAGGCTTGTTCAAGCTCAGAAGCCTGAGGAACAGAGATGTCTTTCCAACCTGTGTTTATTTTGTGCTGTAACTCTACAGATGCCACTTAATAGATATTTGATCATCTTTGATGCCTTCCTGAGCTGCTGGCTTCAGAGAGACTTTGTGGCAAGTAGTCCACAATTAATTATAAACTCGCCTAAAAATAGAGGTGGGGGGAGGGGAGAAGAAAGTATTTCCTTTCTGTAGTTTCCGAGGCTGCTGCCTTCCAGATTCCTGCCATTTCCTCTTTCCTACATACTGCAGAGAAGGGAAGAATCTAACCCGCTGCTCTAAATCAGCCTTCATTTTGTTGCTTACTACCAAAGTCTGGAAAGATTCAAGTTTGGTTGTATTTTTAATTAATTTGGGAAGAGAAAGTAAATCTGAGCCTTTTAACTATGTGCATTTTTACATATGGATGAGTTCATCTCGTCTACTGTACACTGGAAGAATGCCAGGGGAATTTAGGCATAATACAACATTTCAGTCAATATTTAAAAGATGTTTGAGCTTACTGGATATTTTAATCACCAGAACAGCCAAGAAGCCCTCACCCATCAATGTTGTTTGTTTAAGGATGGGTGTTTCTCCACATTTCACTCAACACAGAGCAAAACCCTACTTTTCAGAATTTTCTTTGGATTCATGTATCTTAGCAAGATGTAACACTGTTGGTTAAAACATTTTCCACCTCATGTACCCAAACAGCTGCATGAATTGGAATTACTCATTATTTATTTGTCCACATCCATTACTAAGATATTGTTAATTTTTTGCATTTGTGTATTTGCTAGTCTTACGTTTATTGTTACATGGAAAGGGAAACTGACCACAGCAGTGTTTACTGGTCCTAATCTAACCTTTCCAAGATTAACTCCACCTTTTCTCTTTGATAACACTTTCAAAACCCTTTTTCTGTACCTCTTTCCCTATTGTTGTATCCCAGGTTTTGAAGAGCAAGTGTAAAAGAGAAAGTGTCCCTTTGTACTGGGTACTGAAATTCATTCCAGGTGAGAGAATTCGCTTTCTAAGAAGTGATCAGGGTGTATCTTAGTTGTCTGGGAATCTGACTACTTCATTAGCAAACCAAATTTGGATGGTTACAGGTAAATCCCCTTGGTGAGATGAGGTTAGGGTTTATGCTGATTTGGGGCTACGCAAATGAACCGCATAGGCAAATCCAAAGCATTATAAAAATAGGTAGCACTTTGAAAAAGTTTAAGATCTGAATCTTCAGGGTCCAAAACTGGAAGCTGTGTGTGAACAAGGCAAAGGAGGGGAGGAGGGAGGCAGAGGAGAGGTATGGGAGAATACAGAGCAGAAGAATGATTTAAGTATTGCCCAAACCGCTGGGTAATTTAGAGGTTTTCTCTGACTGGCTTCTCCCAGCATTATATTTTGTGCTAAACATAAGGTGCAAGAGTTTACATTTAATAACTCTGCCCAAGTTACTCATTTAAATAAATATTGACTGTCCGTGAATGCATCCCAATAGGCAACACAGCAGCACAAGACAGAAATCTTTTCCTCAACAAATGTGCTTCATATAGAAAACTCAATATATGAATTTTCTCCAGCCCAGGGAAGTCACTCTGTAGATTTTTTCATCCTTTCACTGCCTGCTGCTTTGCACTGGCTGGCTACTGGGAGTGAGGTGACAGCAGTAGGACAAACCTCCCAGCATGAATGTGCCCATGTTGGTGTCTCTCTTTTCCTAGGCAGAGCTAACAGTAGAGCACTCAGCAAGATGCTGTGGCTGGAGGCACACAGGGCTCTGGGTGCACTCCACTGCTGTCGGCACACATCCTGAGAGAGGGATGTGAAAACAGGAGAGAGGTTGGTAGGAGGAAAAATTGCGGAGAGCTGAAGTGGCTCAGCAATGCTAGAGGGAATAATAGAGTGACAGCTGTTCTGATTTACTCCCCCTTAATCTAAAAATGAATCAAAACCAGAGCTGTTTTGAGCTGGAGCAGATGATAATTCTTTGAAGTATGCTAGTTCTGCTGTTGTTCCTTCCTTCCTTCCTTCCTTCCTTCCTTCCTTCCTTCCTTCCTTCCTTCCTTCCTTCCTTCCTTCCTTCCTTCCTTCCTTCCTTCCTTCCTTCCTTCCTTCCTTCCTTCCTTCCTTCCTTCCTTCCTTCCTTCCTTCCTTCCTTCCTTCCTTCCTTCCTTCCTTCCTTCCTTCCTTCCTTCCTTCCTTCCTTCCTCCCTCCCTCCCTCCCTCCCTCCCTCCCTCCCTCCCTCCCTCCCTCCCTTCCTCCCTTCCTCCCTTCCTTCCTCCCTTCCTTCCTCCCTCCCTTCCTTCCTCCCTTCCTTCCTCCCTTCCTTCCTCCCTTCCTCCCTTCCTTCCTTCCTTCCTCCCTTCCTTCCTTCCTTCCTTCCTTCCTTCCTTCCTTCCTTCCTTCCTTCCTTCCTTCCTCCCTCCCTCTCTCCCTCCCTCCCTCCCTCCTTCCCTCCTTCCCTCCTTCCCTCCTTCCCTCCTTCCTCCCTCCCTCCCTCCCTCCCTCCCTCCTTCCCTCCTTCCCTCCTTCCCTCCTTCCCTCCTTCCTCCCTCCCTCCCTCCCTCCCTCCCTTCCCTCCTTCCCTCCTTCCCTCCTTCCCTTCTTCCTTCCCTCCTCCCTCCCTCCCTCCCTCCCTCTTCTCTCCCGCTCTTCACCTCTTCCTCCCTTCCTTCCCCTCTTCCTCCCTTCCTCTCTCTTGCTAATAGCTTTCTTTGTGAGGCAGAGCTCTCACTTTCAGCTGAGTGCTGTTCTTGAAGATCCAGCCCTTGGAGTCCTGTGGCTTAAGTGAAATGACAAAACCCGTTGCTGAACAGAGGAATTGAGATTAAAAGTTCGAAAACATGAAAAGAGAAGTCGGAAATCGAGTGGCAAGAGGGCCTCAGCAGCTTGGGAGGTGTTCTCCATGTCTATTGGATGCTAAGAAAAAGCAGGCCACATACCACCATTCAAGCCCCTGTAGGGCTTCATCCTATTTCCTTTGTTGCAATGAAGAAAACTTATAACATGGACAGGATTTTCAACTTGGGGTGTGTGTGAAAGCTCATTTTTTTTCTTCAAATTCAAATGACATAGATGTTCACGAGGTTCCCAGCACTCCAGATTGTCTTTATTTAGTATGCACAAACATGTTATCAGGTGATGAGGGTTCACAGCAGCAGCAGAAAGGAGAGACTGGAGAATGCAAATTTAGATCATAGAATCATAGAATCATTTTGGTTGGGAGAGACCATTAAGATCATTGAGTCCAAACATAACCTAACTCTAGCACTAAGCCATGTCCCTAAAAACCTCGTTTATGCACCTTTTAAGCCCCTCCGTGGATGGTGACTCCGTCACTTCCCTGGGCAGCCTGTTCCAGTGCTTCACAACCCTTCCCATGAAGAAATGTTTCCTAATATCCAATCTGAACTTCCCCTGGCACAACTTGTGGCCATTTCCTCTCATCCTATCATTTGCTGCTTGGGGGAAGAGACCAACACCCTCCATGCTACAACCTCCTTTCAGGTAGTTGCAGACAGTGATAAGGTCTCCCCTCAGCCTCCTTTTCTCCAGGCTAAACAGCCCCAGTTCTTTTAACTGCTCCTCATCAGACTTGTGCTCTAGAACCCTCACCAGCTTTGTGTGATGTGCCTGCCTTGTGATTTTTGAGAGTGACAGAAGAAATGAGTCCAAATGAGCATTGGGTCCTATGTCAGAAAGAAGTAGTGGTGAGTTTTTCTCTTTTTAAAATGAGGGACTGTGTAGAAAACTCCAGGCAGGTTTTTTTGTTGGTTGGGTTTTTTTGGTGTGTTGTTGCACTTTTTTTTGTTGTTTTGGTTTTGTTTAATTTTTTGTTTGTTTCGTTTGTTTGTGTTCTGTTGGTTGGTTGGGTTTTTTCCCCTCATACTTTGTTGCAGATGTCTGGTTTTGCTCTGTGTTTTATTTATTTATAGGCATTTCTATGGCACTCATCACCATAGTATCTGGGCAAACCTCCTTTCCTTTCTGTATCATGTAATTAAATCTATACAAAATACATATGTTCTTGGCAGAAGAAAAAAAAAAAAAGAAAAAAAAAAGTTAAGCTCTTCTTTTGGAAAGGATTTGTTCCCTGCAATTAAACACTGCTTTTGCAATGCTGTATCTTTCCATGTACACGTGAGCGGGGAAACATACAGTCTTGTTAAGGCTGTATGCTCACACACTCTCTACTTTGGTGTGTGGGGCCACAGCACCTGACTTGCAGGTCGGCGCGTGGGTGGCAAGGGGAGCAGCAGGGAAGCAGGCACTTTTGGGATTGTTGGATTTGCCAACTAACTGGGGACCCTGAGGCATGCTTCTGCCTTCCTCACTCATCCAGGCACTGCCTGCATAACTAGCAATAGGCTCAAAGGACACTAACACAAACACACTAACCTTAAATCGAGAAGAACCGGGTCCCCATGAGACTCTTCTTGAGAGGGTAGCTTGCTATTTTTATTATATTTGCATGGCCAGGGCTTCTGGAAAGGCCAGCACATCCCTTCAGCCCAGAGTTTGCAGGATGAGAAGCAGCAAGTGCTGGGGAGAAGATGGAGCTTTCTGAAGGGCTAGCCACATGAGCTGGGACTGGCCACCACCCCTCCATGTGTGACTCATGTCTCATCCTCTAAAGGAAGGTGACTGTCTCCTTCTCCTCTAAGGCATATTTCATAGTGAAAAGTCCATCTGGTATCTGCTACAATGGTCCTGGTTGTTCTGCAAAGCTGATCTGAAGGACTGTGAGGACAAGCTGATGATGGGTCAAGCCCAGATTTGCACTGGAAGTTGGAGCAAAGGTTTGCCAGTCCCACCAGCTAGCTCTGTCCCAGTGGGAGCCTGAATTCAACAGGGCTCAGGCCAGCACAGATGCCTTCTGCATCACCAGGTTAGGAAAACTCTGCTTTCCTTTGTATAAATACACAAACAAATCAGAGCAGGCTGTGTGCCAGCTAAGGCAATGGTCCTGCATTCTCCCTGGGCCAGGTGGGCAACCAGCACAGTGCTGCCTGATATGGCAGTACTTGGGGGGCCATATTCATACTCAGATGAACAGGAGATGGTGTTTAGAAGTATGAGCTGGCTCTTAGAGATTGCCTCCTTTCACCAGAGAAGTCACCTTCCTGTCCAGGGCTAACCAGCAACCAGCCACTGGTATTTCAATTAGGCAGGAGTTTAGAGGATGTGTGGTGTTTTGTGTCCCATGGCAGCACCAACATGAACATGTCACACATTCCTGTTGGAGCAAATAAATCTGGCCCTTTCCTTTTTTAGAGTGGTTTGTTTCACCCATTTCAGAAAGAAATGATAGGTGCACTCCTTTGATGCTTGAAACTCATCTTGTAAGCAGCCCTGGATCCTCAGAGGCAGAGGAATCAGACACCCTCATAACTGCACATACTGCACATACCTCATAGTATCCTCAGACCTCAGGACACCCCACATCATTAGTCACTTCTGAAAACCTTTGATTATGTTTGTGTTCCTCCTCACATTCTGGTTTTGGCAGGCACATGTGTAACCCAGGGCTTGTTCGTCACCCCTCAGGTACTGATCACGTTTTATTACCTGGCTCAATCAGGCCCTACAGTGACACAGCTTTCCCTGGTTTCCAAAGGTCACATGAGCAGAATTTGGCTTGTCTGGAGCTCCAGCAACAAACAAGAAAGAGTTACTGTCTTTCTCCTAGGTGGGAAAACCCATACGCTAATTTTCAGGAGTGAATAACCACAAAACCTATTGAATGCTGAGAATAATAACATTTCCAGATGTTTGAGTTACTGGTTTCTGTGCTGCTGGATTTTTATTACCTTTTCATGCTAGAGTTTTATTTTTTGGCTTACGGAAATCTAAAACTATAAATCGCTGTGTTCTTCACCAAAAGCCAGTATTAATACCTCTGTGTATCTTCACTTTTGTTCATCTTGTACCAAAATAACATTTCACATTTGGGGTCTGAAAGCTGAGGTCCACAGTGGAAGGAAAACACTCTTTATTTATGCTCCTGACTTGAAATGTTTAATTGTTGTTTCAGTCAAAATAAAAGAACAGCACTCTTTGGAAAAGGATGGGACCAGTCTCCTTCCTGCCCAATGATAGGATGAGGGGCAACAGGCACAGACTGAAGCACAGGAGGTTCCATCTGAATATGAGGAGAAACTTCTTTACTTTGAGGGTGCCAGAGCACTGGAACAGGCTGCCCAGAGAGGTGGTGGAGTCTCCTCTGGAGACATTCAAAACTGGCCTGGACACATTCCTGTGTAATCTGCTCTGGGTAAACCTGCTTTAGCAGGTGGGTTGGACTAGATGATCTTCAAAGGTCCCTTCCAGCTACAACCATTCTGTGATGCTGTGAAACAAGATGAAGTATTGCTGGTGGAACATGACAGAAGGCATTACTGTGAGGTACCACTTTCTGATACTTGGAGGCTGGATGACAGCCTTTCAGCAAGCATTAACAGATCAGGCAGGATTCACACCAATCTAGCTTAGAAACACTGAGATATTCGAGAAGCGTAAGTGGGTTTTAGTGTTGGTGCAAACTTCCCCCTAAAAATCTCTTACTGCTGACAGAGGAAGGTGATACACCCGGAGTGCAGCGAGGGTCTGCCAGAGCAAGTACCAGCCAGCCTGCAGAGCCTGGGCAGCCCGGCAGCAGCGCAGCACACGGGCCCGCCGAGCCGTCATTCATTGTTTTCTAGTGCCACCCTGAGGGCGGTGGCTGCGCCGGGCCGGACGGCGGGCGGCAGCGGGCAGGAGCCGGGCGGCGGCGGCGGCTCCGCGCTTTGTCGCGCCGAGATTAAAATAATTACATAAAAATTATAAATAAAATAAAATAAAATAAAATAAAATAAAATAAAATAAAATAAAATAAAATAAAATAAAATAAAATAAAATAAAATAAAATAAAATAATAAAATAAAATAAAATAAAATAAAATAATAAAACAAAATTTAAAAAAAATTTTAAAATAAGTAAAGACAAGCCGGGAGGCGCCGGAGGATAACAAGACAGCAAGAGGCGGCACCTCAAAGCCAGTGCTGGGGCTCAGGCTGGCCTGGGGGGGCTGTAAGCATTTGGGACCTTCTGAAGCGGGCCGGCAGGGACAGGCTGGGCAGGGTCTCACCTGCGGCTTCCCAGTGATGGCAGCTGGACTGCGGGTGAAGCCATCCAGCTCCGGGTACTGCTGTCCTGGTGCCCATGGGGACAGGCCCCGTGAAGGGGTGCACAGGGTGGGTTTTCTCGGTTCGTGCAACCACAGCTCCTGATGAGGTGACTGGCCTGGGTTTTCAGCTCTGAGCAGCACTCCCGTCCTGCCTGAACACCACCAGCAGCCCCATGGGCAGACATGAACATGAACTCCACCATCCATGCCAAAGCATTTTATGAAGTTCTGTACCTTTCCCTTTGCCAAGGCAGGTGCACTCAGCCCCAGCTGACCACAGAATGTTTATTTGAGGGGGCAGACATTTGTCAGGAGCTTAGGCTGGCAGCACGATTTTAGGTCAGAAACAATCAGAGTAAATACATCAGTGAATGAAACTGGCAGTGTTGTGCCACTGATGCTGGAGGAAATCTCTGAGCAATCCCAGTACAGCCGTGCCTTTCAGTTTTAGAAACCTAGAAAAGATCGATAAAGCAATAGGCTACCTACATAAGCCAATGCCATGCCATAGTCCTTGGCTTTTAGCTGTGCTCTTCACTGATACATAAAAACAGAGATTCAGCAATGATGTATATCACATAACACAATCCTCCATGAGCATGCAGTCAGGTTTGTTTGTATCTTATTTAAATACTACTCAGAGGATGAAATCAAAGATGCATTTTCATCTTACCCTCCAAAGCTGTCCAAAACAAGTGATGGGCTTATAGTAATTCAGGGCTATCTGGTGTATCAAAGTATGTGCAATGATGTTTTTGGAGGAAGCATGCAGTAAGTTAAAAACAGGTTAAGGCACTAGTTTGGGACTTTGGAGACCTAGTGTCAATTCCCAGCTCTGCCACAGACTCCCAGTGTGACCTGAGGCAAGCTGTTTCCCTCCCAAAACACTTTCACAGTCAGAGAGAAGGCAAAATCCTGCTTCATATGAGTTTTGCCTTTGACTTCATGGAGCCAGCTCCCACCCACGCATTTCAGAGCTTAAAAATTAAATACAGGGTTAAGTACCTTGCTGAATTAGTGCCAGAACTTCCCTGTGTTTCAGTTTCCTATACCTAAAAGAGGAACGAAGATCACTTCCCTATTCCCAGTCACTTTGCATGCTTAGGCTGAAGTCTGTTTGGCGTAGGACTGAGTATAATGACTGCGACTGTGCTTATGACTGTTTGCCTGATAAACTGCAGATCAAGCGAGAACTAGACTTGTCAGAGGCCTCACGTTTGGCTGCCTTGATTTGCAGTTGGGTGCTGTCATACCTTACCAGTCCCTTTGCACCGAGAGGGCTTTTTCTATTGCCAGCAGATAACTGGGCATTAATCAGAGAATCACAGGATCATAATAATGTCTTCTGTTGCATCAGACCTTTAAAGGTCATCTAGTCCAACCCTGCAACAAGCAGGGACATTTTCAACTAGATCCAGTTGCTCAGAGCCCCAGCCAACCTGGCCTTGAATATTTCCAGGGATGGGGCTTTTGCCACCTGTCTGGGCAACCCATTTTACCACCCTCATTGTAAATCATTCCATCCCACATTAAAGAAAAATCAGTGTCTCTGCCTAGACAAATGGTTATGTTTCTAGTAAGGGTCTCCCTTACCTGTAGCACCTGCTCATCTTTTCATGGAGTGGTGTGTTGTGACAGTATACAGCTAAGTTTATATAAATGGCACCTTAGAGTGCTCTACTAAACAGGATATTCCTGTTGGCAAAGGACTGCACATTTGCTTAAACCAACAGTTGTAAGTTGCAGCAGCCCTTGACAGGTACAAACAAGGAACCACACTGATAGCTGAGGGGAGGAGGGATTACTAAGCTTAACAAGAAAAAGACTTTGGCATTTACATGCATAGCATGGATAGACTCTACAAGGTAAACAAATATGGCATAAAAGCATATTTGGCTATTCAAATGACCTGATTGTTCCTATGATGATGATGTCTCCCGGCATGTATTTAGTAACATGCTAATTGACTTTGCATGAATCAGGAAGAAAACTTTTCACTATCTGTTTCAGGATGGTTTCTTTTGACATTTTCTTTTAAGTTTCATTTATTTATTTATATTGTGGGCCTGTTTGAAATGAAAATAGATCTTGGCTCTTGCTGACACGCCAGGCTGCCTGTGCCAGAGCTGATCTTTTCCAGGGCACAGGCAGTACAGCCAGGCCTGTGCAGGCTGCTGCAAGCAGCACTGGATCAAAGCTGGGCATTACTATGTCCCTTCTCCAGGTCCAGGTCCTCTTCTTGCCCAGATAGTTGGTGCTCCAGTGACAGCTCAGCCCAGCAGTGAGTTCTGAGCTGCCTCTACTTACAACCTGAATATGCAAAGCACTAACCAAAGACAGCCTTGGTGAGTCTCCAGTTATTTAAGCCTCAGGTACATATGCATGGCTCCAACCTGACGGTTACAGCCAACATTAAGCTGACAAGAACAACCAAGGCCCTTCAGGACATTTAGAAAACTACTCACCCTCCGCACAAAGTTTTTGATTTCCAACATTAAATGCACTAATAAGTTTGTTTAGCTATTCTGAAGAGGAAGTTAAAAAGTCAACGGAGGAAGCAGAACACAAACAGGCCATTCAATTCATTAGCCCTCCATGCTGGAGACATGCATTAGAATGGCAAATGAGATTTTTAGACATTTGACTGATAAAATGGCTATTAATGTTTCTCTTGTTAAGAGAATAAATTTGTTCTGGTCATATGAGAACAGTTGGCAAGCTGAATCATAACCAGCAAGATAAACACTTGTGATAAATTGACCTTTGCCCTCACATTTGAGCCAAGCAGGTAAGATGAATTCAATCGGTCAATTTATTTTATCCTTACTGCACCTACAAAACTTCTGGGAGCTTGCACAAAATTTCCCCATGTACTAGTTGTTTAATGTGGTTTAAGGGTTATCTTCACAGAGAAAGTCAGACAGGTAGATGATGTGCAAAAGTTTAAAAAGCAGAGTGTTTGCTGACTGTGGGGTAATAGAGACAACAGGGCCAGTCTTCTGCTCCTGCAGTCACTTTGTAAACTACCTGGCAGAGGCGCACAGCTCTAAGTTTCATCAGCCGGTGCTCAGGCGTGCATGTAACTTCCTTCTCCACAGACGGCAACGTTTTATACGCAGAGATGCTAGCAAGGCCTGGGAGCATGGTAATTCACAGGCACCCCACAACAAATGGAACTGAAAACTGTCTTTCAGATAGTACTTGGGGAGGAGGTCAAACTCAGTTTCACGCCCAGTGTACTCTGATGAGCATGCAAAAAATTCCACCCTGGTTTATAGGACTTGGAGATACGGTGATAGATTGATTTTTAGAAAGAGATCAGAGGTCTTGCAGCCTCTGGAGGCATGACTGTCTCTATCTGTGCTTCTATGGATGCTTCTTAGAAGCGGTACCTGCCAAAATGACCCCCTGTACCTGGGCCGGGCTGTGCTGTGGGCTGAAGCCCTGCCAAAACCCAGCAGCACTGCCAGACCCAGCAGGGACAAGCAGAGACCTCACACTGCTGCCACCTTTCCTGCCGCTCCGCTGCAGGCCTGGAAGCTGCTTAACACAAGGGAAACTGCACTTAGAAAGAAAGCAAGGGAAAAAGATTGACACGGGGGGGGAAGGAGTTAAAAGCCTGCCAGTGTTTAAGAATGGTCCTCTGAAGCCTTCTCAAGTCACTGCAGCCACCAGCCCAGTCTTAAAAGACGTTGTAAACTGTCATTTTTGGAAGCACAGTCCTGACCATTTAAGTGGCAAGAGCCATGTATGGTCAGTGGGGCCTTGATTTTTGTCTGGGCTTGAAGGCACTGCCATCATATAAATAATCACCAAACATTTCAAAGCCTTTGAAAACATTTCGTTTAATTTAACATTTTAATGCTAGGAATGGGCTAGAGTTTAGGTGTGGTGGTTTCACATATTTTTGGAACCTGTTTATCATCTTTTATTAAGACTCTGAGAAGGCAACTCACAATACTTCAGTGACTCCAGTGATGCTGTAATTTCTGCTTCTTTGTTTTCTGAATGTGATTAAGTTAAATTCCTGTCTCCATGTCAAGCTGCTTCCTGGAGAGACACTTAGAGGTCAGCATCACAAGGCTTTGCTTGATTTGGTTTGATTTCAGATCAATGGCTGACCTGGTGATCAAAGACAGGAAAACCTGTTTTATATCTGGCATATCTTAGAGACTTAACCTAACAACCTACCTCCCAGCTAAATTTCATGTTTTGTCTTCTTTTATTTAAGATGAAAAGTGAACAATTGTTAAAAAAGTATAACCTGTCCTCACAGATCTTGCTGTCCTTTCACAAACATACTTTAATGCTGGAAAATTTGCAGTGGAAACATCACTCCTACTGGCAAACTTTCAGCCCGTATCTCATCACAAGGACAGGGTTTCTCAAAATGTGTTTGGCCATGGTTGCCCCATCTGAAGCAGCTTAAAGGACTTCAGCATTAAGATACTTTTTTTTTTTTCATGCCTTGCTGCTTCTTACAAAACAAAACGCAAGTGACAACAGCTCAGCTGTGGTATCTGTCTCAGTATCCACCGAACAACATGCTGTGGTTGAAGGGATGTTGGTGTCTCTGAACAGATGTTGATAATGGACCAGTATACACAGTGGGAGGCTTGCTAGTAAAGCATAAGGATTAACTTCATGTGCTGTGCAACAAAAGGAAAGCTTAAGAAAAATTCTGTGCATATGAAGAAGCTGAATTTAGATCTGGAAAACTCCTCCTCTATTAAGTAATTTTTCTGCCAATATTAGCATAGAACATGAGTCTCCAGGCGTTCATCAGCCATGGTGCCTACACTACTGCCCACATCACGGATCTGGCCCTGCTTGTGGCTTCATGACTAGCTGTGGACAGACACCACCAAGCAAATATTTAAGAGCTTTAACTTCTCCTGTGCCTTGTTATTTTTCAATAGGTTATCTCAGGTCACCTGCTGCATGGATACTCTCTCATGCTGTACATGTCACAAGCTTGTTTTCACAAAATGGCAAATGGCCATCAGTTGACACTGTGGATGTTTTTCAACAAAATGCTGTGCACAGGGTATTACCAACTCACAGAAACTTTTCCTCCTGAGACAGGTTGTGTACAAAACTGGGACTCTCAGAAGCTGAATTTAAGTACTGCCATGCTATCAGCTAGGACCTTTGGTTCCCCACCTACCTCCAGATTTGCCAGTTACGTGTTCATTTGGTTTGGTTTGGTTCCCCCTCCCTAGATTGCATCTAATACACTAAAGGGACACAGCAGCGTACAAAACTCATAACTGTGGGTTGCCACCTCTTGGCTGGTGACATGCAACTAGATCCAGCAGAGATTACTCTGAACAAGACCTGGCATTTGCCAATGCAGAATGAAGTGGAATGCATGCCTAATACCCTCAACAAAACACATTTCTGTCCCTACATGAGTCACCATAATGGGAATAGGTAGTACAAGTGGTCTAAATACCTTTGCACTGCATCTTTATTTCTCATTTTCCCCTCCCTGGGACACAGGTAGGCTCAAGCAGAAGTATCTCCTTTTCTACACCACTCCTTGGAGCAATAAAATGAGACAGTGACCACAGTGTCCTATGCATCTTTGCATTTCTCCCTCTCTTTGCTCCAAAAAGGGATAAACAAGTTAACACTGTGGAAGAAGAAGCCCTTAGCACTGCACAGCAGAGATCCTTCTTCACTGAGATGCAGAGGACAGTTTTCAGCTCACCAGGAAAGTGCAGATTAACTTTTGCAAGGGCTTCCTGCTGTTCAATTTCTTTCCTCCCACCTGCTTTGCTCTTCCTCATCCCTACAGCAGACAGTCATTTAACTTTTGCATTAGGTGTGGGAGCTGCAAGTTTGGAGAAGAGAACACTACCACCTTCAGAGAGTTGGTGGTAGAGCATCTGGAAATGCACATGAGCTGATTCAAAGCCTGAATGCAAGAGCTGAAATCGAAGCACCTGAGTCTGCTCCTAATTCTTCTTCTGAGACAGGGTGGACAAGGTGTCTTTAGCTAGGCCCATGCAAACCATAGCAGATTTTTCCTGATAATTCTGTCTTTGTGTTCAAATGCACTATCACATGTAATTTAGGGATTTTTTAATCCTCTTTTTTTTTTTTTTTTTTTTTTTGCTTTTAAATGCATTAATTCAGCTTTCCATGGGATATTTAGAGCCAGTCATGAAAAAAGCCTGAGCTAAAATAGCCCAGCAGCAGTCTCACCTCAGGAAAATCAGATTCCTCTTTGCAGAACACAGTCTTCAATGTGAACTTTCATGTTCTGTCCAGCTATTTGTTATTTGTTTACCGTGGCAAACTCTTGTCTTCATGGCAGTGCTTTTGCACCAGGAGGTGCTGGTCCATCATGGCTTCTTAAGAAAGGAACTCTGACTTTGTGCGTGCTTTTTATTAGAGCTAATACTGTCAAGAAAGAGAGGGAATTGTAGGCAATGTAACATCCCTTCAGATGCTGGCAAGCATGATCCAACTCATGTGCTGCATGGTGTGCAGATCCAGTCCACAGAAACGTTATCCCATTTTGGTTATTTCAGACATATTATAGAAATTTCTTACAATAAGACAATTCTGTTCATCATTCCCACTGTCAAATGAAGATGTTCAAATGAGAGCTTCTTGCTGCACTTTCAGATGAAGGCAAGGGCATGCAGGTGGTGTAATTGCTCGTACCAAGTGGGAGATCCCCACAGGCTCTGCCATCAGGGCAGGCTGAGGGGCTGCCCCATGGCTGTCGGGTACCTGCAGCACAAGAGACTGAGGTCCATGCTGGACCTGCAGCCCCACGCAGGCCTGTGCGCCTCCAGGTAGCCTTTATGTGGATCAGTAATGCCTCAGTGTATGGTGGTCTCCTGGTCAGTGATACAGCAGATACCATTAACATCTCTTATTGCATTGAGGCTTCTGGGGTACTGACGGTGGAGAAGCCTCAGCCACTGTCTGTCATAATTACACAGACGGATTAGTGAGAAGGAAGCATCCAAATTTTGTATTTTCTTGCTGGCTTAGCTAAAACACAGCCGCAGTGCCTAGAGAGATGCTAAGCTGGCATGTCTGCTTTGGAGGCAATCAGTCACAGGTGGTTACCTCACCTCCTGCTTGGGGAATCTCCATGCAGTTTGAAGGCAAAATGCACGTTATCATGAGAGTGTGATAACATGCTGATGGAGTACCAACACTTGCAGGAGGGCAGGAATGGCTCGGGCACCCTGCAGCTGGCCTTGAAGCAGCAGCCCAGCTGGAAACATGGCTGACTCAGAGCATGCCTTGCTATTCCAGGAACATGGACCTGCCGGCCAAGAAAGAATGTACAGTAAGCATCATCCAGTGATCCAAAGGCATTTCTAGAAAAGAGCTGTTAGGCTAATGCATAATATTCCCTAAAGCAGAAGTCTTGAACCAAACGACTGCCTCCTGCCTGCTGCTGCAGAGATTTCTGTCGGAAGACCACAGGACGGCTGTCAATCAAAGTAAATGGTTGGCCACAGTGAAGCGGCTCCAGTGTGCTTTCCATGCTGCAGAGCTGCATGCCAGGAGGGGCAGCCTGTTTTGGATGCTGCTGTGTGTGCATAATTGGACAAGTCTAATCTGGGTAGACTCACCAGGACCGTGGTGAGGTTCACAAACGCATTTGGCAAAGAGCAAGCCAGGAAGAGCTGCTGAGCCTAAACGTCCTGGAAGTGTCATCTCTTCTGGAAAATGGTTTTCTGGCCTGTGAAACAGACACCTGGCCAGAATGTGGTGGGTGGCAAAGATCGGCAAATCTCACACTTGCTTCCTAATAGATGTTGCAAAAAGATCAAGCAAAGAAAATTCCCAAATCCCACACCATTTGAATGAACAGCTTTTATATTTTGGTGCAAGGAATAAATGCCCATCAACTAAGAGATAATTTTAGGTGCAGAAACATACCTCCAGTTTTTCAGGTCCTGGACAAGAGAGTCTGATACTTCTCATTACTGGCACAACTAGCTGAGATTTGAGCTAGCAATCTAGGAGAGAGATACCTAAATTCGGCATTGCCTTACAGCTTCCTACCACTGCTTGTTCTAGTAGGCAGAAACCAGCTGTGCAGCAGCAACTTATCCTGGTCATTTCCCTCTTACAGGTAAGCTGGTTGTTCTTATGGCTTTATTTTGAATGACGAAAAGAAGATTCACACCTTGTAAGAGTGAAAAATGTGTTGAGGCTGTAGCACATGCTGCTGAAAGCAGGCAGACATGTGCTTCATAAGGCATCTGCTGTAGCATAAGTCTGATGCAAAAAGCAAAACCTCACCAAACACCAAACGAACAGTCACCAGCTGCGAACCACCTGACCTGCAGCTGCGTGTTGTGTCAGAAGCAGTGATGTGGCTCCAAGCCCCAGGGGAATGGCTTTGGCATGGGCCTGGCACACGCACTCACCTGCCCCTGCAGGAGCACAGGATTTGTGTGCACGCTTGCCATCTCCCATTTCAGTACAAGTTACAAACTGATTTATGGCCATGAAGGATGCTTTCCACTTTGCAGAGTCAAAGGGAAGCAGCTCTTCCATCTCTGAGCCAAGATCAAGAGTGCAAGCCCAGTCCACCAGCTGAGCTGCTCTGAGCTGTGTGCTGTCTGGCAGCAGAGGTGCAGCACGTGTGCACCCAAAGGGCACTTGTGGCATCGCGTGCATCCCCAAAGACAAGGAGCTGCAGGGCCAATGAGCTCTGGCCAGCCAGTGAGTGCTCAGCTGCGAGGAGTGGTACATCAAGAGAGGATGAAACCCTGTGAAACCTAAACACTGTGCTGTATTGTCAGGCTAACTGATGTGTTGCCAAGTGGCCTTAGACGTAACTTTCTGCTGTGAATAGCACTGTGCGGAGACTTTGTCACTGACCTGAAGACCTTAGGACACAGAGAAAAGACGATGGGTGGGACATGAAGCTGCTCATCCAGGATGCCTGCCAAATTCATGGTGGGGTTGGGGACAGATCCCAGCCCTGTTGCCAGTCTCTTTGTGAGGCTGGGTGCAGCATCACTACACCTCAGCTGCCAGTCCCCAAGCACTTCATTTAGCAGGATGCTCATGCTGCTGCCACAGCATTTTCTGTTCCAAGTGCAATATGACCATGAGTGACAAGGACAGAAAAGATGGGACCCTCTGCTCTAAGTCAGGTTGACTTTTCTCTGCTCTACAAAAAAAGCCCAGATTTTTTAAAAGATCACTCCTCAGTGATCACAGTGAATGGCTTCAGCTGTTTGTTTCCCACGTACCTTACAAAAGTGTGGAATACGACTTTTGGATCTAGATTTGATCACAAATATCTGCATCCCGGAATTTGATTCAGCCAAGGTCCATATTTGGCTGTGAAACTAAATACCTCCCAGATGGCTCCCTTTCAGTAGGGGTTTGAGCATGTTTCAGTGTGGTATTTAGCATATGGAAAAAGCACAAAAAAACAAAAAAGACTCACTATTTCATCACACTTACCTGAAATTTGTATCTAGGATATATAAACAAAAAAACCCAAGTGTTTCACAATAAAATATGGCATATGACCATGTGAATTTGGGCTGCTAGTGCTGTCCTCATGAAAGAGCATATGGGTGCTAAGCTGGCATGAGCAGCAAAGCTAATGTAGGCTGAGACTCGGCAGTACACAGTGCGTGGGTAACAGATGAACACAGGCAGATAACCATTAACTGGTGAGCATAGAGTCCTGCTGACTTGCTGTTGTTGGTCTCTGTTCTGTTGTTATTATTCATGCGCTGATTAAATCCTCACACATATCAATCTCTGCTCAAGGAAGCCTATGTAGACACACTGAAATGACGTTCAGCGTGTTAAGTCTTCACAGTGATGGCACACCATACTTTGCTTCTGATCCATCTTACAAAAGGTGGGTGGAAGAGGAGAAGGACCTGTTTCTTATTTGCCTTTTAAAACAACCACTTCTATTTATACAAGATAAACAATTCTTGAGGTTCCCAGGCTTGGATCACCTACTCCTCCAGCTTACAGGTGAAGGGAATGTCTCTGTAGAGGGATCTTGGGAGTAGGTGCTGCACCAGGCTTATCCCCTCCACCCTCCCTGCATGCCAAGTCCATGGCCCCAAAAGTCCCAAAGAAGGTCGCTTGGGCAGCAGGACTCATCACGCTTGCTCTTCCTCTTCTGGGTCAGCAGGAGTTCAGCATCAGGCTAACATCTCGTTTACTTTCAAACCTGCCTCTCTCAGTGGATTTAGAGAGCTGTTGCAGCGTAATGCAAAGCTACCGCAAAGCCATCAGCCCTTGCTGTAGCCACTGTTAACACAGAGGTGGTGCCTACATCCTCTCTGAGGCCAAGGTGCAGGGATCAGCTTGTTCATGACACTCCGCTATAGCAGAAGAAAATGGTCCAAGCTGATTTCCCCAAGTCTCAGCCCACTGGAAGAATCTCAAGTCTCTGTTTCTATGTAGATCCCTGTTCATTGGAAAAAGCAACTTCACTCAGACTTGCATGAACTTCCTACAAATGCTGGACCCATCCAGTGCCTGGAAAGGGTGGGAAATCTTCAAGAGGACACAATCACCAAAACACTCAGTATGGATGAGACAGGAAGCTATCAAGTGCCTGCAGAGCATGGACCAACACAAACGCAACAGCCAAATAAGCCTAAGTGTTCTCTTAGAAGAAGTCTAGGCTCCTTTTTGCAGTTCAGGACAGAAAGCTGGTGAGACACTCTCATGAACAGCACTTGGGTAGTGGGCCAGACAGAAACCAAGCTCATTCTCCCAGTATATAACATCAGCTCCATGGTAGTGATAGAGTCACAGTGGAGTCCTAGCAGAATTGGCACAGGGTGTAGAAGCTGGGGCTGTGCAAATCTGAGGAAAGCCAAGCCATATATTTCACATTGCATAAAGATAATTTAAAGCAAAAGCAACAGAGCACTTCAAGGTTCTCACTGCTGTGATGGCAAGCTACAGCATTTTATGTTACATTTTTTGAAATACAGAGGAAAAGAGGTTAAGAATGTCACTAAAATGTCCCAACACTCCAATATTGTGAGGCAAAATCACTGAAGCCAGTTCTACTGAGAGGACACTGAGGCAAAGAAAAGTACTAATTAATTGCACAGCAAGGCTGGAAAAAACTAAGCCAACACACAAGAATAAACCAGCCCAGAAGAGCATATAATTCCCCATGTGCTTTCTTCCACTCTGACCAATACCATCTGCTTAAAAAAAAAAAAAAAAAAAAAAGGCATATGTCGCTATATTGAGATTTTTCTGAAACCCAACTTTGCTCATTTAGAGTCTTTGGGTATCTCTGCACTATGACACAATGCAGAAATTATCCATTTTAAAGAGAAGGGCATGACACATCCTACAGTGTTTAACATCTAACAGAGAAAGTCTGAAGAGGAACTACAAGGGGCTGAAAGCTGGAAGTGGACACATTCAAGCTAGGAATGAGGGCCACCCTTTTAACAGGGAGGGTGGGTAACACTGTAACCAACAGCAGTGGGAAGCCACAGAGGCACTGCCCCTTGACACTCTCACATTATGCCAGGCTAGGAAGACGTGTACAAGTTAAAACTAGTTACTGATCTCAACATATTGGCAGCTGTATACTAGCTGAAGATCAGGGCCAGAACACCTGCTGGCCCTCTGTTTCAAATTCAATGAAAAGGTTATCTGAATTCAAAGCACCTCCTCTCCTTACTACTTCTGTTTGCCTTCAGAGGATCGGGGAGTGGAGTGTGTCATGTACACCGGTCGGAGGTGTGCATGACCTTGTTCCCTCCAGGGAGGCTCAGGCTGAGCTCTGCCCTCAGGAATGCTGAGGTCCATTCACACCAGAACTGTATGATTCTCATTACAGACTTACTGAATTTTGTTTCCCTCCTGGACTAAGCGTGAAGAGTGTGAAGTGCCAGCATGCCAGCGCTCTTCAGGGCAGAAGGTACAGAGAGTCTCCACGGCAGCCCACCATGGGGATTCCCATGCCGGTCCCTGGAGCTGCAGAGATTGTAACGTGGCAACTCAGGCTAGCACAGTAAGAGCCAGAAGGTCTCAGCCTCTTGGTTATCCTGTGATATCATTTGTAGACAGTTGTGCTTTATCACTGCTTTTAATGGCGTGACTGAGGAAAGCAGATTCTTCTGAGATCTCCACTAGCTCAGAGGTGTGGGCACTGTCACTGGATGGGACAAGCTCACTGGTCTGGAAGAGGCAGGTGGGATTTCTGTGTCCAGGACATTTTAGATACTCCTGAAGCACTTGGATTATGTATGGCACAAGGAAAACTCATTGATGCGTGGTTCACTCCCAGCCCCAAGCACTATAAAATAAGACATGCCCCCAGCCATCACCAGTTGGCAGTCTGAACTGAAGCATGCATACTTAAAGTGATCTTGGTATATGAAGCTTAACAGCAGTAGAATAGTCTACTGGCAGTGAAACAACAGAATTATTTCACCATTCTTTCTCAGGGGGGACATCCCTTTGTCTCTCAGACATTTATGAAGAAAATCAATCCAGATCCTTCATAGACATCAAAAATGGGACAGCTGTCACCACCACCAAGGTCTTAGATCATGCTCCCTGCTGTCATGACCGTGCAAAGGCACAGCTGGCTGCTGTGGCATTTCATTTTTATTTATTTTTGCCCCCCATGGGAATTTAGTCCTTTGGCTTTGTTCTTTAGCGCTATTGACTCCTCAGTGTGAAAAACCCTTGTGAACCCATAAAAAAGATATGTTTCCCAGTCAGGCATTGTCATGGGAGTTGCTTTTCTCCACAGCCTGAATAACCAGCAAACCAAAATGATATGCAAAAGCAAATCAGTACAAAAAAAGACGACATTTTTGCTACTGCAGACTTTTCCGTAAGATTTGGAAACAACTATTTGCTGGCATCTGCCTCAGATGACTGCTTAGGTAATGCATGAGACCATAAATCCCACCTGACAAGACATCCACAGAAGAATCAATGAACCGTGAGTGCAGACAGCAACCTGTTCTGTTGCTTTCAGATACAGCAGCTTTTCCTCCATGTTGCTTTTTTCCGAAAGGCACATGATGCAGTTGAATGCCACAGGCAATAATTTAATGAGATTATGTTCATCCCAGACATGTTGTTGATCAGCTGTGAGATGCACCACCACTGGGTGAGATGGCATAAACCATATGACCTTGTCTGAAATTGAGGCGAGCAATATTTCTGCCTCACCTGCAGACCTGCTGGAGGCATCACAGGGGTGAGATAACAACTCTTGTACAGAAACTGCAATTAAGGATGAGACGTGATTTGTGCGAGTCACATCGTCCAGTTGCCCTTGTAGCACTGTAATTTTTGACTCACAGCTGTGCACTGTGCGGGCTGCCTTTTGCCACCAGTATGCACAGTTGCGAGTGTAAGGTGACCCAAGCTTGAAATACAACTTGCTCAGGCCAGTTGTTTGAGTGGGTGAACAACCCCGAGAGACATAACCTTTGTTGTCCCTTCCCCATAAGTTTCTTTCTCTATTATTTCTTTCTTCTTTTTTTTTTTTTTAAATTTTCCTGTTACATTGAAGCCTCAGCATAATTATAGGCTCCAAAAATCAGCAGTTTTATTTCCTATTACCCCAGCAAATGCTATTAATGCAGTAGCGCTGCTGGCTGCATCCTGGAAGAGCTTCTCCAGCAAAAATAGGAAGACAGATAAGTGTCTGTTTTAACTAGTCATGCATATGGAGCCCAGTGTGGGAGGTTGGACTAGAAACCTCTGGAGGTTTCAATCCATTTGCAATGTTCTGGGATTTTGTCAGGGATGCCAAGTTATGTAACCTTCATATTACCATTGATCACACACGCCACAATTGCAATGGAAGTCAGTGACAGAGTACTCCAGCTGGTGCGGGGGGCAAAGGGAGAGGACCTGTGATAGCATGTAAAAAGTTGCACTGGTTTGATGGAAGCAAGATAATTTTCTTCATGCAGTTAGAAACGTTTTCACAGCTAGCATGACTATTGTTCGGATTTAGCTTGAGAAAGATAAGATAGCACCCTGGGACAGAATTAATGTTTTTCTTCAAGTAACTTTCTAGTATCTTTGAGTTGGAACAAAGAGAATGTAAGAAATTACTGTTATCCCAGTTGTTGTCTGGGACCTAAGGTCTCTTCTGAGCTCTCTGCGCGCAGTGAGGAAGGGGAGCATGGATAGGCCAGAGCTTGACTGACATCCAGGCTGATTTATGAAAATACTCCATGCCATTAGTGTCATGCTTCATACTTAACAGGAGCTGGGTTTTCTGGCCAGTGTGACGACCTGTTATGATTCTCCTCTGTTTCGGTTGAGTAAGGTTCAGGAGCTCTTCTAGTTCAGCCTTTTGCCATCCCGCAGTTTTGCAGAGGCCTCTGGGCCTTTCTGCCTTTTCCCCTGGGATCGGCTTTGGGACCAGGTGCTGCTTCCTGGGAGTGTCTGCTCGGTACAGACGGAGTTCATGAGGAGTTGTATTGAGTATCCTGTATTGTATATTCTGTTTCCATTATATACATATATATATATTAGTAGTAGTGGTGGTATATTAGTATTATTTTGTTATTTTATTAAACTATGTTTATCTCAATCCAGCAGTTTCTCCCTTCCATTTGAATTCTCTTCTCTATTTTGGGTTGGGGTGGGAGGTAGTGAGTGAGTGGCTGTGATGGCTAGCTCAGGTTAAACTGTGACTTAAGTCAAGAAATGCTCCTTTATGGCAAAATAGGTAAAGCAATCCTATTTGTTCACCTGGAAGAGCAGACTACCTGCCCCTTGGTAACATTCCCAACCCCAATGCACAAGAAGCCTGCCCCTCAGGAAACATTAAAAATGCCCATGAGTTTAGACAGAGGATGTGTGACTGCTTCAGATGTGGCATTTAACAAGACTTATGCTGGCCTTTTCAATAGCCAGCATGTACAAACAGGGACATGGAACTTAGCAATATGCAGACTGACAGTACACCATCAGTTTTGGATGAGCTCTGTCCCCACAAAGGCTGAAGAAGCTGTGCCCCCGGGAGAGAGCTTGGCCTGCAGCTCACCGATGATCTCGCCAAACCCCAGAGGTATCTGGAAGCATCTACCTGTGGGGCGCACTGCTGCAGAGATGCAGACAGGGCTGTTGGGGAGGTGAGTTGGGTGCCCTGGCAGAGACTCAAGCAGAGGCTGAACAGCTACCAAACGTCACCTACTGCGATTCTCTTCAAGCCAACACATCCACCTGCCTGGACAGCTTTCCTCCAACGCTCCCTTTGGCTCTGACATTAGATGGCTTTCCTTTGTGTGACCGTATTTGGTCTCATGCGTGCTCTTGGGATCACATGGGGGCAGACAATTGAGAAACATGTAATGGTAGTGAGCAGAGTCTGAGATGGTAGACCTGCATAAGAGGACTGGAGTGAAGACACCTCACTATGCTAAGCTTGGTAATACACTCC
The DNA here is from genome assembly GCF_964273445.1 of Streptopelia decaocto. Taxonomy (NCBI): domain Eukaryota; kingdom Metazoa; phylum Chordata; class Aves; order Columbiformes; family Columbidae; genus Streptopelia; species Streptopelia decaocto. The sequence continues at coordinate 37,932,150 of NC_138657.1, forward strand.
TTGGGGATTACCAGACATATTACCACTAAAGACATCAAACACTACACGAGCACTAGCTGTGGTATCAGAAACTCAGATCTCCTTTTCCTCACTTTCATCTTCTGGATATTCAAGAAAAGGCTTCATTGTAGTTTTACACCTCTGGTCAAATTCCTGCTTTCTGTATCAAAGATATGGATAAGATAAAGCTTATTCAACTTAAAATACATACTTTAACCACACACGTGCTCAGTGAAGCTTAAAGTCTTAGAATAGTAGGAATCTCACTTAAAGCAGCAGGACTTTGCAGCGGCTTTGACCTGTGCCGCACAGTTCCCTGATGTTCCTCCCAGTGTAGATCATGCTCCAGCATCATAGAACAAGCATCCACGTGCATTGTCACGTGGGAAGATACGAGGGTCCAAAAGACATCCCTTCACCCTTGTGTGCTACTGTCTCTAGGTTCTCCTCACTGCTGGAGGTGTTAAGGGTCCCTACCAGCAAGTTAGCCTTGGCCCAAAGATCAGGCTGTGAAGGCAGGCTGAACTGACAAATGATTTCACGTTCCTAAACCACATCCTGGACAGAGCTCACTCCTGCCCTAGCTGGTGTACAAACAGGAGGAAGTCAGGGAGTAAGGACATCCTTCCCCAACCCAGCTTGTGCTAGGACAGCTGCCACCACTGTCCTTGCTGCACTGTCCCAGTGCCTTGTCACCTACTTGCTCCAGGCAAAAATGAGGATGGTACAAACTCCTGAGCGACACAGGGGCGCACCTGGCCATGCCAGGGCAGAGGGAGACACAACTTGTCTTTGTGGCAGGCTTCTGACCACGGTGACTTGCTCTGCTGCAAGATGATGCACCAGGGTGCCTGCTGAGAAAAAAATCCATACCTATTTTAGTCCATTTTCTTACAGCTTTCACTACCCAGACCCCACAGGAGTACAGGACATTACTGCAACATCCCTCTCAGCTCTGCTGTTTCTGAGGTTCCTGATAACTCAGGCCCACATTCCATGGAGCCATGCCAGGAGCAGACATCCAAGCAAAGACGTGACCATTGAAACACTCACATTGAAGCTGTTTCTTACAACTTGGTACTAAATATTCTCGTGGCCCTTTCTTGTTCTGAGACCCCCAAGCATCCCTGGATCTTTTCCCTATCTCCAGCTCCCTTTTGTGTTGAAAACACCCCCTTTTTTACATCCCTTTGCCCCTTGGGTTAAGCAAAAAGAAGCTCATTCACAACAGGTGTGTAGATTCACTCACCAGTGGGACAAGAGGCTCTTTCACTGGCCTCCCCACCTCCTTGTGAAAAATCAGTTATGATATGGAATTCACACGCTCTGAGGCTCTTTGCTGCTGGTCACCTGTGGTTAGCAAATGGATTCAGAAGCAATTCAGGGGTAAGGCCTGAGAGACAGAGACGGTCAGAGAGGGAGAGGCAGGGGGAATGCCTCATCCCTGATTTCATTAGGAAACCAGTTTAAAAATAACTTTGCACCTAAATAAGTACTTTGATTTTCCAAAGGGCTAAGCTCCTGGGAGAATTTGGCCCAAGGTGTTGCAAAATGCTGATCTCTGCAATCAGCCATAAAGAAGATACTGGAAAGCTTGGGGTATCAACACCTACCTTTGCCCTTAACTATGTATTTTACATCACCTGTTCCTTGACACAGGGTCATTACGAGTAAAGGAAGTCTGCAGAAAGTGCTCATTTACATTATGCAGACTTTGCCCTCTGTAGTTCGGCTAATTGATGTGTTCCATGCTTAGATATCTCAACTCTAAAAGAGGTTCAGTAAGCATCAGCTCTGAATTGCATTTCAACTTTCTTCCCCCACAGTGGAACTGACAAGAGAAAATTACAGTTGGAGGAAACTGGAAAACAAAGCAGCACAAAAGCAGCCCAACACATGCAGCAGAGGAGCCTGAAGTCTATTTGCTCTGTGAATTTTAAATGTGGCAACACACAGCATTAAGCAGGGTTTAGCACCTCCTGTGACCTTGCACACACACACGCAGATAAAGCCCAGCGTGAAGGCCTGCAGGTATCCAGTCAGCTACTTCAGACATCCTTGTTTTGAGTACTTCACAACCACAGGGCTTTTTACAAGTAATCCTACACATTCCACACGTGCAACATGTACACACACACCAACTCTCGTCTCATATGGGGCTTGAGCTGCCAGAGGTCTGAGTGAGCCGATACAGTGCCGAGACGAGTGACCTCCAGCCAAACAGTCTGCTGGAGCTGGGAGGGGATCAACGAGATGCACTTCTCCCCCATCTAACTTCAGCAGACTCAAGGACATCTGCTGCAGAAAGGAGTGCCTGGTGCAGGAACGTTTGTGCTTGCAAGGAATTACAAACATTTTCTAATTCTGGAAGAATCTGCAAGCTGTTGGCATACAAAATGCCACCTCTGTTCTGGCACATTAGCTTTGGACTAATGCCTCCTTTACTAAGCAAAATGACAATTGCTTCTGGGATATACCGACAGAGTCTGACATAATTAATACCAGCCAGCATGCCTTATGGAATAAACATTTTATTCCAATGAGATTCCTGTATTGACTTGATATACTTGAATTTTCCAAGGTGTTTTACCTTGCAGTCTATTGCACGATCTTGCACTATGGAAGTTTAAGAGGACAGACATGGCATGAATAAACACTCTCTCCAGTGAAAGGTCTTCCAGGTTCCGTGGTTGCTAATGAGATCATGAGAAATGTGTGGGTCTGTTTTACCAACACCCCCAGATGCAATGCTTGCTGCAATATTGTTTTGTTTGACTACCTGCTATCTAAGCAACAATTCTAAACCTTTGCAGGTAAATTCAGTGGATGACTCAGAGGCTATAGGAAAGAAAAACTAAGGAAGATGGGTCATCCTTACAGAATGATCTGAAATGACCGGCTAATGGCCACAAGACAACAAAAATGTGTTTTTGTAGGCCTAAAAACTAGGTGCCCTCTCTGGGCAGAGAGCATAAATCATACCAGAAGGGTGAGACACTGTCCTGTGCCTCCTTATACCCCGTCCATGCCTGTCCCCACTCTAAGGAGCTCAAAATAAAAACATAAGCAAAGAAGGCTCACAAATAACAGGAGAGCTATCAAAAAAAAAGGTAGAGAGAGAACAGGAGCCACTGTGACTGAGGCACAGTTCAGCCTAGATACTAGCAGATGGAAAAGGCATCAGCTGCTAGAGAACATCTCATACTTGCCAAGAAGGATAGCTGCTGAAGCGGCTAGCAGTTGACACTAGGAAATTCTTAAGATATTGCCTATAAGTCTGCATGTTGCCAGCTATCAATGCTGGCCTATTTTACCCTGGAATTCTGAAAAACACCGTATTATTTTTTTTCCCCATACTTCTCCCAATTTTTTAACAGGTGTTTAGGGCTTGAGTTCAGGCAGGGGAAGCACAGAGAAGATTAACACCAGCCAGGACCTGGTGCTGAGAAGAAACATGCTCTCATCACACTTTAAAAAGTAAAAAAAAACCCAACAGACTGTTCATAGATGTGAAGAAATTACTTCCCTACAGCATGTCAGCTTGGCATAGACCCAGCAAGCAGGCTGTTTGACCTCTCCAATAAATTACATGGATTGACAGTAAGGATCATGTGGCTAAGGCTCTAGAAATAAAGTCCCTAGGACTTCATCTTCTGTGCTTGGCATAATTTAATCTCCTAAAAAAGGTAATACTTTTGTTCAGCCTAACACTCTCAGCAGGGAAGCAAAAGGTACTTTATTGTAACGCTGATCAGTTTCCCTGGTTTCCCACTCTGAAGATCTTTCTGACAAAGCCTGAGTGACAAGACAGTTGAATGGACCAGTGGATTCAGAACAGCTCAGAAGGCCTAAGGACTTATATTTTCAAAAGTAATACATGATTTCCAGGAAGTTAAATACACAAGGCCTCAGATTTTCCAGAAGCATGCCTGGTACCTCCTGGTAAAGTCCATCCAAACCGTTTTCTAAATGCACTGCTCCTTCCTGAAAATACCGCCCACTACACACTTAAAAACTTCGCTCTATGTCATGAAAAATGCTGGCCCCTTTCCCTTCATATGTTTTAAACTGTAATCCCCAACTACAGGTTGCAAACTAATTTATCTAGGATATTGCTTTCAGACCTTCATAGGAAGTGCAATCCTTCCAAAAATCTCTACACAGAAAGCAGGTCACAGATGCTTAGATTTTCGTGGTCAGAGTAATTAACTATGCCATTTATTCCTATGCGCTACATTGCACAGGCTATTGGAAAGAAACCTCTGTCTGCCTGGAAATGTTTCACCACTTCAGCTCTAGAACCTAAACAACTGACTTACTTTTCTGTTCATCATTACACGGTCTTGTACTTATTTTGAGACTGTAATGGCCACTGGGCATAAGCAGAGGACTGTTCATTCTTTTGAGGATTATACCTCACCCACACAACAAAATTAAAATAACATATATTTCCACTTAAAAAGCATTCACCCTAGGTTCAGAAACATGACATCAGTCTGCATGTTAAAAAGGTGAAGGACTTACCCCAAATGCACAGGAAATCAGTGGTGAAGATAAGCACTGATACTTCCCAAGCACCAACCCGGTATCCTACCTTCTAAACCCAACAGCTCCCTGAATGCTGTACCACCACACTCAGATTAGCTTCAAACTCCAATGATGCTCTAGAGTCTGGTTCATTACCTGGCACAGGCTGCAGCCGAGGGCTGCGAGCCCAGCAGTGCATGGAGATGCTATATCTCACAGGTGGCAACTGCTCCAAGAAGATGAGGACGGCCTGACCTGCCTCAACAGGGAGGTCCATGCAAGGGGTTAATCCTCACTCCCAGGCCCAAGGACCAGACTGGTGCTCTGCTCCTGCACTCACCACCTGAAGTATATGTGAATCCTGCCCTCCTCTGTACACGAGCCACAGGAAGAATAATTAAGACTACGTTCACATGCATGCTTTGTTTCCTCAGTTTCTGAGCTCTTGGAGGCGGGGGGGGAAGCAGCTTTTTGGATCAAAACTGCTCAGAAAAAATATCAGTCCTTCTGTCTGTAATCCTAGAGACACAGTTATGCTATGAAGTGCCCTGAACATTTTCTGAGAAAAAAATGTGGTCAAAGGGACATACTTTGTATTAAAATAATGATGTTTATTATGAAGATGTGCAGTCACTATCGTTGAACTTTTGTTCTGCTGCTTCTTGCATTCTCACCAACACGCTTTAGTCTGTCCTTTGTGTGGTTGTGACATACTTGCTAAGTGTTCATGTTTTTATATATAATCATCATTATTATTATTACTATTAGACTTTCAGCGTTCAGAGACTTGAAAGATTCCAGGTGAATGCTAAGTCTTCACATCTTGGGCCAGGCTTTAATGAGGAACTCAATTTTTGGAGGTACAACTAATCACCAGCATAACTAATTGCTATAGTGTGCATATCCAAGCACCTCAGAGCAGCCATAAACCAGGCAAAGTCTTCTAGATAAGCGAAGAGCTGGAGTGTTGAGCTGCCTTATGTCAACAGGTAGTAGGACACAGAATAAGTGTTTTGCAGATCTCTCATCTGTCACATCTTGGTGTCTCCTATATTATTCCTATATGAAAGGAACAAGTCACTAGGCTGCTCTTTACCTCTGAAAGCTTACTCATAGAACAGTCACTCTCTGGGGTCTAAGCCTTGCAATTATTAGTCTGTTTACACTTCTCTAAAATCACACAACCACCTCCCCAAAATGAAAACTGGTAACTAAGGAAAGGGAGAAAAGCCCTCAAATGCTTGAATATGGTGGCCACAGCCACCACCACATACTCAGAAGAGTGGCCTTTCCATACAGGTTTCCTCCAAGGTATTTGGTGCTGGCATTTTGCCTGTACAGCCAGTGTATGATGATGCCCAAGACCGAGATGTCTGTAATTCCGAAGAGCGAACATTCAGAAAGACATGTAGAGCTGATGCCTCTTCAGCTCCTCTGCAACAGACTTTGCCCATGACCTTAATTTATTAATTAATGCTAGGTCCTTTCAGGATAATTACAGGCTTAAAGAAACAGGAACAAAGTGGTAGTCTCTGAAGCTTCTAAATACCTTTGAAAAATCACATGAAACTGTCACTTGCATCTTGAAAAATCTTGCCTTTTATCTTTGCCATTCATCCTTAGTTAGAGACATCCAGAATAATGGAGACACTATTATTCCCCAGCCTCATCAAACAACAGGGAAGAAGAGTACCAGAACAAGACAGAGTAATCTACTACTGACCGAAGTACTCAGACATAATGGGGACAAGGGCCAGGACAGGAAGAACAAAAAGGGACCCAGATCAACCAGCTTCTAGGAAGGAGAGATGAAAGACTCACTCCAACTACCACTGAAGTGAGTGGAAAAACTGTCATTGACTTCAATGGAAGTCAGATGAAAGACTTGTTTGTGTTTTCCTTTGTGAAGCAAGGGCATGGATGCAAACCTGCAGATAGGCCTGGGAAGTGTCTGAATCAGGCATAAAGAGGGGTTCACTGAAAATGGAGGAGCAAGAACAGGATTTCTCATCTGATTAAAATGCAAAACCCTGCACCCACAGCAGAGCATAAAAAGTTTAATACAAAACTTCATTTGGAAGTAATGGAAGCAACATCTATCTCTCAACTTCGGTGCAATCTAGTGCATTTGGAACTCAGGACTAATTAGGCTGAATTAGCCAAGCTACAATGCCCCTTGGTTGGGTCACATGTACCTACTCTTGAAGCTCTATCTGTAAACCAAGTCACTTGCATCTTCTGAAAATAAAATGCACTAGTAAATAGGCTGTACAAACAACCTAGTGTTAAACAGGTTTGGCTAGCTGTCAACCCACAGGGCAAATTTTAATGACCTCTCCTCCTCCCACTCCCCTGCGCCAGCCCCACGCAGCTGGACTGGAGTATCACTGCAAGAAAAACAGCAGAGGCAGAGAGGAGGCAGATCCCTATCAAATTCAGCCGCAGTGAGATTCTGCCTCTTGCAAACTTGCCTGTGTTAGCCTGGCCTTCTTCAGACACCTGCCTGGGACTGGGAATGTTGCCTACACATATAGAAGCTATCCCAGAGTGAGACAAGTAATACATCTGTCGTGTCTCTGACTGATGACTGACCGGACTGCACGTTCTGGTAAGAATGTCACCACCCACAAGCTAATTCCAGCCTTCCACGAACATGCAAGAAGCAAGGCGAAGCAAAATAATCTATGCAGAAAGGAGAAATTAAAAAAAAAAAAAAAAAGAAAGAAAAAGAAAAAAGCGCTGTTTATTACACTTGGAATCTCCAGAGGAACTGGGTCTGGTTTTCAGAACGAACCCCCAGAAATTATAGGAGACACCAACCTAGAAGAAAGTGAATGAAAAAACAACAGTTCTGCATTTAATTTTGCTCATGTGAGTAACCCCTTTGAAGTCCAAGGACCTACTTATATCAATCCTTCAGCATTTGCAAGAGCAGGCTGCTAATTTGCACTTTCTTAACTACATTTCATCTGTAAAGCCAGTAATTACAAACAAAAAGCCTCATTTAACAAGACCACCTACAAAGTGTAGGCTCCTTCTCTTTTGTTTTAAAGTAGGTCTTTAATGCCCCATATATTGTTGTTGCTGTTGTTTTTGTTGTTGTTGTTTAATGTTGCTTTTTTGTCTCCCTCGATGCTGATGGTGCAAATCACTAAACTATCTCTCAGTGACACATTCCCAGCTGGAATGAAGGGATTTGAATCCCGTGATGAGTAAAACTACAATAATTTACATCAGCAGATGCTCTGGCCCTTGCAATATCCTTCACTGATCTATTGAAAAAGGAGAATTAATGGTTTTGTCAGCCCTCTGCACTTGAAAGTCTCTGATTCTTGTTTACAATTAACCTTCCTTACAGCGCTCTGGCTTCGGAAAGAAGTCTCCAAGAAAAGTAGAATTTCCAAGACGGAACCTCATGATCTTTAGTTTCAGTTCCCCCTGTTCTGCAAACGGTCTGGAAAAAAACAAAAAAATCGGCGTAATCTGAAACATACGCAGCAGCCAGCCTGCTGTTGTGAAGAAGACTGGAACACGTGTAACATACAGGTTTTATGGGGTGCTGATGAAACCTGCAGAAGGATTAATGGGAGACGGGGAAAAGTTAGAAATCTGAAATGTCATTATGCAACACAGATCATTCTCCTGCTTTAGCCTCTATCAGACACCTTAAAACAATAATGGCCTGTTAAAAAGCCCCTATGTGGAAGGGCAGTTGGGAAACTGGAGTAGCTAGATGAGATAGCCTTCAGCAAATAGCAGAACAGCTACAAAAATATAAAATAAAAGAAAAATAAAAGAATGGCTTCTTATCTAAAACTTTTGGATGAGCTGAGGCCTTCAATGTGGAAGAAAGAGTCCAAAATGGCACACAGCGAGTGACAAGTTCATATGCCACTGAGGATTTAGGGTTCAGTTCTGGAGTTTGGGGTTTTTGCAAAGTTTCTGAAGAGAACCTTGTTTCCTAAGAAGTTGTATCAATGAGATAGATATATCTAAGTATGTTGTGGTCTTATTTATCCATCTTGAATCCTCCTCTAAAACCTATTCAACAAATGTGACTGGGACAGAGGTTTGCATGCCTAGGAGGTTAAGCAGCCAAAGAAAAATTCATTATGCTACAGAAAAGCAGACAGTCATGCAAACACTTCCATATACAGTTAGAAACCCCCAAATCCACAGGAAATAAAATAAAAAAAACCCCACATCTCAACATACTGTAAAGTTCTATGACAGCAAAATATATATGAAGAGCCACAAACCCAAATGTAACCAGGCTTTATTATTTCTGGCACTCACAGGACTGTTTGGTGGTTTTTTTTCCTCCTCCCCCTTTGTTATTGCTGTCGTTGGTTGGTTATGTTATTTGGACAAGTAAAAGCTACTTCCCCAGTCCACCATTTTACTGCAGTATGTGCACTCAACTTACCAGATCACCAAAGACAGCTCAACTTTTTGCAGTAAGAGACATTCACGTTCACATGATAAGCAGAGTCTCAAAACAGGCTGCAGTGTGTCCTGCAAAGGGTAATTATTAACCTACATCAAACCTAAGGCAGCCTAGTACTTGACTTCAGCACTGCCAGCTGCTTCAGACAAGAGCAGAGATGACACAGGCTAAGCTAGTTACAGGGGTACAGATTGGGCTATATGTCAGTTAACCTGTTCTTTACAAGTGATCTTGTCCTTCGCTCTTGTTACTAAAAACTCCCGTAAGGCTAATTTCTAACTACACTTTTTCTAAATTTTTTTCTTGCCATGAATGATGAAAGTCACCAGCACTGAGGTAATGACAAATGACCCAGCTGCCAAATACTTTGCATGAGGGGTGTGCTTTCAAAAAAGTTTTCCAGAGAACTGAAGTCTTTCTGAAGAAAACAAACTTTCATCAAAATCCCCACGAATGCTGAGCTGTCATTTGGGCAGTAAAAGCCTTTCACTTCATACAAACCATGAAACTCAAACTTAGATTCAAGCTGAGGTGTAGATCATCAAGTGCCTCATAGGGAGCCGCACCTGGTGTGGTATTGCACAGGCAACGCCCTCCCAGGCTGACAACTGGCATTGGCAAGAACACCTGCACATCAGCTTGCTCCTCATGTGAGCAACATTTCCAGAACAACTATGGGACACCTGCAGGGACAAGAACAGATGTAACGTAACAGGGTCCTTTGTTATATACTGTAGTGCAACATCATTTCGGGCCAACTGATGTAAATCACTTCTGTTTTTATTTATGCACCACCCACCACCATCTTTTTCATAAGGCAAGACCAAATTGTAAGAGAGACGTGATTTGGTTATTCTGGACAGCAAGGTTAAGAAAGATTTCCTTCTTCCCTCATTACATCAGTTACACCTTCAAGTCACCATGGAGTCTCCATTTATTCACAGGGTAATTGCTTCAAAGGCAATCTCCAACACTGGGCCCAGAAAGGCTGGAAAAAGGGAAAGCAGTTAAAGTTTTTAATTTGCTCATACAATCAAAGAGAGGTACAGAAAACAGGCACCATGCAAACAAGCCATTGCTTTGTAGTGTATAGAACTCTAAAAAGCAGACTATTTTCAGGCTCTCAGATTGCCATCAAGGAGCAACCTCATGGTGTGAAAGACTTACTCCAGTACTGTCACAGTGTATCTGGAGTTCTTCACTGCACCAAGCACATTGTTCCACATAAACAACAGCAGTATCGCTACTTGTTTTCCCTGTCAGAAAACCCTGTACAACATGATGCTGTCTGGTCAGCAGATGAATCTTTCAGTTTGCACTAAGTACCCTTCCAGTGCATGGCTTGTTTTTTTCTGTTACTGCCTCCTTCTCTGTCTCTGAGCTCAGGTTCCAGTTCGCAGAGGCTGGGCAGGCACTTGAAATGCAGACCATCATTCAGGAACACAGCAGAGTGCTCTGTTAGCCTGAATATTTCTTTTGCACATCCACTGTGGAAAGTCCTGTTCATTTGTTTGTCAAGACACTTTTGGCACTCAGGACTCAGCTCAAGAATTTACAGGTTTGAGATTGCTTGGGCTGTGTGCATCAGCAAGAGAGACAGGCTTGAGAATCAAATGCTTTCTTCTATCTCTCAATTTTCTCACAGCTAGAAAGGTGCACAGTAACTCCAGGACTGATAGAAAGGGTCCTTTGAAGTGAAATACTAGACAGTTAGAGCAATTCATTTGGTGCTGTCTCCTGCCCTGTCATTCCAGAACAGGAATTGCTGCTCCCACTCCCAATCTGCTCTTAATTGTTCTGAGATTATCAGGTAACAAATCCTCTCAGAAGCTTCCAGATGGACATTCCTTTTCATATTGTCATTTTTCACTGAACAAAGTGCTTTAGTGGCATGGAGACCAAAGCAGTTCAACCTTAGAGGATCAGGAGACATTTTAGCAAGCATCCCTCAAGAAGTAAATCCATTACTTTCATGGATGAAAGGGGGCTTTGACCTTCTGGCTCCTAAAAGTCTGGATAAATACACTGTTTTACACTTTGTGGATTTATAGGCTGATTCAGGATTAGGAGAGCCCAATTTTTCATTGTAGAAAGCTTCAATGTGCAAGTTCCAAAGTATAAAAACTTGAAGAGAAGACATGACAGAAGTAGTCACTGCACAATGGTAAGTGGTGAAAGACTGGTTTTGCTTCGTAATTTTCAGTACCATCTGTTAGAAGTAGGACAGCTTCCCACTTCTTCCCAACTTCCACCCAAGAAAATCAATTCTGTTTAGAAATGACACTGTGCTACTTCCCCCTTAATCATCAGCATTACTGGATGAACTTCAAGATATCCCAACAAGGTAAATGAACCCATCAGAGACTCCACTATGCAATTTGTTCCACCTTCTGACAACTCACTCGTTGGACTCATCCGGTTTTCTCCTTGAGACAAGCCTGGGAGTCCATGTCACTGAAATCTGTATGAATATTAATGATTTACTCTACTCAATAATTCCCAACCCAGACAGAGCAAGCATGATCATCGAGCTCTATGGCTGATGTGAAAATAGTGAGTGCTTTCTAGTAACATTTTCTAAAATTATTTGTCTATAATTTAGAAAATTTATGTTCTTATTCATCTGCATGATATGTTTAAAAAAGAACAACTCACAGGTCTATTCTCTCAGACAAACTCAAATGACTGTTTCCCACCCCTACACTCAAGTTCTCCAAAGTTTTATTTGTTCTCAGATTTACCTATTCAGATTTGGGATAACAGACTCCATTAAGAAGCAGCACACATTCTGACATTTTGATGTTACACTTAGTCTGCATGACAAATGTGATGCAATTTTGAGTAGAAATAACAATTTAAGTCCAACCCTGATACTGCAAGCTGCATATATTTTCATATGTCTGTAAAAACCCTCACACAAACAGAAGACAGGTTTCTTCAGGTACTTACCCTCTCTGGCCACCTCATTTGCATGTTGTTAGACTCTCTAACCTACAAATTCAAGACTGTCCCAGCAGAGCTTCACAGACTCCTACAGTAGCCTGGCAAACATTTCACCATTTCTTGCCCCAAATGTAAAATCACTTTGTCCCTTTTTCTCCTCTTCTCACAGTTACCCTGTAAGCCAGACACGCTAGAAGCCTGGTCAGCTTTGTGTGACCTCTATCTCTACTTCTGTAGTTGTTAATTTAATTTGACAGATGAACTGGTAATTCATTTTCATCTCCCAAGTGTAGTTCAATCCACAATTACAAATCTGAGTATTAATGTGAAGACAAGCAACACTGTGGCTGGGGGTCACAGGTGAAGGGAGAGCACGATGAAAACTAAACCACCTAGACCTCCATCTGATTAAGGCCACTACATAATGATGACTCTGCTACTGTTTCCACTAAAGAAAAAAAATTACAACATTTTCAGGGCACTGGAGTGTCTACAAACACACAAGACAGGAGATTAGCAGAATCCAGTAAAAGTTAAATTATAGAAAATGTCATTTCATTTGTCTCAGCATTCCTAATTTCTTGTTTTCTTCTCACTATAAAGCAAAACTCCCAAGGAGAAGCTACATAAGAAGAGGGACAATCTTCCAGACACATGTAAAATACACTAATTGTTCCACGAAGATGATGTGACAGCCAAGGAGAGATAATTTTTTCAGCTGGAATGAGTAATATGACAACAAGCTTGCAGTTTCTCCACCACAATCACACAAATAACATCTTACCAAACTAAGATACCCATTTATGTAAGCACAGCCTTAACCACTTAGATATAAGGCATTCCAGAGGTATTATTAGGGCATGTTAAGGCTTATTAAGGCATAATACAGTTCTAAAGACACTACAAATTCCAGCAGTACAGCAATAGAAAGAAACTGCAGCAACAGTATCTCCAATTCAAAAATCTAAATACACAGAAGATGGCAGAACACTGCCTATGCACTAGAAGAAGCCCCATTAGTCAAGCCTATTACTACTTGCTTCCAACAAGGTACTTCTCTCTCATTAAAAACACCACTTTATCTCTGCCACCTGATGGCAGGAACACCAGATAGAGCACATCAAATGCATAACTTCAATTTGAGCCTCACTTCGCATCAGTATGTTTAAGTAATATGACTCCCCAAAGGGCTGAGCTCTTATAATTCCACAAGCGACCTTCTCAGTTCTCCTCACTTGCATTCTTAGCTTTCAATTAACCTCCCCTTTAAGCAGTGTAGTGTATACAATTCATAAGCGACTAAGTTGACTCTTCAATAAGCTTGCAAAGCAATAGATTCTAAGAACGCTGAAGCAAAGCAAATTATGAACTGAATTCAGAACACGAGGCTACCCTCACTGCTAGCAGCAGCTGACAAAGCCACCGTTAAATGCTGTTTACATGCCCCTACCACAGTCGGTCATGCCAAACCGCTGTATTCAGCAATAACAGCTCTCTATTCTGCTATCCTGCACATGAGCAAAATCACCACTCCTGTTCATGGAAAACTGAGGTCTAGTATTTTAGCAATGGCAATTTGCCACAGATTTTCAACAGTGACCTAGGCACTGCATGCACACTTTAACCAGGTATAAAAAATGGTCTTTGGGGTATTTTATCTTAATATTTGTGTACCAATAAGACATCTACTTCAAATTCTGAGAAATGTGAAAGACAATATAGTTATGTACTCATTTAGCAACAATTTCTTACAGCAACTGAAAAAAAAAAATTACAGCTGTGTTGATTTTTAGCCCTATTTCATATATTCTGAAGGAATTCTGCTCTTCTGAGATTGAGTATTCGCAGTTTTTGTGGTAACTTCTCACAGGTCACAGTTTACAATTTAAGACACGTACTCATGAATCACGAATTACATTAATACTCAAGAGGTATAATGCCATGAAAAAACAGTTGCCCAAATGAAATTTGCAGCATTGCTCCATTAGTATGCTGCATAATCCTGCACTTTGCCAAGGGAAAATTTCACATGGAGATAACAAACGAAGCAAACAGCAGTATTACTATGAAATGCACACTTGAGGTGGATCGCTCATTTCTCTCACTTCAAAACAACAAAGGCTCCTGAAGAAACTCAAAGAGCAGATCAGGTCTTAGCAACATAGCATATAGCTAGAAACAAAAATCAAATTACTTTTTCTCCACCTTTAAGCAGAAGCACCTCAGTGTGTTTAGGCTGCTCAAGAGTACTTGTGGTTACCGAGATTTACACCAAAGTACAGACTTTCTTTGTTTTTATTGCCCTCTTTGTTTTGTAACCTCCTTATCACCTCTCAGAGCTGGTTTTAGAAGCAAAACACTGAACAAAGAGCTACTGCCTGAAAAGGAACACATCATTTATTTGTCTTTGATTCCTTCAATATAAGTGTTAATCCTGTTCCCACCTTCTTTGTCAATCTAACTCTTGGTTATTTATAGACGCAGAGTCCCACCAAAAGTTCCCTCATTGGCTGACACTCCATTTGGTTCTGCCACACCATTCATTCCTCTCTGCCTTCAACATACTGTGTCCTTTCACAAACACTGCTGCCCCTTCCAGGAGCAGGCTCTGCACTTCGACCTAGCCTTCCCACAGAAGAAACCTCTGTCCCAGGTAGTGGGAATAGAATTACACTCATTGTTTTGTTTCATACCCCACCCAGAAGACTAACCATTTCCAACACCTCAATGCCTGCCTCTGAAATCTTATTCCTACCTTCTCTAACAGGTGCTGATAGCGCTCCCTTTGCAGCTTCCATCTCCAATAGTGAGAGAAAAAAAAGAGAGATTTAGGGTTAAGACAATGGGGTAGGGGAAGGAAGGAACATGCTTAATTCAAATATATCATTAAAAATACGTACCTGAATTTACAAGATTTTGGCCAATTCTACAGATACAGCCACACAGACACTTGGGAGACACTCCCCCAATTTTTCATCTTTCGTTGCTGCACCTTTAGAGTAAAATGTCTCACATTAAAAGGGCAGCAATGAATCCCTCCCCTGGGATGGCAAACAGACCTGCCTGCTAGAATATTTTGTTACTCCTAGTCTGTCACATCTAAAATCCCTATCTCAAGCAAGAATTCTAAGGACATCTCCTCTTGCCCTCTGCAGCACCCAGTATTCACATTAATATGTGGAGCCATATCAAAACATAAAGGTACCTATTTTGAAAGTAAAAGAAACTTTTCATTCTAGGTGTCTAGGCACAGCTGCATAGGTATGAACACCACAAAACCTTCACTTAAGCACTATTTTTAGCACCGGACTTTCAGCAAACAGAAGCATATAGCAGATAGTAATTTTTCACTGAGGAAAATGCCAAAGCAAAGGAATGAAGAGGGGATCTTCAGAGTCTACTACTATTTTTTTAAGACTACTACTATTACTGAACAATATGCACGTGTCTTTATTAATTTCATTGCCATCTGGACAGGAGATGTCACAGATGCTAGTGTCTTCACAAAATGTGCTTTGAGTTAAATTGTGTGTTATTAATATTTATTTTTCCTGCCTAGCCAATAACTATATCCCAGTATCAGGAAGGAGGAAAGAAGTTGATTAATAACACAAACCAAAAAGATTGTCCCTTCTTTCCTTGCAGGTCATATATTCTGTAAGGAAATATGTAAGTACAGCACTAGCACATGACAACCGGAAGTCAGCAGCATCACCTACCGCCATAAATCCCAACTATTCCCATACATCATTTCATCACAGGTGGGATAACCCTACTTTTATGGATAGTTTATTGAAGTTACAACATTTTATAATTTGTGGCTTCATAACCACATAGCTGTAGTTGCAAAACAATAAAAGACAGTGTGTTGAACACTTTGTGGCATCCCAAAACCAGGCAAGGGAGAACTTAAAATTTTACTGACACAGATGTTGTCTCTTCACTCGCATCTTATTGTTTCCACTGAATTATATAGTACTTTCAAGTGCAGAAACTCTAGGTTAGTTTGTGTGCAGACAGAACTTGCCTGGAAATAAATCAGCAAAAGAATTTAAACATTAACATGTCTGTCTCCAAATCTCTGTAAAACCACCTGAAATATTCAATGAAAGCACAGGTGACAGATCTTCCTACATTATTTGAGGACTTGCTTTTGGTCTCCAAGTTTCATTCATTCACGTGTATTCTTGAAGTAAAGCTCAACCCAGCACTTCAAAATCAGAAACACAGTTTGACTTTATGAGTGATTATTCTCACACTTCTAAGAAGTTTTTTTGTGTGGTAAGAATAAAGCACATCATCCATCCAATCTCTTGGGTTTAACTAGATGCATAAGAGGATTCTGGACAGTGTTAATGAACCATAGAATTAAAATGCAGCTACATAGAGGACATAAGATTAGACAACTATAGGACGGATAGGACTTCAGAGTAATTTCTTTAATCCAAATTAAAAGTGCATTATGAGTAGCTTTTCACTAAGCAGATACTTATAAGTTTTACAACACAGGTAAGGACTCCAGTACCAAAACTTAAGAAGAAATACTTGATTTTCTCAGCTACTGTTGACAAAGCCATGAGGAGAATGCTCACCAAATCCCTATGAGATCTGCAGCAAAAGAGCTGGAAAGCACGCTCTGCAGACAATGCCTGGTAGCACTTGGCAGAAAATGAGGCACAGCGTACCTAGACAACTTTAATAACTTATTGAGGTCACACTTACCTTTTCAAGACCATATGAGTTCAATATATTATTTCCTTTTGGCAGCAACTACAAAGAGAAACATGATTCTCCATAGCAAGCATCGCACTATGGAAAAGATAACAGTTTTTGCTAGGATGTAAGGTCAGACACCTGTTGTTCATCAGAAGTCACACAAACACTATTTCACTGTTGAAAACTGGGAACAGAAAATTACTAGTAAGGCTTCAACCACACAGTGCTAAACCCTCAGTCTCTCAGCATACAAAGTTACAAATGACCAAAGCTACTAGCTTTTTTACAAAGACCAAGCTCAACAGTCTTTAATTGAAATACATTTATAATAAGTAAACATTTCAGAATCAAAATTGGAGGCAGTTGACTGAAAACACGCGCAGACATTCTTGCATTACTCTCCATCCTCCTAGAGAAAAAAATGGTTATTTCTGAGAGCAGTTTGATCAGAACAGAAGACTCCCACAAACTAAAACATGTTGTCTCAGTTAGATGTTAGCTATGTAGAAGAGTACATTCGAGAAGTCTTTATACCAGTTTGGCATTTTTCAAGTACTTGGCAGCTGGTCCTTTTACAGGTAACAAATATCCCCTTTTTGTCTGAAGAGTGTTAAATCAAAATCCATCTCTTCCAGTCCATAAATACACTAAGAATCCTATTTAGCTGAAGTCTACTGGCTGACTTGCATATTAACATTTCACTAAAATGAAAGCATTATGAAAGACTTATTTTCTATTTAGCAATATCACAACTACTGATAGATCTGGTTTGTGCTACTGATCACTTAAGACATACACCTATGAAAGTTTAAGAGAATAAAATCTGAATAATTAAGATACACACTATCTGGAAAAACATCACATGTGCCTAAGGATAGAAAGAAAAAGGTTTTAATACATTTAACTATTTTGTGTAGATAATCATTTAACAGACGATGGCCAACCAATGAAGAAACAAAATACAATACAAATGTTTCAGTCTTTTTCACTCTCTTTTCTCAATACACTTGACTTGTACTTTAAGCTTAAGTATTAGTTAAGTAGTTAATCCAGTGATATACAAAGCTAAGCAGAAAAATAATTTTTTAAATATAATGTACCACTAAATTGTTAACATCATTAGTGGTACAACAGCTCAGTACTGTACCACTAATAATATTTTCTTGGTTACTGTAGAGATAAATTTGTAATCTAGGTAATTGGAGTACAACTCTAAACATCCCCATGATAGCTTTAGGTTAAATTAAAATTTGTTTTCACTGCTAACACTGCACTTATGGGCAAAATTGTCTCTACAAGTCAACATATATTAAAAGGAAGATTGTTACATTTTATGATAACTAAACAAAATAAATGACAAGTAGGTAGCAAAAAGTAAGATTCAAAACTCTATCATCAAAGCTTTTTTGCAATATCAGAGATATGAGTGAAGATTCTTCTGGGCTGGAATAACTCCATTGTTTCGTGGGTATCCCAAGTTATGAACTTCTCTTCCTCATAAAATGAGTAAGTCCAAGAAAGTCCCTACTGAACAGAAATAGCTTGATAATTACGATCTACTCAAAAGCAACAGAATGCCAATATCTTCAGATGCTTACAGCTGTGTTGTAGAAGCTAGTTCAAAAGTAGGAAGGTGAAATTTGATTTGATAAAGTTTCATTGCAGTGGGCAAAAATGAAACTTGCATTTTGTTTGCTGGCAGAAAGAGAATCTTCAACTCACAAGAGCGCATATAACAAAACCAAACATGCGATCTATTGATTTTAAAACTTTTACTGCAATGTGACATTTAATTGAACAGTAATTAAGTATCTCTCAAAAAGAAAAGATGTAAACAGGATAATAATTTTACCTGTACGTATATAGCCTCTCCGATCATTTGAGGTGGGCAAAGGAGAGAGTAGTGTTTTGCAATGATCGAGACAGTTTTAAGTGAAATGGATTTTCAGTTTAAAAAAAAAAGAGCCAACATTTTTTAACCCAACTTTAAACAAAATACTGTGCTTCTTGCCCTATTTTAACACATCTGAAAAAGCAAAATAGTTACCCATAATTTGGCATTCATGTTTGCATTTGCTCTGATCTTTTAGATTTCACAAGGCTGCTATCCAGTGTTGCCATGAAATAGAGACTGTAGAATCTAGGTGGCACAGGCTACTTTCAATACCAAGTAGAAAGGAACATGAAGCATTACACTACATTTCTGCAACTAGTACAGTAAGAATGAAAACTAGAAAAAGTTAACCTACAATGTATAGAAGAAACTAATTATCTGCAAAAGCTGATTTTTGGTTGTATATTATTTTACACTGTAATTTTCTGCATCTGCTAAATTAAAGTAGACATACTTGCTGCTTTCTTTGCTTTGTTTCCTATACTCTCTTCTCCCCTGCTCCCCATATATCATACACCAAGCATTATGAATATAAGCCCAAATATCCCCGACAATCCAGTGAACAAAGTTAGTTTAATGCACTGGTGTGAGGTGTGAAACCAAAAAAGGTCTCTCAATCTTCATCAAAGTTCTGTTGTAGAAGAAAGTTGGCAGCCAAGTTTTCATTCTTCTCACAAGCAAAATACGCCTGTATCACAAGTCCTTCAGGAAATCCTAATGCCTTTAACTGAAGAAAATAAACAGATTTAGAAAGTACATTTTATTATATATTAACCTTCTTTGTATACCTAGTAATTTGAGGTGCCACTTAAGCATCTTAAGATGCCACTTAGTGCACAAAGGTGTTGCCTCTGTCTTCAGAAAACAGAATTCTTACTTGAAAAAGTGATCTGAGTCTAACAAACTACCATAAAACATGTCACTTTTCTTTCACTGCAACAGTAACACACTAAAACAGACTCTGATCACAGTAATGACAGGAAGTAACAGCAGATTGCACCGCTACACAAAAAACAAACAAACAACGCCCATTTGAAGTTACTAATTATACAAAGCTCAGGATTGTTAACAAAAGTTGCCTGGAACAAAAGTTCCCAGCTTGTGATTACTAGTAGGTGGCCCAACACATCACATTAAGCCACACTTCCCATTGTTCCAACTGGCCTTTCTCTTAAAAAAAAAAAATTGATTACACATTGCAGCCATAAGAAATAAGTTGAGAGCACTAAGTTTTTCAGAAGTCAAGGAACTAATTAATGTCTAGGGCACAATGACAACAGTGGATGAGAACACTAGCGAAGAGCTTATTACTGTGCCAAAGAATGGGTTTAGCCTGCCCTTAAAGAGATTCAGCAAACCAATCTCTGCTTTAGCCAAACCACGTACAACCACTTGGAGATTCTCTTAAAATCCTCACAGCACCCACAAGGCATTTTACATATAGGGTACATCAAATCTCTTTGAAAAACTATGTCCTATTATCCTTTACTAACCATTCCTAAATTTAATTTCATGCTTACAAACAGCATGAATGTGTCAGCTGTAACACTTAAACAGCCCAACTTTGGGAAAGGGGAAAGCATGGAAAGGGGAAGCAGCATGCAGGTCTCTGTTGTGTTTTTGAACAGGTTGTAGAGGTAATAATGCTCTACTGCATAAAGTGTTTTTAAAAAGAAATGCAGCAGACTAGAGAGGATGACCTGTGAATATGTGCATGTACAAAGACTTTTATTAGACTAATTTTTTTTCAATTTCCTTAAGATCTAGGAAATTGACACCTCTACTAAAGTTGTTGTTTTTTGTTTTTTTTTTTTCTGATGATCCTTACATAACCTTTTGCTTTGCCAGTTGAAAAACAGTCTTTGATATACAAAACCACTACCACAGTGTGACACAAGTCTTTGCAATCTGTTCTAAGAAAACTTTCAGGTATTGCTGTCTATGCAAATCCATATTCATTCGGTGTTACACAGAGTATTCATGAACGAAATATATCGTCCAAGTATATTTTTACAGACATATTTACCTTTATTTTTACAAAGCTATAATTAACTAATTCTCATGGATAGACAAATAACTGGGTTAAGTGGTGACTTCAACTAATCTACTTAACTATGAGAGGTCATACTATCCACGTACTTTGCAAACAGTGCTCATGCAGACACACCTTTGTACCTGGAAGCCTATCACAGCACCATCTAAAAAAGTACCCTCTGACACTTCTGCAAGAGGAATTACTGCCTGAGTTCCCTCGCATTCCAGAGGGAAACACATTCAATCATCAATTACTACAGATGGCCTCTGATTACTTAAAAGGCTCTGCATCTTCTCAGTTAAGACAGATTCAAAAGATTTTGGACTCAATTAATAAAGCAAGAGATGTAATTTGAAACAAGACTATAACAGCTATGACATGTCAAATATAAAATAACAAAAATGAGGCAGAACTACTGAGCATAAACAAAGTTTAAGGCATGTCTTACGCATCTACCAGAGTCAAAACACTAGAGCAACAGCCAAGCAACATTTCAAAGAAGAAAGCCTCACCCTTTCTATAGCTTCTTTTTCCTGAGGTGTTACTTGAATGTAGTTCATATGCCCATTTCCAGCTTCTGCTACTCCTCCAGTGCTGGCACCATCATCACTGCCACTTAAACCCTGGCGGGACTCTACAGCTGGCTCGTTCAACATATGGATAAAATGTTCCTGGTGCTGGCTTATTTGCTATGATACACAAGAGAATAATTAATATTTTGAAATAAAGCATGTTTAATTTTGACAACAGGCAAGTAAGAGTATTTATTTTCAGTAAATTGAGGAGTTAAAAAAATGTGTCAAAAGTGCATACTGAAAAATGATTACATCTAACCATAAGAAATGCAGTTTAAGGTTTCCATTCAATTGCAAAGACACCTCCCTTTGTCTGATGCCCTTTGCACCTCTTCTGAAAAGACTCAGACTCATTTCTAATGTCACAGAAAATATGTTCTGTACAAGCAATAACTGCTGAAAAGCCAAAAAAGAATGTTTTAACAGCTATGAACACACTACCCCAGTTAACATCAACATATCCCTTTCTTTCTTGTAAAGCTAAATCAAAATCACTAGCATTATTTTGTCATTTTAAGATTCACCTGCAGTAGCTGAGGGTTTTCCCGTCCAATCTGCTGTAGCAATGCTGGTAACAGAGAAGGATTTTGCTGAATAATTTGTCTCATCTGCTGGAACTGAGGCTGATTTCGTAAAAACTCAAGTGGATGTCCTGAAAAATCAAGGAGGTAACATATTTTTTAAAAAGTTACAAAGATTCTTAATAAAATACGTATCTATGCTATAGCTGTACATAGAAATGGAACATAAAAGTGGACAATACACCCCTCACTGAAGAACAGAAGAGCTTGCTTCCCCACACTAAATTATTCTAGTTTTAAGCAAGAACTTTTTCTTCTGAGGTTAAACAATACATTTTCTTTTCACACAGCCTTCTCTTAATATCCAAGAGCCTTCTGTCCTTGATCCCCAACACTTTTCTCTTCATGTCTCATTTCTGAGTAACCTCAGAGACACCTAACCAGCCTACTATCATGTCTCTATGCCTACAACAGAGTAATCTACCTCCTGGAACAGGTCAGTTCTGTCCTCAAGTCAGTCTTGCCTTCACATATATCCTATACTGTTAGGTATTGCCCTGTATCCAGCAGTGTCTAAAGTGCTCTGAAGTATCCCATTCCCCTCATTCTCTCTTTACGGAGAATATCGTGTGTGCCTATCACTTCTACCGCTATGGTACACTCTGGCCCCTATCAAGGCTTACATCTTGAACACCATCTCTGCCACAGCCTACCCCTTGATTATGCTCCTTTCATGTATTTATTTCCCTTTAACACAGAGTTCTCAGCAAGGAGCAACCAGTCTGTTTGTGTGCTGCACTGCTGAGTGAGAAGTCCTAGGTCACGGATAGGTCTCTCAGGTGTTACACACCTCAGAGCATTACTGCAGGTTGCTCCCTTGATATTCCAGCTTCCAAGCAGTAAATGCATTTAGTATAGTCACAGCTGACAGCACACAGTTAGGCACAGCAGAAAACAGAGTTTAAGAGAAAACACAATCCCCTCCACATTTGTGGTCTTAGATTTGTATCCAGAACACTGAATCAAAGGAATTGTGCAAGTTCACAGCATTTTGAGAAACTTGATGCTCTATTCCAGATATATCCACATACAACAAGCCATTTGTTCTAAGCGAGTACCACACTTGAAATTTCCATGCTGCAGCTGTTATCCAATTCACTTTGACAAGTTCACAAGCACCAGGAACTTAAAATTCACTGAAGCACAGAATACTTGAATGCCTGTGTTTATCACATCCACTCATACATAATTTTTCTTACCTCCTAATGAACTAGTAGTCGTAGGTATAGTTGCTACTGATGTTGCCACTGTTGAAGACTGAGAGGCACCAGTGCTTGCTGCTTGAGATGGCTCAGCCACAGCCTGATTATCTCCAGGTATACCCTAAAGCCACAGTTCACATAATTACCTACAGAATGCTAAAAGATATTTGTTTTACTACACATATTATGTAGTTTTCAGAATGAAGAAAAAACATTAATGCTTTCACTGCAAATACAAAGCAGGATGTTGTGATATGTGTACATTTACAACTGGAAGAGAATACTGTGAAAGAGTAGTTTATTTTTTGAGAAGAAAAATACGTAGCTTGTATAGTGAGGTAATAAAGCACGCACTACACCAGTTTAAAATACATTTTACTCTATCAACAATTACTTGCTTTGAATCCTGTTCTAAGATATCTGACAGGAGTGAAAAAGTTAAACTAAATATAGTGTTACAATATGTTACAGTGTTAGGCAAATAAAGTTACATTACAGCAACAGAATTGTGGTACACAATGCTAACAGTGAGATTATAGATGCCATGCAATCTGGCAAGAAATTGAGATATAAGAACAAGGCTCTTTGGACCTCTTCCCTCAATGTAACATGACAGCAACTGTTGTTTACTCTATCTCGAGTGTGAAAAGGCTTGTATGTTATCAAATTTTAGCAGGTTAAAAAACAGTTCACTTGCATTTTGTTTATTTTCCATGTGTAAACAACTTTATATAGGAACTAATTGCTTAGGAGGACACATCTAAAAAAGAACAATTATAATAAATTAGAGTGTGGGTTATACCTACGAGACCTTACTTAGTCTACTACTTCTCTCCTGTATGGAAATCCTTCAAACTTCCCATCCAGACCATGTTTTCCTTACTGTCACTGAGCTCCTGCACCAAGTTCATCCTTTCCACCATCCTCCCTGAAGCCTAGAAGCTTAGACAGCTTGGCCTGGGCACCCTTCAGTTTGTAAACCACAAAATGTAAGGAACGGGATAGGAAATAATCGCAGAATTTCAGTGTAACCAGACAACGAAGAGGTTTGGCAAACCTACCACAGAAATCACTACTAGGTAACACAGATTAAAAATCCTACTCCTACTTGTTCTTCACATGAGATGTTCATCACTATAGCTGAACAAAAAGGATGAATACACAGCTAGTATAAAAGGCCTCTTCCAAAAAAGGAGAACTAGACAGTGCTTCAGGCAAAACTTTGCCCTACCGTGAGGTAAGATGTATGTCAGATTATAAATCACCTAATAACCAAGTCCACTTTCAAGCCACTGACAGGAATAAATGCAATTTTTCCCTGTCGCCTACTTCATTACCATTACATGGCTTGGTCAGCTTGCTACACATCCCTCCCTCCAGAGAGGGGGAAGAAAACTTCACTCACTACATAATTCCGAGGTAACTCTCTTATCCGTGCACTGCTTAAATACCTTTTCCCATTAAATCAGTCATTTCTGGGAATTTAAGTATAATATAGGAACTTGGGTTAGTCTTATGAAATTACTGGTTGATTTTGTCTGTTCACAGGCAGGTGTTGTCACTGCAATCTGTGCCCAGATCAAACAGCATATGCTTTTTAAACCTTAAGTTTGCTCTCGAATGGAAACACTATGGAAACTAGTTAATGAAATTTACTTAGAGACAAATTGTCATCTTGAACATCATCTTAAGTCTTAAATATAACCTTGAAGTATCACTCTCCAAATAACCGAGACTGTGTACAACTATAATCAGATGAGACTAGTGAGGTGTACACACCCTGTCCATAGAACTATCCAACAGAATAAAGCATGATATATCAATTCACGTAAAATTAATTTTGAATGTAAACATTCCTTGGACAGCAAAAAGGCCATTTTTTTCCTTATGGTGGATTAAACAACTCCTCACAGTTTAAATGAGCTCCAGAGCAGTTTTTAGCTGACATTGTTCTCCATAGGGTAATATTCACATGAAGCCCAGCACAAGGAATGTACACGTTTAGAACAGAGTAGTTCCAGTTGGAAGGGACGTACAATGATCATCTAGTCCAACTGCCTGACCACTCCAGGGCTGACCAATAGTTAAAGCTTGTCACTAAGGGCATTGTCCAAATACCTCTGAAACACTGGCAGGCTTGGGGCATCGACCAACTCTCTAGGAAGCCTGTTCAGTGTTTGACTACTTTCAGGGTAAAGAGGTATTTCCTAAAAAGTTTCTAACTAAGAGGCTGCAATGAATCGTGTGGTTGTTGAAGGAAAGGCACGACTCCTTCCTAATGAAGGGCTAAAAAACCTCGGGTCAAAGCGAGATCTGAATTTAAATGCTTCAAAGTCAAGAATGGGGTAAAGAAAAAGAAACAGTGCCTTCTGGAATCAAGACCTCCTTCTATGACCACAGCTCAAATACATAGGATTACGTCTAGATCCTCAGCCATGAAAACTGAACAGCTTGTCATCTGAACCATGGACAACAAGTGGAAATTTCAGGGCTCACTGAAGACACAGTTACACTTTAAGCGTACTCTCTTGATATTTTCTTTCCAACACTTCACAGGTGCCCTTGGTGTACTCATCCTTTAAACCAGGACACTGGTATAGACTTAGAGCTCTCAACATCCTAATCCTACACTGCAGATTACAAAAAAGATAACATCAATTATGGTTTGGAGGCACACAGAGGGTCAAAGAACAGTGCTGTCAATGGACCACTATTAACTAAAGATAAGTTTTTTTAATGCAGCAGGATAGTAAGAAATATGTTCAGATCACAGCAGATCAAGAACAATTAAAAAGACCATTTTCAGCAGCAGGATTCTTCTAGAAGGACAAGAGAAGTCTGCCAGCTACTACAGAATTATAGAATGTCCTGAGTTGGAAGGGACCCACAAGGATCACTGAGTCCAACTCCTGTCCCTGCACAGGACAACTCCACAGTTCACACGATGTGTCTGAGGGCTTGTCCAGTCACTTTCTGGACACTGTCAGGCTTGGGGCTGTGACACCTCCCTGGGGAGCCTGTTCCAGTGCTCCAACACCCTCTGGGTGAAGAACCTTTTCCTAATGTCCAGCCTAAACCTCCCCTGGCACATCTTCCTGACATTCCCTGGGGTTATGTCATTGGTCACCAGAGAGAAGAGATCAGCACCTGATCCTTCTCCACCCCTTGTGAGGAAGCTGCAGCCGCCATGAGGTCTCCCATTAATCTCCTCCAGGATGAACAAACCCAGTGACTTTAGCCACTCCTCATACAGCCTCCTCTCTAAACCTTTCACCAACTTTGTAGCTCTCCTCTGGACACTCCCCAGCTTTATATCCTTTTTATCCTGTGTTGCCCAGAACTGCACACAGTGCTCCAGGTGAGGCCACACCAGTGCAGAGCAGAGCGGGACAATCACCTCCCTCGCCCGGCTGGCAATGCACAGTATGAGGAATCTCACTGTCATGCATCTTCTTAAGCTTTGGTGTGCCATACCACTGCTCATCACTGACCTGCCAGCTACTGCCCCCTTTCCCCTTTCAATCTCATTTAAAGAAAGAAAATACATTCTCAGTAAAGGATAAAACATAATCTCAGTAAAGGATAACACAACACAGACAGGGACCAGCCTCTAAAATAGAAGGATCCATATTAAACACGGGACCTAGTGAAAGAGTAGAAAGGAACTGCTGAGACCAGTCAGACTTAATAATTTGGCAAGTGCCACATGTTGAACTTCATCATAGGGATTCTCTATTTCTATTCAAGACTTCCTGAACAGAAATAAGCTATAGTAGGGAAATAGCAGAGTGTACAAGCACTGCACACAGTACATGATTGGCACACATAAAGCAAGCCCAAAACTTACAGGATGCACTGGATTTATGGTATAGGTACAGACTAAATGAATAGTAAAATCAATGTTTTTAAGGCATGAAAAACAAAAGTTTGGGATTCCAGATGTTTGAGGTTCCACACTTAAGGCCGGTAAACTGGAACTACTGCATTCACCCTAAGGGCAAGACAATACTTATCACCTTTCAGTGGCCCAAACAAAGAATCATTTCGGCTGAAAGAAACCCTCAAGGTCTTCAACTGTTAACACTGGCACTAAAACATGTCCTAAGAACCTCCCCTATGCATCTTTTAAACATCTCCAGGGATGCTGACTCAACCACTTCTCTCAGCTGCCTGTTCCACGGCCTGACAACTCTTTGTGTGAATAAATGTTTCCTAATATCCAATCTCAGCCTCCTCTGGGGCAACTTGAGGCCATTTCTTCTTGTCCTATCACTTGCTTCTTGAGAGAAGAGACCAACACCCTCCATGCTACAACCTCCTTTCAGGTAGTTGTTCTCATCTAATGCTAGATGAGAACTGAACTTTCTACATTTATGTATTCAAAACATTTGTTGCCTGTTTAGAAACTGCAGGTTACAAAGTCTTGGGATCACTACTGTAAGTAGCAAGCACACCAGTGACTTGTAGTTTTAACTACTGAAGAAAAACTTCATTAACAAGAAATGTTTCATGACTAGAAGTAAAAATGCTGTTTTCTTATGAGTCTATCAGAAATTCATTCCATATATATTTTGTTTCAAGATACCTGACTCCACGATTTTAATAAAATTAATAAAGTTCAGATTTGGAACAAGCAAAACTGCATCGGGGGAAAAAATGGTATGCTAGAGTGAAAAATGCACCTGAAATACTGATGAAGCAACGAGCTTCTAGACAGATTCTCTGGTGTTTACAATTCACCTATTAGATGAAGGTATACAATAAGAAGTAATCAAAAAAGCCCCTAAAACAAGTCACAAGATTTCCATTCAAGTGAAGCTACTCTTCTTTTTCCTCTTACGCCAATGATGTTCGTTTCCCCCTTCAAACTATATCTGTCAAATAAGAAACTGTTTCTTCTAAACACCGGTTAAACTAAGCACACTTCAAAAAATTTTTAAATCTGTCTGTTTGGAAAGTATATTATTAAGAACACTGTGCATTATTAGTAAAAACAATGAAGTGAAACTTAAAATAGCCTTTGTGATGTTACAGATACTAGTAAAAAAATACAGCTAATGCTGTCACTAACATGTGACTCAAATTCATTCCTTGAGCCAGCTGCTGGCAGTTAAAACTATCACTGTAACTGGACATACTTTACATACATATCCATATAAATCAACAAAGTGACAGAAGTAGTTAGGGATGACTTCAGTATTTCCTGGAACATATTATGACCCTCCAAATCCAAATCTCAGCCTTCCAGATGCTCTGCTTAGAGATGGTTTTCCTCTATGAACACGTATTACTCTCACCAATTGGATAATATTAAAAATAACAAGTAAATCACAGTTATAACTATTCTTTAGCGAGGACAAAACAGAAAGTGAGAAAACAAGGTGTCGGTAAAATAAACTGCTCACCATTAAAAGGTATTCCACCGCTCTGTCAGGATTGTTGAAGCTGGCTCTCAGCGCCGCAATTACTTGCTCGCGTTCATAGCCCATTGACATGATCTCAGTCACCATATTCTCATAGGACTGACCTGTCACTAGAAGTAACATGACCACCATTTTAAGCGAATAAGCCAAAAAAAGCACCAAAAAAGTTGCATTGGATAAATTTCACTTCTACCCAAATCTGAGTCATTCACTGAAGAATTAAGAATAGCTCATATTAAACTTGCCATGATTCTGTTGCTTTAATTCCAAATATACTCTGGTGGTTTCATTATGCATTTGATTGGAACAGCAGACAGTAATGAACACAACGCAAACTTTATTGAAAAAGGCAGCACTTGTGACACCTCTGTACTCATAATTGAAATAATATTCCCTCTCTACATTTTCATCTAAGGTGAAGAGTATCCTCACAGGTAATATTCAATTCCTGACGTAATCAAGAAAAGTGTCCTGCAGTGTAAGTTTGGAAATTAAGCTTTCCAGGCAAAAATCTGCCTGTGAAACTGTTGGCCATTGAGGTTTTCTTTAAGAAACTTTACACTATGCTATGGTTAGACAGATGACAAATAATGATGACCAAGTTACATGCTGGTGACGATGATCTAAGTCACTTAAGCAACTTAACATGGACCAATTCAAGTCAGGCAGAAGACCTAATGTTACATCTAGAGAAGTCATCTATACATCCATGGGGGCTTGGGAGAGCAAATAAGCTCATTTAATTCATGTAAAGTTGACTAGACATCTATCACATAAAATCTCCCACCTCTCACAGCATAAAAGAACAGGCCCACACCTGCAGTCATCAAAAGGACAACTGATCCCTATACTAATGGTATTGTAGGGAAAATTACTATCTCTTCACAATCCATTTTATTTCCCTTCCTCAAAAGTAGACAGCAGGTAATATAATAATTAAAAAAAACAAACTATTCTATCATAAATCGTATCTGAGCAACATCTTAAAGGTTACCTTGCTGTGCAAAAACAGGGGAAAAAACCCCACAGGCATTAAAATACCTTCTCCTTCCTTGGATAAAGGAAGGAGATCTCAGTGGAACTCCTCATCTCAGTAGAACACTGATACTGACTCTCTAACACTAGCAAGTTAGTGGCAGAAGAGTTAAATAATTAACAGTCACCATAAAAACTAACAGATTAAAAGAAGTAGAGGGAACAAATACTGCTAAAGCTACTCTGTTAGGTAAGTCATAATTAAAAGAACCAAAGAAAAGACTGAGTTTTATTCGTTTAGAAAGGTGTTTAACTCAAGCCAAAATTAACAAAACCACATTGCTTGTTTTTTAAAGAACGCTTCTAAACAATCAGTGGATGTATGACTGAGGGCAATATCCTCAAGAACAAATAATAAAACAGCCCAAGCCCAAGGATCCTTGTGCATTATCCTTAATGATAAATAATGGATTTACAACCCTTGACTAATTTGAGTATTTATTGTTCAGATTTCAAAATAATAGTGCCAATCTGAATTTTAGGAATGGTAAGTTTATGTCTTCATATACAAGATCAATCATTTTACATCTACTTTCATTTTTTAGAGGACATTAAAAAAACCTCACCTGGCTCTAAAGACAGGTATTTCTGCACATGCCTTCAGAAGAAGCAAGAAAGTCAAGCCAACAATTGTTCCAACACAGTGATTTTGTTAAACTTACTGCTCATGTTCTTTCTTACACCGCACTAGTTTATCCGTACTACTGGTAACAAACTAATAAAGGTAAACAGCAGACACAACGTATTTTGATCTAAATAGTTAGAAAAACATTTCTGTAGTGCTCTAATAAACTAGGTTATAAGCTAGAAGAGTATGACATTTGTTACAGAAAAAAAAAAGATGCAATTAGGTTGACTTGCTTTGGACAGACTGCTACATAAGCCGTAATTAAATGACAAAGAAGGAAACAGAATTACTGGGAATTTAGGCACACGTACTCCAAATACGGTCTACTTACACAAGTCATGCAAAAGCAAGACCAAGAACAGTAATTCAGGAATTGCACACCTGCCATGTCATAATATAGAGTCAGGCCTATCTCTGCATAGTGCTACTGGAAACGTTTGTGAGGTCAAAGTTCATCTGCTCTGCTCTTTGCTTTCATCCTCAGATAACATTTTAAAGCTGGATTAACTTTCCAAGTCAGCTCATTGCACTCCCCACAATAATTCTTGTCCCCCACTCTGAAGAAAGCTTAGGTTGCTCCAGTGAAAGATACTGTTGCACAGGAATGGCAAGATGTGCAGATCTTCATGTAGCACACAAAACCACATTGGCTTTCAGTCAGTGTATCTAACTGAAAACAAAAGCAATTTAGTAGAAATCAATCCCCATTTTTAAAGTGAAGCCAATTATCTTCAGGCAATGTAATTGAGAAGCCACAGTAAGAACATGCCTGGGACCCTACTTAGGATGTAAAAACATACTACATGAATTTGTGCAAGCAAATTCCTTTTAAGACAGTTTCTGAAGAAAAAGAACCATAGAGTTCATGCCTATTGCCTTTAAAAAAATTTTGGCATATAACCCTTGCAGTATGCTCACCCAAGACATGACATTCAATATGTATAATTTTCAAACTGTTAGAGACACATGGGTTTACTCTATCAGATACCAAAGAACTTTCATATAAGATGATAGTGAGGTGATGCTACATTAAGAGGAGATATATGTTTCTGTTTTCAATTCAAAAGATACATGAATCAAGACTACTAGCTTAACTCAAACTGTTGCTCGTTAGTGTGTTAATACAGGGGTGTTCAACTCATTTTCACGGGGGGCCACATCAGCCTCACAGTTGTCTTCAAAGGGCAGAATGTTATTTTAGGACAGCATAAATGTAACTACTCCTATAAATGTAACTACACCCCTGGTGTAATATAAGTATTTGTGATGACTACATCTCAGCCACTAAGGTATAATGAATGGCTGACGAAACTTGCAGCACCTCTGGTAGCAGCAGTCACTTCAAAAATGTAACAGAACTTGACTAGCTGCCCCCTACAGTATGTATCAGCTATTTCAGCTCATACATTTCCTCATCCTAAACCAGTATGTCTGTCGTAAAACCTGAGCTGCAGTTAAGCCAGATTAAACCTGGTTGCTACCACCAATACATGTAAAATATTACTATTGCTCCTAAATCACCTTGGGTTGCTTAATCACACCACCTGCCTCCAATATCAACACACCCCTACACAAAAAATTAAGTGAAACTCTTTAACTACTTTAACTTTTTGTACCAAGTTGCAGCTTAATGTTACAGAGATAACACAAATAAAAACCCCACCTCTTCGTTATAGTTTAAGTAAGAGTAAGGAGCTGTGGGTTTGCCTAGTAATTTCATAGCTACCAGAATCAGCATAAACGAGGGGCAGAACTTCCCACTGTTCTTACTCTGTTTACTCCACTATGAAACAAATACATTTAAACTGTCAAAAGAAAAGTGAATTAAGTATATGGAGACATTCATTCCTCAACCCAGACAGCAGCAGATTCGGTGAATTTATCTAATCTGAATGTGTCAAAAGACAGTACTGTCAAAGCTGGAATGAGCGCATTAGAAAGGCAGCCATTTATCAGACCTGCACACTGGGAAGCAAATGTGAAAAGTATATACATATTTAGGTCCAGTCTTCTATTCAAGACACTTTAAATTGTATAGTTAGAAGAGAAATTAGGGCAAAAGGGAAAAAAACCTAGGAATGACAGCAATCTTCCTTTCACACAATAAAAATACATGAACCGAAATATTCTTCAGTAAAGAAGTTCTTGATGCTGGTTCTAAGATAGCAACTTCAGGTCTTAGAGTACTTCAATTATAACTGTAACAATGACAGATACAGAAGAGAATGTCAACATCTGCTAATCCGCCATTTGTTTCTGCTGCACCAAAATAATGTCTACATTAAAAAAACACTCCACTTACCAAGTGCACTTATAGCATCCTCAAAAAGATTTGATCGAGATGTATCACCTGTTGTACTGTAAGATGAAGACAAGTGCAATGGTAATTACAAAACTTTGGAAAACTTCCTGTTTTTTTCAAAAAAAGCAGCAGCAGCTGTAACTCTAATAGCCCTTTTTGTTTCTAAAAAACCAACAAAGCTTTCCAAAGAGATCTCTTTGGTCTAATAGAGAGACCAGATTTTACAAACTTAAAATGCTACCATTTTTAACACAAGGCCAACCTTCCCCCCTTGCCCCCCAACAGTTTGGCTCTTGCCCATCTGCTCACGGATTAGCCATCTGCTTGCTTGAATGCTTTAGAAGGTGGAAGCATAAGGTGGATTTTCGAAAGCACACAGCAGTCTCACTAACTGCTTCCCCATAGTCACCAGTTTGACCTCAATGAGGACTCAAGGATTCATTAAAATCTCAGTATCCTGCTTTCCCAGGAATATAAACTGCTAACATTTGCACTACTCCATCTCAAGTTATCAAAGTGTTAAATTACAGAATTAAAGGCTCACCTCCGTGAACACCAAGGAACACAGAGGCACAACTCCAGGCAGAAGAACCCCAGTTAACTCAGTCAGAGCCAAGGGTGCCCCTTTCCTGGCTCGTCCCAGGGCTGCAGCTTAAGCTATCAGCCCCTAGGTCTCAGGGTGACACCCTGATGGGTCAACGGGAGAGGGTCTCCATGTCGCCTTATAAGATCAAGGGTATTACTGCCTACAGAGTGGTGCAACTCACCACGGGGTGCCAGGAAAAAATGTCTGGAGATCGTGCAAGACTTATCATGGGATATCTAAGGGAAGAATCAAAAGCAGGGAAAAGGAAGCATCAAGGCACCCTGTAGATGAAAGGCATGGGTAAGGAGAGTGAAAAGAGGAGAAAAAAGGCCAGTCACATGTAAACAACACTTGCCTGACCATGACATGCACCTGAGCACAAATGCATCCTGACTTTAACTAAATTCCGTTTCTAACTATTTTTCATGGTGGGGAATCTCTCTGTTCTACATGCACGTGTTGTGTATGGAAGTGCCCACAACCGGACAGGGAACCATGTGAGTCACAGGGATCCACGTGTCTGTGGAGCCAGCAACTGCAGAGACCAGATGCTGTGGAAGTCTCAGTGCCAGCAACTGGAGAAGGGGCCACAGGAGTCCACATGCCTGGGGTTTTGGCAATTGAATAGACTCGAGCGTGGACACACTGTGTGTGGATGTATACACTGGCCTACATGTAATCACCAGCAAGCAGGGTAAGACTCTTGAGAGCCAGTTATTGAATTGTAAATCAGGGTCTGCTGCTGAAGAGAATGAGGGTCTGGGGGTCAGCTACTGATAAGGTCATGGGCCTCAACCAGCTGGTGTAGAAACCTGTCCATGTGTCCATGAATGAAGCAAGTGGGAGACTGGGGAATTTACAAACTAGGTACCTGGTTTAGTGCGTGTTTACAGCCAGTTCCTGGATGGATCCTCTGTGTGTGTGCATGTGTATATGCGTGCAAAGGGAATCTGAGTTATCAGCAAACAAGGGGGGCAGGACTCAGGCAGTCACATGCCCAGGTACCAAAAACCTGGGAGACCTGAGATCTGGGGGCCAGTTTATCTGAAAAGACTGTGTAAGGCTAGCTGGTGGAGAAACTAATATTGTTCATTTGCATGTTTGTACACAGGCATTTTGCACTAGTAGGCTCTGCCTTGAGTAGCCTGAGGTGAACAGGATGTGCGTGTTGGTGCTGTATGGTTGCTCGAGTGATGTTTTCTTCCTGCCTCTGTTGACCCATGCAGCTGATTATCAACAGGTATACGCATATTGCGTGTATGTACTCGGAATACATGTTCAATCTTAATACTTGATAGACCTGGGGACTTGGGGCTGCAGCAGGCTTGCATCTATCAGGCTGCCAGAGTTGGCAGCTTCTATCAGTAAATGAAAGATCATCAGCTTAATCTGAATCAGTTTTCAGAAGATGTCACTAGGAAAAAAGAATCTAACAAGGCATTTACAAAGATGTATCTTTTTATGAAAGAAAAAATTTGTTCCAACAAGAATGCTTCACTAGTATCTATCACTATTAAAAGTTACAACTAAAAAAAGATCAAAGGCAAAATGGGACACCGGATTGTCTGGTCAACTCTCAATAAATCTTCACCAGCCTTAGTAATTTAACTTCAAAAGCAAATCAGAAACAAGCACTACTCACTGAAATCAAGGCAGGTGGAAACAACAATGTATTTGTTAAATAGTTCTCTTGGTTTATTTTATGTACACTGAGGTTCCCTTACTGCAGTTTTATAACACTGCAATCTGTACATGGAAAACCTGGAAAGCACTGTTTCAGTATCAAAGATTTAATCTAATATTTGAACCTACTAGGCAAAGTGGGCAGCAAAAAAAACAACCCATGAATATATAAAAAAAGTCTAAGTTATTTGACTGATAAATGAAGCTTTATTTGTATTCCATTTTAAAAATATGTCCATTTCTGAGAACTGCAAAATTAAATCAATTAGGGTACTTAGTGCAAGAGATTTGTGATGACATCTTGAAGATACTACGCAACTGGAAGTTAAGTTTATAATCAAATCAATATTTGATGGTGTTTAAATACAACCACCTCAAAAATCAATGTCTCGTGCACCAGTATTCATATAAATAACACACAAATAACTGAAAACTAGTGTATGAAAAATGAAGATTTGATGCTTTGCAGAACTTCAAGGGCCGTTAAATTACAGTTAGCCTTTTTATCCCATAAGCAATTTAAAGTGAGCAAAAAGGCCACAGTATACAACACAGTTGAAATCTCTAGCTTCCATTTTATTTTCTTAAATGTAGAAAACTGAGGTTAAAAGACATTCCAATTCCTACAACTATCTGCAGATGGGCCAAGGAGCATTCAGAACAAATAAGCTTGTTGCTTTAAGACATTACATGGTTAAGAGCAATGCTATAGCCTACATTTTGGAAGAAAAATCTCTTTCCAGAAATTAAGAGACTCTTACAGCAACAAAAAACTTATGGTTCCAATCTAACCAATATGAATCAAAACATAATCAGAGGTCTATGAACAGGACAGGACACATCCCTCTGAAGTCTTAAAGAGCTCTGGGAACAGTAGGTCCCCACAGAGGTGAATATCCTCAGTCTGAAAAGACAACTTGTAGCACAGGGATTCTGAAATGCCTAATGGGAGTACAAGTCCTGTGTCATTTAAATTTCCACTCCAGATGTTTAGTTCCAAGACCACACTTCCCACAGGAGAAAGTCTAAGTGGGGAGGGGCACTTCTTACCATCAGTAATGTTATACTTGAGCCAGAGATTGCAGTTACAGTTAAGAATGAAGAAAAATTATGTAGAATTGAGACAATGATTGGACTAACACTGTAATGGAAAATTCAAATCAAAACCAGAAGCAACAGAAATGGACAGGGAAGTAATTTTTGGAGGCTCATTCATACCTCTCAGTTGAAGATGGGCTGATAGCAGCTGGTGCCTCAGGTGTTTTTTCTGCTGGCTTCTCTTCTTGAGGAGCACTCACAGGTGCAGATTCACAAGCAACTTCATCTGGTGCTGGTGGTGGAGGAACAGGATCTGGCACAGGAGCAGCAGTAGGGACTGGTGCAGTGACTGGCACAGCAGCTGCAGTTGTCGAGCTAACAGCACTAGTAGCATTTGACTGCTGAGTCGCTCCAGCTGCTGCTTTGGGCTATAGGAGGACAACAGAATTCACACACAGCACAAAGCTCCTAAACCCATGATTTCTATGGTCAACACATTGATTTACGTCCTGTCAAGACCATTTGTGTTTGACATCGCCCCTTCAACATCAAGCATAACATCAAAACATTGCAAGATATTAAATCTAAAATGCCTTGTATTGTGTTTAAACAGGCAACTGATACTGTCACCAAAGTACTTACTTAGACACCTAAGTAGTCACACGATTTGAACATGAAGTCAAATGCAAAGTTAAGATCTAAATATTTATAGACTGCAGTACTCTAAACATGAAAACAATAATGTGTTTTACAAAAGTGGATTTTTCAGAAGAAATTAAAACAGTTTTCAAAAGACATCTGACAGGCATAACAAGCATAAGGTTTTCTCACCAACTGCATTTGGAAAAAAGTGATAAAGACAGACATCACATTTCATTATGAATGCTATTTTCTGGAAAATCAGATGCTAAAAAATTTAAACTTAACCTGCCTCAAGTTTTACTTACTTACTCTTTACATTAAAAGCACTACATAAATAGCATTCACAGACTTTGAGTTCTGTAGTGAGCACCAAAAATCCAGCAGAATCAAGGACTACCAAATCTACAGCAGCAGATTTAGAGTGGGTAATACTTCCATATAATTGTCATTTAATCTTCACATCTCTACTGGAAACATGAATTTTGCTTGGATGAAGTATTAATCCAATTATATGTGCTTACATGACAAGGCATGTCTTATCCACAAAAGAGTCAAGGAAAAGGAAACTGAGCTTAAAGACTTTATCAGAGAGACCATAACACTGCAGAGATACCCAAATGCAAGACACAGGTCCTTTAATCTAAGAAGGCAGTGCATTTAGCAGTTCTTAATGGAGGTCTGCATTTCTTCTGCTACAAACAAAATGAAAGTTGTACTCTGAAATCCCAACTGCATTTGTTTTCTTGTACTGATAAATGCCTTTTCTCCATGTGAACCACAGACTAGAACGCTGTTTGTGCAGGATGAGAGCAGGAACAGTTATGTCCAAACAGAGAATCTAAGAAGCCAATAGCAGAAAGAAGTGAAGGGCAACTGAACACAGGATTTTTTTTTTTCTCAGAAGGAGAACCTGTAACTCCAAAATTTACTTCATATCTCAAGACAGATGAAAAGCCAGTTTATTCATAACCCAAGGGTCTGGAATGCCTAGAAAAATCAGTGGCTTGATCCCCAGAAGCAATCTGGTGACCAGTTAAGAGGAAATATACTTCAAATACATGTCACAGTCATTCTCTTTAATTTGACATTACAGTCATTCAAAACTCACAAGTTTGTTGACTGGCATTATGTATCCCCTCTCTATTGGTTTAAGCTGTTGAGCTTGACGAAAGAAACAGCCATGAGTTTTGAAAAGCAACCTGGCAAAACTGGAAGAGTTCCACACAGGGGGTTCAGTGACAAACTATCTAGGTTCCCTTCTTCCTTTTAATCATATCACTGGGAAAAATAATGCAGAAAAACAAGAAAGAAGAAACTGTAAAATCGGCCATTGCAAATTCTTTTCTTTGTCGTAAACACCACAGAACAGCAACAGCAACCAGCATTTTTATCATTGACCCAAACCTTCACATGATTAAATTCCACTGGTTTTAAGAATAAGCATATACAGTCATTCATCATAATGAAAAAAAGACTGAAATCAGTGCAATTTCCTTTTCAAAAATAAGGACTACTCACTTTTGTCACCATAACCACCACAAAGTTCTTCTCATCTATTTTGTATTCTTTAAGAGCAGTATCATCATTAAGGATTTTACCTGGCAAATTGAACAGATACAAAATTATAAGTTGTTATTTACCAGATCATTAGATGGTCTTAGAACTCCCTCACATAAACACAGTTAGAAAAATTACATAAAAACACATTTTATACAGATTTATAAACATTAATAATCCTACAAAAAGTGTTTTGGCTATTAAGTGTTGGCAGTAGAGCTACAAGTCATTTTCTTCCTATGATGTCCACAGTACCAGTTAGCTTGAACACTGTTGCCTTAAGTGTTGAGACACTTCAAAACATTTAAAACAGAAGCATTAAATCTAGAGAAAGATTTATTGGACCTTTAACACAGATACAAGTAATTTAGAGGAAAGGCTTTAACATACAATAACCTTAACTGAAAAAATTATGCCTGCCTCTAGACACAGTAAGAAAATTCCTTCCCACTGATCTTCTGTTTGCCTTTCATATGTAGTAAACTATCTACAGCTCCCTGCCACAAACTCAGTTTATCTGCATTATATAAGTTTGTGACTTTGCAACTGTAATCTGTTCTGAAAAATAAGAGTAAAGCATTAGAAAAAGCTAGAATCATTATATATCCTTCTACCTTGACATACAGATTAAACACACAAAAAAAAAAAAAAAAAAAGAGAGAAAACCAGAAACGTTTATTATACTTTCACTTCTTATGTTTCATAATCAGTGATGGTACTGTGGCAAGGTAGATTTGCCTCATAAGAACTCAGAAACACATTAAGCCACATAGATTTCTGTTTCTTTTAGGATAAGCTGACTTAGAGGCAGTACCACAAATCAGAAGTTTTATAGCACCCACCTCTATTACAGAATTTTGAGGAAGTATTTTATGATTTTAATTGATTTGTTTTCAGAAGACCTGCCACGAACTGCTCCCCTATTTCAAAAGGAAGCTACACATTTTCACAACCATTCTCAGTGCTAGTGGAATACAGCACTGAACTGTAACTAGCAGGACACATCCTTATCCTGATGATTGCAAGGAAATCAAGCAATGCATTTACCTTATGGCACGTGGAACACAAATGAGGTGGCACTGTCCTACTCTACACTGGTTCCACCAGTCTTGCAGGTCAAATACTCAGATACTTATTATATGTACTGTAGTAGCAATACCTGTAGCAGATGGTGCAGCACCTGACTCAGAACCTACACAGGTTTACTTACAGTTTTCTGATTTATAGGCATTTTGGGGAAGAAGCTTGCAAATCCTATCTTCTCAGGAAACACCACTCAGGGTTTCTAGACTTTACCCTACTACAGATGACAACACAACAGATACACCTCACTGCTGATTAGCATAACCTTTTAAAAATAAAGTATTTTTGATAGCAAATTATGTACTTTTATCAGGCTCAGTTGGGATATCACTCTGCTTTACCAGACTATGAAAATTCTAAAGCCCATTTTAATCAAAGTAAAAATGTCATCAATATACTCTTGTTATATCTCTTGTCCAAGAAAAAATACAACCAATGTTTGGATGTTCTTCTATTCTAAATCTTACCTTACAAAGCTGCAGATAAATTCTGGCTTCTGAAAATACTCAAGTAACATCATATGATCTTATGCAACTCTTTTTTTAATCACAGAAACATAGTATTAAGAGGGCTACGCAATTACACATATTGCACAAGGCCTTCTGCCTTATTAATTGTTTCTTTATTATACATGCAAACCTTCATGTTCTTGATGTGCATTGAATCCACTAGAAGTACAAGGGCCATAAAACTTGCTACGAAACATGGTCCCGAGGAGTCTGTACAAACATGGAACTGACTCCGCACTTCTCTTCCATTAGTATCTTTCTACTGTGACTAGTGGCTTTAGCTTATTAGAAGTGGAAAATCAATACTGTTTACAAAGCAGAATACTGAAGAAGTAAAAAGACCACCTAAGTTTCCTTCAAGCGCTGTTTGTGAGAAGAAAAGCACTACAGGGGGTATTGGAATAGAATGTTTTAAGTTCTGACATGAAATGAGAACAAAAAACTGGATCTGTGTACTACTGCCAGAATGGATCAGCCAGGAAGAAAACAAGAGAAAAACACTGAGAAAAGAAAAAAAGAGAAGAGAAGAGAAGAGAAGAGAGGAAAAGAGAGGAAAAGAGAGGAAAAGAGAGGAAAAGAGAGGAAAAGAGAGGAAAAGAGAGGAAAAGAGAGGAAAAGAGAGGAAAAGAGAGGAAAAGAGAGGAAAAGAGAGGAAAAGAGAGGAAAAGAGAGGAAAAGAGAGGAAAAGAGAGGAAAAGAGAGGAAAAGAGAGGAAAAGAGAGGAAAAGAGAGGAAAAGAGAGGAAAAGAGAGGAAAAGAGAGGAAAAGAGAGGAAAAGAGAGGAAAAGAGAGGAAAAGAGAGGAAAAGAGAGGAAAAGAGAGGAAAAGAGAGGAAAAGAGAGGAAAAGAGAGGAAAAGAGAGGAAAAGAGAGGAAAAGAGAGGAAAAGAGAGGAAAAGAGAGGAAAAGAGAGGAAAAGAGAGGAAAAGAGAGGAAAAGAGAGGAAAAGAGAGGAAAAGAGAGGAAAAGAGAGGAAAAGAGAGGAAAAGAGAGGAAAAGAGAGGAAAAGAGAGGAAAAGAGAGGAAAAGAGAGGAAAAGAGAGGAAAAGAGAGGAAAAGAGAGGAAAAGAGAGGAAAAGAGAGGAAAAGAGAGGAAAAGAGAGGAAAAGAGAGGAAAAGAGAGGAAAAGAGAGGAAAAGAGAGGAAAAGAGAGGAAAAGAGAGGAAAAGAGAGGAAAAGAGAGGAAAAGAGAGGAAAAGAGAGGAAAAGAGAGGAAAAGAGAGGAAAAGAGAGGAAAAGAGAGGAAAAGAGAGGAAAAGAGAGGAAAAGAGAGGAAAAGAGAGGAAAAGAGAGGAAAAGAGAGGAAAAGAGAGGAAAAGAGAGGAAAAGAGAGGAAAAGAGAGGAAAAGAGAGGAAAAGAGAGGAAAAGAGAGGAAAAGAGAGGAAAAGAGAGGAAAAGAGAGGAAAAGAGAGGAAAAGAGAGGAAAAGAGAGGAAAAGAGAGGAAAAGAGAGGAAAAGAGAGGAAAAGAGAGGAAAAGAGAGGAAAAGAGAGGAAAAGAGAGGAAAAGAGAGGAAAAGAGAGGAAAAGAGAGGAAAAGAGAGGAAAAGAGAGGAAAAGAGAGGAAAAGAGAGGAAAAGAGAGGAAAAGAGAGGAAAAGAGAGGAAAAGAGAGGAAAAGAGAGGAAAAGAGAGGAAAAGAGAGGAAAAGAGAGGAAAAGAGAGGAAAAGAGAGGAAAAGAGAGGAAAAGAGAGGAAAAGAGAGGAAAAGAGAGGAAAAGAGAGGAAAAGAGAGGAAAAGAGAGGAAAAGAGAGGAAAAGAGAGGAAAAGAAAAGAAAAGAAAAGAAAAGAAAAGAAAAGAAAAGAAAAGAAAAGAAAAGAAAAGAAAAGAAAAGAAAAGAAAAGAAAAGAAAAGAAAAGAAAAGAAAAGAAAAGAAAAGAAAAGAAAAGAAAAGAAAAGAAAAGAAAAGAAAAGAAGAAAGAAATAATCAAACATTAGCTCAATTAAAATAACTTAATGTCTAGTACATAATACATGTTTCTGATGACAGAGCTTATGGAAGTATTGAAAGTACCTTTGTTTAGCAAGGATTTGGTGGTGGGTTTCTTTTGTCAATACAAAAGAAATAATCTGATTTTTTAATTCTCTGTGGTACACACAGTTACACAGCATAAACTGAACAAAAGACAAAAGTTAATCCAGAACAAGATACATAACCTACATAAATCTTGATTTCTTGTAACAAAAGCTCTTTCTACATTCCACCCAGGACTAAAGCTGACAGCATATTGTGCTATACAAGCAAAGATAACAACAGAGACGTATTAAAACCTGAAAAATTCTGATTCAAAATTAAGAGTTCCCTTTGACAACAAGGTTTGTTGTTTATTTGGTTTTGTGTTTGTTGTTTTGTTGTTATTTTTTGTTTGGTTGGGTTTCGGTTGGTTTGGGTTGGTTGGTTTGTTTGCTTTTTAAACCCATTTGTGTTTCTATACTTAAAATCTTTAGAAGACATTCACGTCAAAGAACATTAAAAATAAGGTAGATTCAGACACAGTATCTTCTGAATATCCATTACCTGCATAAATTAGTTTTTGGCCAGCTACTGGAAAAGCATCTTTCCCCCTTTCTGATTCAATCTTCTCCTTCAGTGCCTTCACCTAAAGCACAGAAACAGTCTTATGAAAAAGCTGAACAATACAAACTTAATTAAGTACACTTAGTTCTAAGTTTTAATACTAAAAATTAGTCTTCAGCCATATGTTGTGTCAAGTACATCAGTCTTCCAATGACTTCATTGTAACTGCTTACAGAGCAACACATTCCTGTCCCAAATATTCTCTCAAAAAATCAATTTTCCCCATGAGGACTGTCTGAGTTTACAACACAGTGAAAAAATGAGAAATTTGGGCAAAAAAATGCTGTTACCTACTGACACATTTCCCCTCCCTATTCCTTCTCTGAATGCAGGGGGTACATGTGCTATACACAGCTGACAGCTTTTTTCAGAAAGGAATGCCTGTTTTTTTGGTAAGGTCACCATGACATTCAATTTAACTCACTTGTATGATATGAAGCCTTAATATACAGAAACTTGTGCAAACTGTCCTATTGTTCATTCTACAGGAGTAGTTTTAAACTCTTCCCTCCCCCATACTTTTTGGAGCTTTGCATAGCAACTTCAAGCCTACACATGAAAGCGTTTTGCCTTTTTTGCTGGCTTACGCAGACCATGCTTTCAGAGCACCAGATACAATAGATCAAATGACACTATGTTAGTTGTCATATATCAGAATGCCCATATTCTTCAGAAAGACTTCATAACACTAAGCTGAGGAGATAAAAGATGTTCCTGTAGAAGCATTTCTGCACTGATCCATTTGAAACCATGATTTAAGACTTACTCCATCTTTTCACAGTTTTTGTTCCTAATATTCATAAACATTTTTCATGAAATGCTGCAATTGAGATGCGTATATCTAGCTATTTAACCAGCTAAGCATGTAAAAATGTGTTTATCTTGATAGCTTACATCGGGCCAGCAACTACGTGTGCCACAAGTAGCTTTAGTATTACCATTTTCTGTTAATTTTTTAAGCTGTAGCTCACTGTTAAGGTCGCTTAAGTGGTAAATACACTGAAACAGTATTTTTTAGGTGCCAAATATTTACTGAGAAGTTGAGCTTTGTGATTCTCAGGATAATTGAAATGTCTGCCACTTCACATTCTGGTCATACTTCCTGGATTCACTTCATTCTTCTGTTAATTATGTCTTAGACCTTTTTGTTACCCTTTTCCTTCATTGGTCCCCTTGCTTCTTCTTGCTCTTCCCCTCACATGTTATTTCTGTGTTTCTTTATTTATTTCCTTACCAGGCTAATCCTCTCAGTTTGGTCCAAAAGAGACAAACCAAACTTTACAATCACAATGAAGCTGCATCTTTTCAGCCAGATACATGAAAATGAGTGTTTGTTTTACCAAGCTTCATGAGCAAGCAGAGAAGGTCTGCAGAATCAAACCTCATTTTAGAGGAAGGCAATTAGATCACTAGGCACAGAAGGAAACAGAACACAAGATATGACTTCACTCTATGGGACTACACCAAAATAGGATGCTAAATCTTTTTTAACTTGGCAGATAGAGGAAAGATGGTCTTGGTATTCTTATTATGTGTGGCATCCCAGCACCTGACAAAAGCTTCAGAATCAGTCTCTATACAGCCAGTTGCTATTCTACAGCAAAACTAACAGCAGCTCACTGCCATCCGCAAGTCTTCAGACAGAGCAAAACCTTTACTTATTTCGATAATAATTTGCTGATAGTGTCATCATTATCATGCACACTGTTCTATCCCTGGATTTACATTTATTTTTAAGGAGTATGTCCTTGAAATCTAAAACTCTGATGTGGCCCCTGGTGAAAACGAGTTTGACACCCCTGCACTACAGCTTTCTGAATACCTGTGAAACCCTTATCCCTGAGAAGTACACTCAGCAAATCAATGAGATGCACTAAAAACACCCGCAACCGGCATTGGTCAGCAGAAAGGGCACAATTCTTCTCCACGACAATGCCCAACCACATGTTGCACAACCAACACTTCAAAAGTTGAACAAATTGGGCTACAAAGCTTTGCCTCATCTGCCGTATTCACCTGACCTCTCACCAACTGACTACCAATTCTTCAAGCACCTTGACAACTTTTTGCAGGAAAAATGCTTCCACGACCAGCAGGATGCAGAAAATGCTTTCCAAGGCTTTGTCAAATCCCAAAGCACGGATTTTTACACTACAGGAAT
Source organism: Streptopelia decaocto (assembly GCF_964273445.1). Classification (NCBI taxonomy): domain Eukaryota; kingdom Metazoa; phylum Chordata; class Aves; order Columbiformes; family Columbidae; genus Streptopelia; species Streptopelia decaocto. The sequence goes on from NC_138657.1 coordinate 37,976,294, forward strand.
AAACAAACTTATTTCTCATTATAAAAAATGTGTTGACTATAATGGCTCCTATTTTAATAAAGATGTGTTTGAGCCTAGTTAGAAAGATTTAAAATTCACAGTCCGAACCTGCAATTACTTTTGCCCCAACCTAATAGTTTTAAGCTCTGTCAATGAGTCCAGTAGCTCGTAAGCAAAGACCCTCTTCCCACTTTGAGAAACATTAATCCCATCAGATGCCAGCAGGTCTTGTGCTGTGCAGACCATCCCATTATCAGAACACCCCAAACTGCGACAGCAACACCAGCCATGGAGCCATGTGTTAACAGAATGAATGGGTCCACCTGTTTTTTCCAATGTCATTTCCCACAACTGGAAGGAGAGAAAAAAAATTCCTTTACCAACCAGCCCCAGGCCCTGAAGTCTCTCTTGATTGCCTTTGGATTATGTGTTGCTGCTTCACTGCCACCCCCACATGGAAGAGCAATAATGTGTAATAGTCTGAAGGTCGTACCAGTCTAGGAAGTTTCCTAGTGATGTCCTTAACCCAGGCCCCAGAGAGGCTGCAGACTTCCCCAAGTGGAGAGTCTGTTTGGCACATTGGACCCCCTGTTCCACTCAGAAGGGAGTTACCTCCAACTATAACCTGTCTTCCTTGTGGAGGTGGTTGTGATACAGGTGGTAGGCCTTTCTGACC